>NW_017731826.1:838801-848664 GCF_001890085.2 Hipposideros armiger
ATGTCAACTATAATTGAATATATATATATATATATATATATATATATATATATATATATAGTCATAGGATGTGGAGTATAGTGTGGTAGTGGAGTGTCAAGGGAATTGTAATAGATATGTATGATATTGGGGGGGAAAGTGGGGCGGTGGATTGGGGGAGGGTGATTGTCACTTCAAGGGGTAAAAAATATAACTATTGCACTGTGTTGTACAGCTGAAACTAATTCTAAAAAATGTGTATTTCATAATAAAAAATAATAAAATAAAATAAAAAGATCTATAATTATGTGAACAAAGCAAAAAAAAAAAAATATATATATATATATATATATATATATATTCCTAAAGACGTAAGCATTTACCCAGGGTTTTCTCTAATATAAATGCCTTCACTTTCTCTGGACTGAGTTCCTGGAAACAATCACCAAGATCATGCATTGGTCCTTGAATTTCCAATCACAAGAAAACAAATCTTGGAATTGACACCAAACAAAGGTAAATTGGAGTTTCCTTTGGCTGTTGTTGGCTTTTGGCTTTGTTTCTTATGAAATATATACACTTGATTTTTCCTCCACTGGGGTGGGTATATAATTGTACAATTAACCAACCTTTCTAATGTAAAACCTGAGAGACAGCTAATCGCCCACAACATGAAACCTCACTTAGTGACTACTTTTCTGATTCCAGTTTGCACTTTTCTGGTCAGGGTAGGTGTGTGTGTGTGTGTGTGTGTGTGTGTGTGTGTGTGTGTGTGTGTTTAGAGAGAGCAAGCAACACACACACCTTATACTATTTTCATACTGATACAAAGCACATTAAACACACAGTAAAAATAGAAAAGCTAACTTTTGGAGCTGGGGTAATCCCAAGTTTCTGACTCTCATGTTGCCCCAGGATGCCAGAGGTGGAAACCAACACTTTCCTACTGTGGGAACTACCCTTGTCTGAGCATTTCCTACCTCCTTCCCTAAAGCCAACCCGGAGTTGTCCACAAGGAGAAGACACCCAGATTAAAGAATAACAGGGAAAACACAGAAATAGTTGTTTTATTTGGTGGGTGTTCTCAGTAGGTGATCACATCACCTGCAACTAATGGTGTTATTCATCTCTATCTATCTATCTATCTATCTATCTATCTATCATCTATCTATCTAATCATCTGTCTACTCTCTCTCACTCTTTCTCTTTTTCTTATCCTAGAGTTTTGCCAGGCTCTGGAAGTATATTAACTATGAAGCTATGATGTGGACATCAGATCTTGTGCTTGGCTTTAAAGGAGATGCTTCTAAAGTTTTAAATTAAGTAGATGTTATATGTTTTGGTTTATAACCTGTAACAAGAAAAAGAAGTTTCCTTATAGTTCTAGTTTGCTGAGAGGCTTTGTCTGTTTATTTTTCTTTCATATCTTCATTAGATAGGTCAGGTTTGGGGTTTGTTTGGTTTGTGTGTGTGTGTGTGTGTGTGTGTGTGGTGCTTTAAAAGAAATGCACTGTTTTTTATGGTGGTTGTCATTAAGACCGTCTTTATATTTACTTTTTTTTTCCCTTAAACTTAACAGTATCCATTTCTTTCCTGCCACAAGAACTTCAGCAAACTCTGCCACCTCTGCCGCATCTCCCACCCCCGCCTGTCCTGTGCCTCACAGGGGAGGTTTTACATATGAGTGTATTTGAGATGGATGGGCTCACAGTGCCTTCTTTACCCTGAGTATTATTATGTAAAGACAATTTGTTTCCACGAGAACTGAAAAAGAGAATCTCAGGATTTTGATTTTCATTTAATACCTCAAAAAGTTGAACATCTTTTCACAGTGGCTAAATGTACATTTCTGGGTCTCTGAATTATCTGTTAATGCCCTTACCATTTTTTATTTTCCTTTTCAGTCTTTATTATTCAATAATAATTAATTGTAGGAAATTAGTAAAAACAAAAACCTTAAACAGTAGAAAAAAAGTGGCAACTGTCCCAAATCCCCCAGTGCCGGGCTTAGTTATGTTACATGCTTGACTTGGTGGCCTTTCAAGGTTTTCCCTCAGAATACACCACATGAGCCCAAATGGAGATTGCCCCTGGGTGTCCACAGGCAACTCCAACAGGGAGGCTTCATCAGGAAGGATTAACTGCTTCCCAAAGAGCTGCTGTGTAAACAGGGGGAGCACTTGGTTTACCCTCCAGGGATGCAGGCTCGTAGCTCTCTGTACTCAGAAGGCAGGATGGCCCAGAGCTGCTGCTGGAGCTCCAACCATCACATATGTGACCTGAACAGCACAGAGAAAGAAAGGGAGAAGGGTGAATACCCTCCCTGTGAAGGAGATTGCTCAGAAACCACACACAGTCTTTTCTGTACATATCATTGGCTAAAATGTAGTCACAGGGAGTTCAGCTGCTAGGAAGGCTGGGAAAGATAGCCTTTTAGGTGAGAACACAGCTGCCTCCCTGCCAATCAATGTCCTTTAACTCAGGAAGAAATGCTGCAAGATATCATCTCAGTTCTTCAGTGAATAAAAATGGGTCCCTAAAAGATGTCACTTGCTGGAAGTCTTTGGACTATAAATGATGATGCTGTATGCTGGGGTATATAACTAATTTGGGGAAACATATACTAATATTTTTGTCTCTAGACTTCTGCTTCTTCAACTGTAAATTTTGAGAGTTATTTCTATTTGTCTTATTCTTGAGAACTTGAGATACCACTCAAATTTCTTTCAGGTATTAATGTCAGGAATAAATCCACATGCTGTAATATTGGGAAGGAGGCATTCAGAACAGAGGGACAGCTTTTGCTAAAATCTTGATTTTGTTCTCAAATCAAGCTCAGGAATGACACAATCCCTCTAGAACCAGCACAGACATCAGTACACTTCACCTGCCTCTGCTGGATGTGGCTTTGGGATTGTTTTCATCTTCCTTTCATTTAAAAATTTGAGAAATATAAAGATTCACTTATAATCGCTTCAGATTATTTTAAATTATTAGTGGTTTTAATAGACACTGGAAAGGAGAATTTTAAAAATGTTAATTCCTCTAAATGGTTGTATCTTAGATGATTATTTTTCTTTTGACTTCACTTTCCTGTTTGCATAATAAATATAAGATCAAGAATAGAAAGTCACCTGCTGGTCTCTGAGTCATACATAGCACATGGGATCCCCCCATTTCCGGGGCCTCTTGTAAAGCATGAAATGAAGAGACATGAGGAAAGAAGAAAGCAATCCAGAATTTCTCTTGAGTGGTTAGGGCTTCTGTTTGTAAGTCAAGGTCCAGTTTTATTCTGATTTGACTTGAGTTATCTAGCCTCTTTTTCCTAGAGAAGAAACTGATGGGCCAAAATGGACACTGGGTGATATTAGGGGCAATCCTGGAAGCAAACGAGTTCCCGTTGAGTTTGTGGGTAGGAACAAGTAAGCTTTTGTGGTACAAATCCAATATTAGTCACTGAGAGCCACTTAATGCTCTGTTTTTCACCAAAGTAACCCTGTAGGATGTTGAAATAGTACTGTAACATTTTGGTGCCACTTATCAAGAAAAATTAGGTGTCAGGAAATGAGGTTTGTTGCATACAGATCACTAGGTAAGTCTAAAGCAAAAGAAAAGACGTGTAATGGTGAGGCAGCCTCCAAACAGGCACCACCTGCTCCCTGGCCCACCATCTTTCAAGGCCTAGTTCAGTGAAGGCCAGGTACCAAGTTTTAGCTCCCACTGAACTCCTCAGTATTGTTAAGGTACCAACATGATGAAGAGTTTTTTATTTCAGATGCCAGCCTGTTGTGGTGTTTGCCATCTAAAACGTCACCTAATAATGGAGTCCAGTTGTTCAGGAAGCCAACTGACTTATTACAAGAGATTGGAATCAAGAGAACCTGGGTGAGTCCCAAAGTAAACCATGTACGAGCCCAACAAGCAGCATGGTTATATGCTTTAGCTACTTCATGGGCAAATTATACCCAAGTGTCAGCCTCTGGCCACTTGGTCCTGGGTTATCAGACTTAGACCCTCTCTGGGAACCCCCACCCACCCACAACAGTGACCCTAGTGGACCCCTGAAGCTATGATGAAGGGGTCATCAAGTCATTTATGCAGGACCCTGAATGGGACCCAGAAGACCACGCAGGTCCCCAACCTGCTTCCTACACCCTCATGCCCCCAGCTCAGGCCCTGGGATTCCTTGCAAGTCCTCTCTCTGTCCCTGTGGCGTCTGGGAACAGGAGTGAAGAGAGATTCACACAGAGTCAATCTCGGGCCTTCCAGAGATGAATGGGTCCCTTTTGATAAGTGATTCTTTTTTTTTTTTTTTTATTGGTGAGCCATCCTGCCACCTGTTGGCAGCTCAGCGGCTGCTCAGCTCGGGCCAGGAATCGAACCGCTGTTGCTCAGAGCTCAAACTCTTGAGCGAGCTCTTTTTTTTTTTTTTAGCTGAGCCATCCTGCCACCTGTTGGCAGCTCAGCTTCTGCTGGGCATCGAACCGCTGTTCCTCAGAGCTCGCACCCTTGAGCGAGCTCTTTTTTTTTTTTTAAAGATTTTTATTGGGGAATTGGGGGGATGGGAAGAGTGCTGGGGAACTGGGGGAAGGGGAACAGACAAGTTGCTGTCGTTTTCTTCTTCAGTCTAGTTGTGGAGGACGTTGTTTCACTGGCCCAAGTTGGCACCATCATTGCGCTCTTCCCGGGCGAGGCACATCAGTCACCGGCTTCTGGACAGCCACTCACTGAGGCTGCTGGCCGCTCACGCTGGCTGCTGGCTACACACGGTAGCCCATGGCAACCCACTGCCACAGGGGCTGCAGCCTACACTGTCGCCGGTGACTCACGGCAGCCCAGCTCCAGTTTGAGCTGTTGTTCAGCATCTTAGCCGTGGAGGGCAGTGTCACTGGCCCTCATATGTGGGATCCGAACCGGGGCCCTCTGGCATCCCAAGCTAGTTCTTAACCATCGCGCCACTCGGCCGGCCCTTGAGTGAGCTCTTAAACAACTGAGCCACACAGCCAGCTTTTTGATAAGTGATTCTTAACCTCTCATGAGTCACGGACCCTTTGAGAACTGAACAAATGCTATTGATCATCTCAGAAAATGTTCATTGTCACCTGCACACAATTCTGAACACATCATCTCCACACACAATATTGAATGTGATGTCAGACACCTTGAGCTCCATGGGCCTCAAGTTAAGACTGTTTCTCCAGGTAGACATGCTTCTGAGGACTGTTAGGGACCCCTGAGACTCCAACAGAGGCAGAGCATGAGGAAGGGGCCGCCAGCATTCTCCAGGCCTCCCAAGTCAGACACGTTGGCCATTGGCCAGGTGAGAGGAATTTCGTTATTCAGTTATCGAGGGAGCTGCTGTCCAGGTCATCAGCTGGGGAAACAGCTGGAGGCTTGCAGAAGGAATCTGCTTACTACCAGAGTCAGCCAGACCGCCCAGGTCCCAGGCAATGAGGACAACTGCTCAGCCAGGGGTGGTCTTGGAAATCTGGGCCTGTCCTTTCAGACAGCAGCTGGACCAAATGCTGCGCAGCCTTGTGGTCAGTCAGGGTTATGCTGGGGTCACACTCCCCACCTCTCTTCCCTGTTACCTTAAGCCAGGTGCTCTGAAAAAAATACAGTGAAAGCAGAGATGCCTGAGAAACCCAAAGAGAGAGTTCATGGTAACAGTAAAGAGCCCAAGGTTCAGGGCACTGCAGCGTCTGGCGGTGGTAACAGTGCAGCACACCACCCTTTGGGAAAGGTGGGGACGATGAGCTTCACAGCCCACGGAACAGTGCCTGAGCAAACAACACCCTCCATGAACAAGCACCTAGCTTCATGTCACATGTCCCCTACTCTGCCCTGGTGGAGAAGAGTCTTTGATAAGGGAGACTGAGGCAGGGGAGAGAGAGCCTGAGGCAGCAGACTACAGGAGAGCACAGGTCCCGGGAGCCAGAGGACAGGGCCTGCTCCGCCACAGACAAGCTGTGCAGTCTTGGGCAAGTGACCCCATGTCTTGGGGTTTCTTTTCATGTCAAAATTGTTTGTAAGTTTTGACTGAGTTAACATACCAAGTGCTCAGATCCTGCCTGGGCCCTGAGAGCTCTCTAGTGTTGGCTTTTCCAGGTACTGTCCTTGCTGTGGATGTGATGTGATAACTTCAGCAACCTTTGGGGAACCCACTTCTCTCATAGCTCTGTCCTGAGGCCAAACAGGATGATGAATAAAGTGCCTTTATCGAGGAACACCAGCGGGACCCTGTCACAAACTCCAGATTCTTCAAATCCCATTTCCTTTGACAGGACAAATGGTGCCCATCCCACAGTGCATACAGACTCCCTTGGGGAGCTTCTTTAAAATAACACCAAACAAAAGCATTCCTACTTTTCATTAACCTTAATTTTGAAATTTTTCTTTCACATGAAATTATAGATACACAAATAGGAAGAAACTTAAACATAAGATACATTTGGCAGAGTCATAACACTTTTACTTCACAATAAATTCTAAAAGTTGGAAAAAAAATTGTATTGAAAGGAATTACATTTACACTAAAGTTCTCAATCCCTCAGTGAAGTGGGGGCTGAGGGAGACCCCTCTTCAACCCAAATTCTATTGCATGAAAAGGAGAAGCATTGTCTTGAGACCCCACCTCCCAGGTCTTCCTGGAAATGATTTTACACTGCTTGGTCTTTGAAACACTTCAATTTGAGGTGTGCTTCTGTGAAACCTCTACTGAAGTTGGCACTTCTGTCTTCTCTTGCTCTAAAGCCACCAGTGGGAGCAAGGAGGTCAGGGGCTCTTTGGTCCCAAAGACACTAGCCTGTGTTCCAGATGGGTCCATGGTTTTCTGTCATTTTTCCTGCAGTTAACTCCACTCCATGTAAGATTTTACTTGCTCAGATGTTTTTTGCTTGTTGCTTTCTGTTTCAGCACTTTTGTGTGCCTTATCATTTCTCTCTTTCTTTCTCCATATCTAAGGTCTCCCCTGCTGCTCCCTCCACACCGTACTTCCTGCTGCCCCTGCCCTGTGTGCCTCTGCAGGTGCTGGGGCCTCTGGAGCCCAGTGATGCATGCAGCCTTGTGCCTTCTGCACCTGCCTGGACTTCCCTGTGGCCTCTGGGGTGATTCCCCAGGTGAGGCAGAGGCCCATTCTCAGGCACATTCAGAAACAGCTGAACTAGTTTGGGACATCACTGATGGTTGTGAAGACTTCCCCAATTCCAGGGGTTGGGCAAAAAAGCCCTCTTGATGCAGATGTGAGTTTTCTGGAATGATTTGGTGAACATTTCTTGTGGGGGTTGGCTTTTAGATATCAGCCTTGCAGGTTTTCAAAAGGTAATTCTGTTGCTTTGACTTCCTATGCACAGTCTGGCCATATTCTAAGCACTTGTTGAAATTCTGTGCAGATAGTCTTAAACTTAGGCTCAATTTATTGTTGATTCAATCAACATTTTAAGGAGAGCAGAACTCCAAGAATTAAATAGTAGTAAGCATTGGCTTCCAGAGCACATCAAGAAACTGGCCTAGGCCGTGGATCCTTAGGCATGTAGCCCTTAAGTGACCCAGTCCTTCTTCACTGATGTTATTTCATTAGAAGTCCTGCCCTCACCACAGCCTAAAGATTTGGGCCTCTTCTACTCGTAAGCCAGAGTCAGAAGTGTCAAGATCTTAGGAACATGGGTCTTCTGGTATATCCAGCCCTCTTCATGACCTTCCACTCCAAAACTCACTTCTCCACTCTCTCATCTTCCCTGGTGGGTACTGAACCTCCTCACTTCACTCACTTCTGTCTGTAACTCTGAGGGTCCCCTAACGATCTCCTTTAGCTTGTGTTTGTTCTGCCCTTGTCAGCTGTGGGTGTCCTGTGATAAGCCCCCTATATGATATTTGCCCTGTCTTCCTCACACATTGAGCTAGAAGTGGGACAACCCCTCAATCCTGGAGCTCCCCAGTTCCTCACTGAGCCCCAGGAACCTGATGCTTCCCAGGGATCCATGGTCTGGGAAGATCAGGAAAGAGAGGAGGCCTAAGAGGAGAGCAACCACTTAGAAACACTGTGTGGGGTACCAAGTGGCACCCCTTGTCCTCTCTGTTCCCACCCTCCTAAAGCTGCACCCAGAGCCCATAACTGGGTGTTTCCATGGTGATGATAAACAACCCTGAATCACTTCTAGGCCCATACACCCCCATTCCTAATTCAGTGCTCAGATGTCCAGAAGCAATGAGCCAGAACACAGAGAAATGAAGTCTCAAATGGAGGGCCAGGGTCCTGAAGAAGGGGTGGCCAGGGTAGTTGTGCCAAGAGGAAGAGGTCAGGGACCATGAACCTCGGGACCAAGGCTGTATGTAGCACCTGGGAGATCAGGGATTTGGGATTTAAGGAGTTTAGATTAGGGAATGATTGTGGGAGGCCCATGAGAGGGAGCTAGAGAGTAGAGATCTCAGACCAGCTGGGAGAAATGATGGGGGGAGAGACCTGCCTGTCCTAAGGAAGGCCTTCTCCCTGTAGAGCAGTCCTCAGGCCTCCCAGCTGCTAGAGATGTGTGCGCAGACTGCTTAGTGCCCCTGCACAGGAATCTGTCCAGAGGGCTCAGACATTGGGTGGAGTGAGGCAAGAGCTCCTTGTAAATGGGTCAGATCATAGTTGTACAGCACGTTGTCTGAAGAGTTCAATATTTTGCTGTATCAGAGACAACAGTGGCTCCCATCTCCTGTTCCCAGTGCCTGCCTCCAGAGGACATTTTACATCTCAGAGCTCTGCCAGATCGCCTTTCACCTCCTCTGAGGTCCGGCCATCTTCCCCTCAGCTCTAGCGTCTCCACATGGGGATCTTGTTTGCAGAAGTGACTCCTTCATCAGCTTGTGTCATTTGATACAAGATGTATGGTCATGCTTTTCATGTGCTTTGTCACCAGTCTTCTTACTCATCCATTTGTGTTTCCTTTACTTCTTTTTCGTGTAGCATCTTCAAAGTGATCCTCTGCTGGTTCGTTTTTCTTAACTCATCTTGAAGGCAAGTTTTCCTGAACCAAATTTGCACATGATATTTGTGCCAAGGAGACCCAAGGGCTGCGCCCTAGGCTCCTTGTTGTGATTCAAGTTTTTGTATGTAATCATGTGTCTCACCTTGAAAAGATAAAGATGATGTTTTGCGTATGAGAGGTTATGAAGGTAAACATGAAGAGCACTAATAAATAGGGCTGATTTAATCAGTACGGACTCCACTTATGAACAAGAACACACAGCATTTTGGATGCCCTCTGCGTGCCTGAGCGTGAATCTGCATCTCACAGGTGTAAACAATGGCCCTGGATGGGGGTATATTTCCCTGACCTGAAGGTTCACTTTTACCCTCAATTTTACTGACTTCTTTGCTTTTCTTTGTAGTTTTACTATTTGTGTTGTATGCTGAATGGGCATGCCCTTTACCATCCTCTGTCCATGGCCTTGTGCCTTTGATTTCCTCTCAGATGCTAAGCGTTCAGTCTCAGCCAAGGGGCCAGTCTCTTCAGACAAAACTCTTTGTTGTTGTCTTCCTTATGATCAGACACTAAACTTGAACAAAAATGAAGACTGGGGCCGGCCAAGTGGCGCAATGGTTAAGAACTGGCTTGGGACGCCAGAGGGCCCCGGTTCGGATCTCACAGATGAGGGCCAGTGACACTGCCCTCCACAGCTAAAATGCTGAACAACAGCCGGCGACGGCGTAGGCTGCAAACCCTGCTGCAGTGGGTTGCAATGGGCTACCATATGTAGCCAGCAGCCAGCGTGAGCAGCCAGCAGCCACAGTGAGCGGCCGTCCAGAAGCCGGTGACTGATGTGCCTCGCCCGGGAAGAGCGCAATGATGGTGCCAACTTGGGCCAGTGAAGCAACATCCTCCACAACTAGACTGAAGACC
>NW_017731826.1:849104-850907 GCF_001890085.2 Hipposideros armiger
AACCCACTGCCACAGGGGCTGCAGCCTACGCCGTCGCCGGCGACTCCCGGCAGCCCAGCTCCAGGTTGAGCCGTTGTTCAGCATCCCAGCTGTAGAGGGCAGTGTCACCGGCCCTCATATGTGGGATCCGAACCGGGGCCCTCTGGCATCCCAAGCGAGTTCTCAACCATCGCGCCACTCGGCCGGCCCTGTCAGCAGGGTTTTATACCCAGCCCATCTTGGTGCTTCCTGAAGAGCCAAAAGCCCCAGGGGCTTGCTGCCCCCCTGACATGGTAATCACGTGCGAAAAGGACCCTGGAAATGACAGGCACAGTACCATCCTCTACATTTAATTAGCTCCACATTTTTTATTAGCACAACATTAAATCGCTGACCTGCTGACCTATTTCTCCAGCCCACAGGGCAGGAAAAGCTCTAAAATCTAAAAGGAAAGTTCAACCTTTTAGAGGTTTTTTTGTTTTTTGTTTTTAGCTGAGTCATCCTGCCACCTGTTAGCAGCTCAGCGGCTGCTCAGCTTGGGCCGGGACTCAAACTGCTATTGCTCAGAGCTCAAACTCTTGAGCAAGCTCTTAACCAACTGAGCCACTTGGCCGGCCCTAGAGGTTATTTCTGTATATGCAAAATGTACGAAGTATTAATAAATTTTTATATTAATAAAAATGTTTTAGAGTTCCTATACATTACAGGGTGACTTGGAAAACCTGGCTATGTCACTGTGTCTGCTATCTGTGCCATTTTTGCCCTTTGGGGACATCCTTAGGACATAGCCCTTTATCAAACCCCACAAAAGGTCACTTCTTTTCATTATGATATTGCTGGTTCCTGTAATAACTTACAGGCCATTCAGTTTTGTCTTCAGCAGATGGTTTCTGCTTTTCTGCCATGCTTGTTTAAAGATCCATTTTAAGCTAAAAGCCAGAAATTGCATGTTCAACACAGGACCATCTCAGAGCCATGGTGAGAAGGACTGGATTGGACTCAACAAAGGACACTACAAAAAAGGCTCCTGGGTCCAGGATGCTCAACACCAGCTAGCATCATCTGTAAGCTATCCCAGGGAACTGAGTGAGGGCTTCTAGGACTCGGTGCAAACAGAAGCAAGTGAATCACCAGGAGACTGGGGCTCTGACCTGTTTCAGGAAACCACGGGACTTGATGTGTTTTTGCATCACGTGTTGTCACTGTATTACCCTCAGTGTGCAAGAAGAACAGTGTCACACATCTTCAGTCAGTGGGCCTATACACTGACCTACAAACTCCACGGCACAGACAGCGACATGCCTGTATTCCATTAGAGGAGAAAACAGGCCAATGAGAGCCCAGCGTGTCTGTTGCCCCAGCCCCACGGTGAATGACTCGACTCATGCCTGAAGAGACATCTGCAGCTCACACGTCCTCTGTATTGCCATCCTCTGCTTCAGTCCCACCTAAAAATGGGTATTGGCATCAAGAAGAAACCTTACATTCTGAAGCCCTCCCTGCTGTGGCCAGCCAGGACAGGTCCCTTGCTCCCAGCCCACAGCCTATTCCTTTTCCCAGAGTGAACAAGACCAGCTCGCTCAATCGAACGCCCCTGGTTCGTCAGCCAAGAGCTCACCAAACGGGTCCCTGAGAGGATTGGGTGGGAGACGAGAAATAAAAGAGAAGAGAGACAAAGTGCAGGGACAGGAGGGACTCAGCCTGCTGGTGGCAAAACTGAGATCTCGTTTATTGGGCATACAAGATTCTTAAGGGGAAGCGATTTCCTTTTAGGGAGCAATTCCCTAAAGCTAAAACTCATAGGCTGAAGAGAAACAATTTCTC
>NW_017731826.1:851042-888125 GCF_001890085.2 Hipposideros armiger
CAAGGTTAAACTGAGGCAAATAGAAACTGTCTACAAGTCCACAGTAGAAAGTCCCAAGCATGTGAAGCAGGTCCATGGTGGAAAGTCCCAGAGTGGTGATGCGTGTCAAAACTATAAGTCCATAGTCCATGAGCAACTGAGTCCCTTAGTCCATAAGCTTTTCCTTTCAGCAAGCTGGGGTCTTTACTCTTCGCACTTGCGTTGTCTGGAAGCAGTAAGGCAGAAGCACTTTCCCACGGGTCCCCACCAAACTGCTCCAAGGCCGCTCACCCCAGGCCTGTATCTTCCTGGAGACCCAAGCTTGCCAACCAAAAGCCTCAGTGTCCCTGGCTGATCCCAGCCAGCTTCCAACACCAGAGCAAGGCAGTGACGCAGAGAAGGCAACTGAAAGCCAGCTGGAAAATTGTGAAGTTGACCCAGGAGGCAGTTGGAATTCGACCACAGTGGCTAAGTGCATGGACCCTGAGTGATGACCCCAAGTTCATGCCTCAGCTCTGCCACAAGCTGGCTGTGGCCTCTCTGCATTTCTGTTCTTCCTTTTCATAAAATACTGATGACAGCCCTCCCCCTCCCCCTCAGCTTATTATGAATCTTAAATGAGTAATATGTTCAAAGAATTTGGAATAGTACAGCATCATGAGTGCCTGTGTTGTTATCTCCCATTTTTACTCAGAGACCTTGAGGAAGATTGTTCCTTTGTCCATCTCAGCCCCATCTTAGAGATCAACTGATATCATAAGTAAGTGATTCGTCACAGCCATTCACTAACAATACAGGAGCAAGATCATGCAATCGTTAGTGTTTCTGCTGCTTTCTGAAGTGTTGTTCCCATCCCAGCAGCTCCACCCATGCTCCTGCCAGAGCCTCCCATGCCTATCTGGGCCCCGTTCCTGCCTCAATTCCTCAGAGCAGAATTTCTACTCCCCCATGAGCAGGGTGGGTGAGCAAATGGCCATGCACAAGTTTCACTCCATGTTGTTAGGCCTGAGGGTAAGCTCTAGGCAATGGGGTGGGAGATGGGTCCCAGTCTTCTCTCAGAAAGCCTCTTCCTGGCACATTGCTAAGTATTCCCCATAAATGACACTTCTGTCAGAAGGGCTCAAGTGTCTATCATTTGGGACTTACAAAGCAACAATGTCCCCTGCTAACATTTAGTTTACCTCCCTTTGAAATAATACTGTAGTGAATACCCCTTTCAATAATTTTCTGTGTATGCCCTTAATTACTTCTTAGAATAAATTTTTGCAATAGAATTATTGGGTTAGTGTAATAATTGACACATATAGCCAAATAAGACTTACAAACAGGTTGCTACCAACTTACACTTTCACCAGCAGTAGATTAGCATCCTTGTTTCCTGAGCCCTTGCCAAAGGCATATTTCCTAGGCTCTGTCTCTCTATTCTATACATCATTGCCAATTTCAAAGATGAAAGATTATGTTTCTTTGTGAAAATAAAGTTCCTGTAAAAGTATATTGGTTGGCTATTACCAGAATGCTATGTAACACACCTGAAACTAATATAAAATAATATTGAATGTCAAATATATACATATATATATATATATATATATATATATATATGTATATGCTCATGGGATGTAAAGTACAGCTTAGGGAATATAGTCAATGGTATTATAATAACTGTGATGTGAGATGGATAGTAGACTTGCTGGGCTTATCACTTTGTGAGAGGTGTAAATGTCTAATCATTATGTTGTTTTGTACACCCGAAACTAATTTTTAGAAAAGCACAGAATGCTACGTAACAAATAGCCACTAAGTCTGAGGCATATAAGATTTTGTTTCACATTTATGCACCTGTAGGGGGCAGGGCCTCAGCCAATAGTTCTGGCTAAGCCCCAACTGCAGGCTGTGCTCAGGTCTTCTCCCTGGGTCTCACTCTCCTGGGACCAACGGGCAACTGGGGCACATCCTTCTGCTGGCAACGACAGAAACACATGAGAACAGGCTTCTATTCACATCACAGTCACAAGAGTTTCAAAGCAAACCACCTGCTAAGGCCAATGTCCAGGGGCAGGAGGTCTGTGCTATGCACCATGATGCAACAGTAGCTGTATGTCAACACTGCAGGACAGTGAAGCATCCAGATGAGTAATCAAGCACAGCTGTGATGCTGAGCACTATTTCCATGCTTATTAGCAGGATTTCTTCCTTTGGAGTACCACCTATTTGGGAGTGCCTTAGACCATTGGGCAGATTTACATACAAGGCCAGGGAAGGTAAGTCCTGAAGCAACAATGAGCTTGTAACACCATGAGAACTGCACTGGGGCCCGTGTGAGCAGAGCAAGGAAGCAGGGCAGGTGAGAGAGAGCCAGGGACCCAAGTCACAGTGATGTGCTCCCATTTAAAATGTAAGGAGAGTTGATTGGGATCCAGAGCAGCAACGGGGGAGTCCCTTCTTAGGCTCTTCCTGTAGCTCATGGCAGAAGCAGTGCAGGTGGAGGAAGCAGTGGAATTGAGATGTGGTCTACACAGGAGATGGGCTAGAAACAGGGTTCAAGGCCTGAGCCTCCAGGTAAGGCTGCCTCCATTACTGAAATGGGAAACACTGGTGGATGATCATATTTTCTGAGGCATGGTCATCAGTAATTCTATTTTGAACATTCTCATTGGAGATGGTTATTAGACATACAAGTGTGGATGTACATGAAGTAGTTGGCTACTTGAGCCTTATGTCCAGAAAAACGGGCTGGAGACAGTGGTTTGGAGAGTCAGCACACAACCAGAATTTAAAGTCACTCCCTCAAAAACTTCACTTAGGCAGATGAAGAGATAAAAGGAGGCCGGCCAAGTGGCTCAATTGGTTAAGAGCGTGAGCTCTGAGCAACAGGGTCGCCGGTTTGATTCCCACATGGGCCAGTGACGCGGTGCCCGAGCTGAGCAGCCACTGAGCTGCCAACAGGTGGCAGGATGGCTCAGCTGGTGAGAGCACGTGCTCCTAACAACAAGATTGTTGGTTCGAATCCCACATGGGATAGTGGGCTACGCCCACCTGCAACTAAGATAGAACAGGGCACCTTGAGCTGAGTGGCCACAAGCTGCATACGGGCAGCTAGATGGCAACTGGACTTGGAGCTGAGCTAGCTGCGCCCTCCACAACTAAGACTGAAGGAGAACAACTTGGCTGTTCCCCTTACCCAATTTCCCAACACTGTTCCCCTTCCCCAATTCCCCAATAAAATCTTAAAAAAAAATAAAAAATAAAATAAATAAATTGTTACCTATTCCAGTACTTTCATTTGTGAATGAAAAGGGGGTTTTGTAATTGATCATAAATTACTAGCTGGGCAGGTCCTGGTAGACAGTCCCGTCCCAGGCCTATAACTTCTTCAGTGAAAGGTTCTAAGCCAGTCCTGTCCATTGTTCTTCTGCTTTTAGGTTAGCACACCTTTGAAATACCAGAAGTAATACCCCTCCAAGGGGGCATTAACCCTCAAGAGAGCACATAATCTTGTTAACTATCCTGTAATTCAATCCCCTTCTTGCTTTCTCCAGTCTTCCTTATGTCCCCTTCTTAATTTCAAATTAATAAAGGAAGCTGCAAAACTGTTATCTCCGGAGTATTTGCAATCTTGCTCCCTCGTATGTGTTGTCAGTTTGGCTCAAATTAATTCATAAAAATTCTCTACAATTTGGGTCTTCTTACATCAAGTTTAGAGTTTTACTACATATACAGCCTTGAACTATTGATATATATAAACAGCATTCTTCTGCAACTTTGTTTCATTGGATATGCTGATATTTACCTTAATCCATATATGTATACAAGACTAGTTTACTAGCTTCACTGAGGAATAAAGTTCTAACCCACAAAAATGCCATAATTATCTTTCTTCTGTCAATTTAAGGGGAGCAGACTTTGCCCCCCCAAAATATGCATCTTTGGGTTATTATTTTAGAATGGTTAAGAAATAGCAGACACAGGAGAAGAAAACCAAATAGAAATTACCGTTTGTAAGGGAACATTTACATTCATAAGGGAAATCCCCATCTGTAAGTGTTTGTGAAGGCTCTGAACTTAAATCTGTATAACAATCTTACCCCTTTTTACTGTGCTTTTTCTGGTACCTCCAAAAACTGACTCTCTACCCCCAACACCTTTTGTCTTTAGCTGAAGATGGTATTTAAGGTGATGGATTCTGCCATTTTGATGAACTACTCAGTTCTCGGGATTCTCCCGCATAAACAGTAGATGTATATATTATTAAATTTTATTTTTTTTCCCCCTACTAATCATGTCAATTTGATTAACTAGACCAGTCAGAAGAAACTTGAAGGGTAGAAGAAATTTTTTCTTTCCTGATACATTGTTTCTTGGATTCTTTTTCTATTAAAAACAGTCCTGGTGGGAACATTTCTGTGCTACCGAAGTCCTTCTCCAAGGTCCCCCAGTGTTCTGGCCCCCATTCCCATTCCAGGCCACACACATACACACACCTTCCCAAGCAGCCAACCCCCCCTCATGTCTAGGCCCCCAACCCTAGTCTGATCCTCCTAAATTTTGGCCACTCCCCACATTTCCAGGGCCTCCCCGGAGGCATCTATTCTCTCACGCCAGCTCCCTCCCATTATGGACTCTCCCCAGTGACCAGACCTCCAATACACACTACCTATCCAGGCCCCACACATAGTCCCTCCCCATGTTCTGGGCCTCCTTCACACTGCTCGCCACCCCTTCCCACAGACACTCCTGGGGCCCCTCCCAAGGCCTCTGGAGGTTTGGTGGCAACAATGTGTTTAATGAGCATCTTCAATTGAAAGCATATTTAAGACTGGGCACTGCAAAGAGAAATGTAAAACACCTCGATATCCTGTTGTTCATAAATGGAAAACACTCAACAGAGGTTTTCCCAAATTTGACAACACCCAACATTTTTATAAGACATTAGCAATAATAAATTATGAAACTAAAAGCAAGTTTTCTAAAGTATCTGTAAGAATTTTTTAGAATGGGTCAAATCACGCTAGAAGACTAAGTTACCTTCCATTTTTTCTCATAAAAATTATTTTAATTTTACATATTCTAAATATTCTAAATCACTATCATGTGAAGCAGTGGCTATGATTATGCAGTTAATTAATGTTACTAGTGTTGAGATAAAAACATTCAAACCTATAGAGAATTTTAGAAGAGTTTATTTGAGCCAAAACTGAGAACATACACCAGGAAGCAATATCCCAAACGCTCCGAAAATAAGTTTGCAGTTTCTTTTATGCATTTGGAATTAAGGAGGGAACTAAGGAAGGTTACATGAAGGTGGGAGAAAACAAGGTGGGGATCAGATTAAAGGATAGTTAAGATTCTAAAGGATGGTCATCCTTTAAAAGGAGGGGTATGAATAGGGGGTATTTCAAAGGTGTGTTAAACTAGATGCACAAGAACAGTGGACAGGGCTGGCTAAAAAAACTTTCACTAAATAAGTTATATGCCTGTGGCATGACTACCCACCATGACCTGTCCAGTTAGGAATTTATGATTTATTACAACATCCTTTTTTCATCCATACCAGTAAAACTATATAATATTTTGATAGTCAATTAATTTTAAAATGCTTTTTAAATTGCTATGTTTGTCAGGTTTTTTAAATTTGCAATTGTTTTGCTTTGTCATTCTAAATAAACTTTGACACAAACATACTATGTTCATAATTTTGTGTTATTTTCTTAGAACTTCCTATATTGGGCCAGCTTCAGCTCCCATTTCTGGGATGCCTGAGCCTGTCTTCTGAGGTAGATGTTCCTGTGCTCTGAGGGACACAGCTGAGGCACTGCTGCTGGGCACCAAGTTTACACAAGTCAATTTTCTGAAGCCAGGCTGATTGTTTGCCAAGGCAGGTGAACCAATTAAGAAATGGAACTGAATGCAATGATAATACCAACATGGGCCAGTAAAGCAACGTCCTCCACAACTAGACTGATGAACAAAAGGAAGAATCCCCTTCCCCGATTCCCCAACGCTGTTCCCCTCCCCCAATTGCCCAATAAAATCTTTTAAAAAAAGAAAAAAAAAAAGAAATGGAACTGAAACCCATGCATCCCACCCTGTCCACGCCTAGGAGCTAGAAGGTCTTAAGTCACCATAGGTGAAAAGGTGGAATATTGCAAATGCCACTGATCCCTAGCAGAAAAACTGGTTCTCCAAGTGCTGTGCGGTGGAGGGGATGGCTTCAGACCCCCACTGTGGAAAATTCCACTGTGGAAAATCCCAATGTGGATCACCAGAGGTTAATATATTAATATTTTACTCATGTATTAAGAACTTGAAGGCAAGTAATAGCTTGTAAGACTTTATACATCAAACTATGTTTTAATTTTACATTACAGGAAAAAAGTTAAAACTATTATTTAATTCTTTAATTTTTTTCCCATTGTTTACTAAGCTTCAACTTCTTCAATAGTTCACATTGCTCGAAGTTACTTGTAATTCTCTTTTATAGTCTGATTGGAGTAGAACCTAACATAGCTGCAAGGTTTGTAGACAATAAAGACTTGTCAAGCTTGGATTGCATTTTGAATCCAGATCTCAGGTGTCCACAAGGTCAGTGCATTCTTCTAATAGACAAGTTTCTAGAAACTATTGACATTCATAACCACATTCAATGTTAATGATGCACAGAACTAAGATCTGCTTAAATGTAGACCCTTCCGATCATAGTGTCTTTGGTTTCTTAAGCCACTGCTCTTAGTCTTTCAACTTCAGCATTCAGTGCCAGGAAAAACATTCTTTTATTCTACTACTGCCAGATATGTAAGTAAGTCTCCTTATCAGACACTCAATCTTATTATAACTAACTTACAGAAAGATATAGATAAATAAGTTGGGGGTGGGGGGAGAGATTTCTTGGGCTGAAAACCACTGGGTTCTAGATAAGAAACCCTTTTCATAAGTTATACTCTAATCTAAAATCTGGATATGTATTTGGCTTCACTGGGTCAGTTTAACCAGAAAAAAATTGCAAAGGGGAATTCATGGCATGCAAATCTCTTAAACCTGTCTCTACAACTGCCTAACTCGGACCTCCAATCTAAGAAAGCTGTCTCTCTACCCCATCACTCTCCACATCTTGGCCGTTTTATGTCTTCGCTATACTAGTCAATCAATACTTGAAATATTATAGTATCTATTTCTTTTTCTTACTTGTTGTCCCCACCATGATGTCTGCTACCCAAAGCAGGAGCTTTTTGCATTGACTTGTTCAGAACCCCCAGTTCTTGGAAAAGTGCCGGAACTGTAATGAAACACAAAAGATAGAATTAGTAGTAAATCAGTAAATATATATAAATATAAGTAAAAAATCAGTGTTGAATGAGTAAATAAATGGCAAGTAATTATATTAGAATGAAAATACATACTTTAAAACTTGTAAAATCAAATTATAACCTATTTAGAAAGCATGGTACACATAATATATGTATAGTGATACCAACTTTTCAACAACTGGCACCCTAGTGAAAATAAAACATATACTTATTAACACAAAATATCTAAATATTATCATTGCACAAAAATCACAAACATGCATGCACACCAAGTATATGTTTTTAAAATAATGTGTACAAATTCTGTAAACATACTAAAAACCATTGAATTGTACACTTTAAATGGGATCCTTGTGTGGTAGGTTAATCATAACTCTATAAAGCTGCTTTTAAATCACATTAAAAATCAATCAGGTGCACTTTTATTATAGTGGTGGTTAAGAGCCTGCTCTGGGGTGCAGCAGCAACTTCCAGCTGTGTGGCCCAGCGCTTCACCCAACCTCTCTTCACCTCATTTCCTCATCCTGAAATTGGGTGATGAGAGTCCCCCCTTAAAGGTTGTGAGGATGACATGAGTTAACACTTGGAAAGTCCTGGAAAACAGCAGGCCAGGTAGCAAGCACTCACGAAGGCTGTGGTGGATGAAGTTGTCAGCCAGAATGAGAAGTGCTAGTGCCCTCCAGGGGTTAAAGCCTGAGGGGGAGACACATCAACAGATAATCTCCATGTGATGTTCTTAGTGATGGCCCTTATGACCAAGTGGATAAGAGTGACCTGGGATGGGCAACTCTGGGGTGAGTGGGTACAAAGGGGAGGTGTGTCCTGGAGGTACTTCAATTCCAAGGTCAAGAGCTGAGAAGTCTGGCTGATGAGAGACTTAAGTAGCAAAGGCTGCTAAGGGACCTGTGGGGTACAGGAAAGCGTTGCCGAGCTCAAAAAGAAGCAGAATGAAGAAGGGTCGATGAGCAGTGACTTGCCGGTATCTCAGATCTGTAAACCCTTCTGGCTTTGCTCCTCTTGACGGGGCTCATTCTCACCCTCCGAAGGCCGTTTCAAATGCAGATCTAACAATGTCTCTCCCCTGCCTGACGCGACCCCGGGTCCCAGGTCCCCGCCGGCTTTCCGGCCTCACTCCACGCCAGCACCCCCACCGGTTTGGCTCGATCCCCTCCGCCCCGGCCTACTCTGAGCTCACCAGCTGTGCTGTACCTTTACCTCAGCTATCCCTCTCAGCCTCTAAGGTGGAAGTTACTGAAGACAACGACCTCCAGAAAACCGTGACCATCATAGTGGAGCGAACGGATGATGGATGGAGCAAGACTCGGGCAACGAATGACCCAGAGACCTGACCGGCACAGGTGGATGCAGAGCAGTCTACGTAGCAGCTGAGAAAAGGTACTTGGGCGCCTGCCAGACAGGCACTCCGGTGAACCAGAGCAGCCAATCCGGGTGAAGAGAGGCGGGACCGCGCAAATGAAGAAAAGCCCCGCCCACACTGCCTGGGCCCTCGCCTCATAGGCGGCTTCACCCACGACCCCGCCTCAATGGCCAACTCTTGGTGCTGATTGGCTAGAAGCCACCACGGTCCTGCTCCGATTGGCTGTTCCTCGACTCCTTGCAGGGACAGGGTGACCTCTTGGAAGGAGCCTCCTAGAGGCTAAGGAGTCGTTCGGGGGTGCCAGAGTCGGCCATAGAGAACCGGGCCTTCACGCCAGACTCCTGAGTGGAATTGGCTGCCGCAGAGACCCCAGTATTCCCCTCTTGAGACCTTCACATCGTTTACGTACCCCCTCGTTCGGTAGGCTCTGTGATCCCGCAGTACGAAGGGCGCCCCCAGCTGCCTATCCAAAACGCGCAGACAGCCGAGGCTGAGTTCCGGAAAAATGAGCCCTTTGTCCCACAGCCGCTACTCTTCAGATGGTCGTCCTTCCATCCTTCCTTCCCCAGCTCACCTCCTGCTCTCACAGGCAGGGAGGTGAGCAGGGAGTCAAGCCTCCCTCCCCACACGATTCTCAAAGGGAGTGAGCCCCAGATAAGTGGGCCCAAGACCAGTAGGCCCTCAGCACCCTGAGCATATGAGACCTGAAGAATATGCAAAGAGCGGCACCGGCTATCGTCTAGGAAACCGGAAAACTGGAACACACACACACACACACACACACACACACACACACGCACACATTACTTTTTCTTCATTAACACACTAAAAGTCACGCGGGGGCGGGGGTGAAATGCACATTGCTGGCACAATTAGTGCTGTATACAATGGAGCCTTTAAGACTGCGCATACCCTAACTCTTACCCAACTCGTCCCTGGAAATCGCCATCCCTTTTCTAGAACTCACCCCCACCCCATCCCACCTACCGACCCTAAACCCCTTAAAAGCTCCCGGACCTCCTACTTCAGGGAGAAGGTGCCTTTCCAGCATGAGCTCACCCTTCTCCATTCCTTGATCAAAGAATTAAGTTTCTATTCTGCTTTACCGAACTCAGTCTGGTTCTATTAGCTCTGGGCAGAGAAGGGCCTTAGTTTGTATCCCTGACCCCAAAAGGGTTGGTAACAAAAGGGCAAGAAGAGAAGGAGGACCCCTGAGGGACACAGCTTCCAGGAAGTAGGTCCAGCAGGAGAGGCTTCAGAGAACAGATTCCTTCTGCCTTTCCTCTGGTTCTGTCATGAATGGGGTACTTTTCCTACACCAGAGCCCTCAGAATAGACAATCTCAGCCTTCTACAGATTCCTGTGACATTCAGTCCATCATAGAAGATAGGAAAAAGACTCATGTTATGTTCCCACTATATTCTAGACAGCATATGAGCCACTTCCTTCTTATTTTACTTCTCGTCACTCTTAGGTAAGTCCTGTTTCATTACCTTTCCACAGAAAATCAATGGCTTCTAGGATGCATCTGTGTTCTTCACAGAGCAATAAGTAATGCTTGGAGAAGAAGGAAAGCGGTTTAGGAGTGTGGGAGCTGCGGCGGTGATTGACGTGAATGAGGAGGAAGTCCTGGATGTGAGTGCTGAGGTCTTTTGTATCCTTTGCAGTGCTGAGTCCAGAAGGGGAAGAAAGAGTTCAAAGCTGGATCTGTCAGTTTTCTCTCAACTTTTGATACCTTCAGACTCTCATCTGCACCCACCCAGCTGACGCTGGCTCTCCACCACCCATTCCTCCCAGCCTTTCATCACCCGAGGTTTGATTTCCCTGTAGATCTCAGGGCCTCTTACCCAGTTCTTCCATGGAGTAGATAAGAAATCAAGCCCAAATGCATGGCTCCAGGGATTTGCGTGAGGAATGCATGTCGGTGGCCAGCCCTCCTTGACTGTGACTCCCTGAAAAGAGAGTTCACTGCCCATCGAGCCCCTCATGAATCACATCCTGAGAGAGCAGTTGTTCACCCTAAATACTCCTAACAAATAAAAGGACAGTTTAGTAAATACTTCTTGATACACAAAACTTCTAAAACTTTCTATACTCAGTTTCCTGATATCAGTACTGGGTTTAATACCTAATAAAATAATTCATTAACCTGGGAATTGAATTTGCACCACTTCCAGTGTAGAGGGAAGGCATTGCTGCCTGCCACTGGGTGTGTGTATGGCCCTTGGGGCCTGTCAGAGGGGATGCAGTACTCAGCCACGGTGCACCTGCACGGCCAGCTTTGGCAAAAGGAGGAGCTGAGGTGGTGACCTACCACTGTGCTGGCTGAAGTTACTCTCAGGTAGCTGGGCTCCCTGCCCTGGTTCTACCCCAGGCTCAACCTGTCCCCTATTTGGAACCAGTGTCAATACCACCTGGCTCTCTTTCTACTTTTTAAAGGTGATAATACCTCATGATGACAGGGATAGGAGTGGTGCGTCCCAGAAGAGGGCAGAGGCAGGGCAAAAGCATCAGTCCTGGAAAAGTGGATCTGAAGTCCTTTTCATACTTCCTGGAGACCTTCCAAAGCGAAGATGGCACTGGGGACTTAAAGGGTCCCCCTCCTACAAATGCCTGCTCCCTTGCTGCGTATTTCCCACTGTGGCCTGATAGGGCAGACAACTCAGCTGCAGAGCCTGGAAACTTTGGCTGAGTCCCCACAGTGTGACCTTAAGCAAGACCTTTTTCTTCTCTGGAATGCAATTTCCCCATGGGGTCTCTCTAATGACAACCCCCTTTCTCTCATGGTACAGATCTCACCTTGTATGTTTCAGGGCCATTCCCAACTACAATAACAGCTCCTGTGAACTGAACAGCACAATCAGATGCATCATACCACAAACATTCAAAGTAGTCTCGGTCATGGTTCCCGTTTTATAGATAACTAAACAGTAAGTCAGTTGCTCAAGAGCACATAGCAAGTAACTAACAGAGCCTAGATTTGACTATTAATGTGCTATTATGTTTCTTCTGAATCTTGAGGTTAACAAACTTCCCTCAAACCAGGCGTAGGAGGCATTCATCCCGTAAGTACACATGAAGGGCTGACCATGGGGCAGCCCCAAGCCCCTGCAGCACTCCATCCTAAACCCCAGAGGTAAATCCTGTCATTGCTCCACTAATGGGATGAAGGAACTTTGTGAGATCACCTGGTAAGCAAGTAGCACAGCAGGGCTTCACGTCCAGTCTTTTATGGTGCCAGAGCCTCTGGTCAAATTGCGCAGAAACTGGATCTGGAAACCAGGGAGCAGCATGGAAGGTTTTCATGAGGAGACAGATGCACATGTTGGCACTAGGAATGCCCTCCCCATCGCTACTCACCAGGATGCTTCCTGCCCTGCCTGTCTTGGCCTTGGCCTTGGCCTGTCCCCTGCCTCCCAGCACAGGGAGCCTCTCATGGCTTCTTGTCCTCACTGACTCAACAATTGCTGGTTTGCAAACTGGCCCCTACATGGAGGGCAAGGAGAGACTGAAGAAAGACGCAGGCCACTCCAGATTGGTAGGTGCAGGTGTAAGGAGCCAGGGAACGTTATAAAGCTTCTCACAGACAACCACAAGATGAGAAAATCTCCACCCCCACCCGCCAGAGTCGTAAAAGTTTGTAGAGAGGCCTTAACTGGGTTTAGCCATGTACACGGTCTAGGTGTTCTCACACCACCGTGCTCTCTCAAGGTCTAGTGTTATGTTAGCCTGACAGTTGTTTTATTTTTTGTAATGCAAGTGCCTGACTTAAGCTTTGATTGCAGAGGTATGAAGTATCCTTTTCAAAGATGGCTATCTCAAATAAACACACTGCCAGCCACATAGATAAAGAGCTAGACAAAGACTAGATAAAGAGCCAGGCTACCTCCCCGCACTGAGGCTCCTGTGCTTTAGAGATCTTGGTTGATTTCAATAACTGGCCATTTGGGCTACTTGGTTTTTTTGTTTTGTTTTTCTCTTCCTGGGCTTTAAATTCCTACTTTTATGTTTTAAATTCACCAATAAAGTGTGAGCCCATGAAACTCGAGGCCCCCACCCTCAACCCCAATAAATACAGACTCCCAGGTCCATGTGCAGGTACTCTCTCTCTACCTGTGGCCTCATTGTTTGGCCCCAAGTGTGCTGTATAATTTTCAGGTCCTGTGAATAAGAAACCTTTATTTTTTTCAAAGTTTCTGGATGGTCATTGCTGCAGGGTGTCTTCTAATCATAATAAGAACCACGAGGGCTGGTCCAGCCACATCATTGGTTATAGATAGGCTGCGACTAGTACAAAACACACAAGGCTATGTCCTTGGAACAGTCCCCACTCTGGGACCAGTAGCCAGAGCATAAATTTCAAGAACAGGGTATGAGCTGAGGGGCCCTTGGTTGCCTGGGTCCAGCTAAAGTTTCAACCGGCAGCCAAGTCCTCTTGATGACCTCCTCCAACAACGATGCAATCAAAATCTATTTGTTGGTGTCCATGGCATTGAGAATAAGGGAGGCAACATCCCTGCCTTCAGTTGCTCACCATACAGTGGGAAAAGCAGTGAAAAGAAAAATTGGGGAGGGGGGACTGCAGAATAGGGAGGCCTGTGGTCATCCAGGGCCAAGCGCACAGGCTAAAGTTATGTGTGGTGGGGTGAGGGACGAGAGGAGAGCTGGCTGGCAGTGCAGGAGGCAGGAATGGGAGTCCAAAAGGGTAGCAGCCCACCCCTTACCCTGGAGCTGGCGGTTCTCCTCTGCCCCCGCCAGCACCCCCAGGAGGTAAGGAAGAAACCAGAGCCTGGGCCTGGGAGCTTTCTGAATTCCAGCTATTGGTCTCCTTGGGTTAAGTGTGTGTCAGGGCCTGGCCAGAGGGTGAATGGTCCTGATGGGGGCCCATCAGCCTCAGCACCCCCATGAACACCCAGTCCAAGGAAAAGCAATGGGACCACTGAGTAGTCCCTGACTCCACATTGTCTCAACTGTCCCCAGGAAACCCCCACACAGAAATCCTGGAACCCTCACTGCTGGCACAATGTGAGTCCAGAAACACCCCGAGCCCCTCCAGCACATCTCAGATCTTTTAGGATCTAGGCAAGCTGAAGAAGCTGAAAGTCATTTTCTGCCCAACAGAGGAGTCTGAGGCTCTACCCATCCCTCTCCCTCACCACTACCTGGGTCTCTGAGCTGGCCCTGGGGCCCTCCTCTGCGGTGGGTGTGGCAGGACGAGCTGTCTCCTTAAGAGCACAAGGCAGAGGGAGCTGCAGGAGTCTTACAGAGTCTGACCAGTTCCCTCCTGTCTGAAGGTATTGTCGCCTCGGGCAAGCCTGCTGGGTTTAAAGAGCCGAAACTCACTGGGCTGAACACTGCCCCAGCAGCCTCCTCAGACCTGCTCTGTGCACCCTGCTCTCAGGTGAGCTCAAGAGAACTGGCTTTCAGGTGAGCAGGAGACTGTTAGGACTTTGGGCTGCTATGTGGAGGGGTTTGGGGCAGATGGTTGGCCCAGAATACCAGCCTGAGGAAGGGGTGGGAGTGCCTGGGTATTCTCGGTAATGGGATGCGTATTTAGGGGTGCTGAGTATTGGAGGCTGCCAGCTCTGTGACCATGGTCATATGGATGGTGGGTTGGGGGCTAGAAGAAACAAGAGCCAGGCTTTGGCTAAAAAATATGTAAAATGGAGTTGCACTCCTCATGCTCCAAGAAATCCAGGGTGGTGAGATGAGTAGAGAGGCGGACTTGTCTAGGGAGGGCGAGCTTCAGAGACTGCTCAAAGATGAGACCGCCCCCCACTACCTTCAGAAGCAACACGTTAATAGCCCCTTCCTTCTATGGCAATAAGACCTAGGCATTCATGTATTGATTATTGTGACATGTTTTAGTACTTACTATGTGTTAGGTAGTATCCTTAGACTTAACATATTAACTTATTTAATTCAGTCATAACCTTATGAGGTTGCTATTATAATAATTATCCTCATTTTACTGGACACAGAAGCTCAGAGAAGTTAAGTAACCCGCTGAGGCACACAGCTGGTAAGTGGATTGGAGTTCTGTCCAGCTGGGCCCAGCAAATAATAACAATGACTCTGTATAGAACACTGATGATCCCTAGGCCTTCCCGAGGCTAACAATATGCAGAAAATTGGGACAGGCCTCCTGTCCCTGGCATAGCCAGCCCAGGGACTCCTTCCCACCCTGGGAGGAAGGAGAAAGGGGTGATATACCACCCACCAAGCTGTTTCCTGCCAGTAGCAGTCTGTACTCTGAGAGTGGACCAGCGGGCTGCCTGGAGCAGGGTCCCTGCCCCAGCTGGGGATGGGGAGGGAGGCCATCTGTGCCTGGAAGTCCTCCACTGCCCACTCCCCCTGCTCAACTGATCCCTCCTCTGCCCAGCTCAGGCCTGGGTGGCCCTTTGTGGAGGCCACCTTGGAATTCAGCCTGATTGGGCCCCAGGCCCAGACCTGTGGGAGCAATAGCGTCGAGCCTGACAACCTTGCTCTTTGCGTTGGGGTTAGGAAGGCTGACATCAAAGCTTGAGTTAGACCAGCAGCCCTGCTCATCTTACCTTGGGTTAGACATCGACTACAGATTTTAGCAAAGCATTATAGGGCACTTGCTACGTGCAGGAGCTGTTCTAAGCACTTAACTAGTATTAATTCAATCCGTATAACTCCACAAGACACTGCTAGTGTCATCTCTCAGTGAGGAAACAGAAGTTGGTAACTGTCCCAAGACCACCCATAAGCAAGTGCACCCTTGTGACTGGTACCCTTGCTCTCCCACGGGGCAGGTGGGGGCCACCTGACCCCAGCCGAACCCCCTCCCTACAGTCCTGCCCTGCAGCTGTGACATGGAGGGAGTGACCTGGGGCCTTCTCCTTGCACTGGCAGGTGAGTCCTCCCAGAGGTCATCCTGCTGCCACCCATGTGCCCTCAAAGGCAGTGAAGACCAGGGCAGCATCTCTCAAAGGGGGCTTGGTGTGAAACAAATGTTTTCATTTATACTTTCAATTTAAAGAGAAATAATAGTGTTACTGGGTGGTGATAATATTCCTCAGCTCTTGTGTTCAGGGGAAGAATTCAGCCGAGAGACAGCGTTTGGTGCAGGTATAGGGTAGTCAGAAGTTTATTAGTAAAGGCAGATGTGGAGGGGATCTATCCCGAGGGGAAAAGGCCTCTCCTCACATATATATGATGGCTTTTATTTCTGTGGGCAGAATCGCCTCCTCCTCTCCCTTCTCTTATCTCTCTCTCTCCTGCTGAGGCGCCCAGTCCTCCCTTTTGCTTTTCAAGGTAGTTTCTGTCAATTTTCTTTTTATGAATTGTTTGAGACACTCAATCAAATGGTCCTGATAAGCGGGATGTCTTCCTTCCTTCTTTGCCCTCTAGCCACACATCCCTTTGATTTAGGGGCATGTGTGAGCCTGGAGTCCTGATAGGCCAGTAAGGCATCAGTGCCCCAAGTGAGGCAAGCAGAAAGGGGTCTGGACCCAAGTAGGAGCTACAGCAAGGGGCTTTGTATCGGGGCTGGGTCTCTCCTTCTCGTGCTCATTTCTGTCTATCTACCCATCCTATCATTAGTACAGGAAAGAATAATACAGGTAACAAGTGGATATTGTGGAAGTTATCCTGGGTAATTGAATTCTGTAAAACTGTGACCATCTGGTGGCATGAAGAGAAAGACATTCCATTCCCCATTTCTTCAGGCAGCAGAGGGTTAGCCAGGGTCTGGGTAGGAAGCTTCTCAGGAGAGGGTAAAAAGATAACCAACACACCATCCCATTTCAAGTGCAAGAAAGAATAGCAGGAAGCCTGAGAAGTAGCAGGAGGGGCTGGAAGTGTGCATTTGTGTGTGTGTGTGTGTGTGTGTGTGTGTGTGTGTGTGTGTGTGTTGGGGGGAAGGCGGGGGGCCCAAAGACTGTGGGATGGGAGACAGAATCCCAGCATTATTTGAGGCTGGGAAGGTGTGAGGAAGGGAACCGACCCCAGGGTGTCTCCCAACAAGGCTGTCTGTCTGTCCTCGCCCTTTCAGCTGAGGTCTTGCCAGCTGATTGATGTTGAGACTAGTGTCATGAATTATCACCCAATCCCTCTGCTTCTCCCACCCAGGCCTACCTGCCTTGGAAGCCAATGACCTGGTTGGTGAGTGAGGCCCCAACAAGTTGCCTGCTCCTGCTGTCCCATATCTTTCCTCTAAGACCCCACATCCTGCCTCCTAATTCCAATCCTTACTATTTTTACTTTCCTGCAGATAAAGACAGTCCCTTCTACTATGGTAAGAGATGATATCCCTCACCCTACCCCTCCCTTTGCCTATCCTGAACCTCTTTACTAGAGATTGGTGAGGGGTGATGTGGAGCCCAGTTAGATGGGTCTGGGACTGGAGGTTAAAGAATCAGTGTGGTCAATTAAGAGAACAAAAGGCCTACATGCACCTGGTCTTTGAAAGACCCTCATTCCAGCAAGAAGGGAAGACACCCCAGCATATTTAGGAAGACTTCTGGGCTGAGACACTGGGCTGCTGGGCCTGGTACCTCACGCCAGCCTCCTTCCTTCCTCTTTCTTTCCCATGCCTTCCCCAGCACCTGGCTCCTTGCTGCCCTGCAGCGCCCCCAAGCAGGTCTCCTCTCTCTCCTCTTTGTCGGCCTAGCACTGTCCTCCAATATCCCTACAAACCCCAGGCCTCAGCTCAAATGCCACCTTTCAGAAAACCCTTCCTTGATCATCCTTCAAACTCCCTTCTTTTTCTCTGTTCTTCTGCTTCTTTTTTTTTTTTCTAGCACTTGCTCCCAACAGATATTATACTATGTATCTACTTACTGGCTTGTTTTTCTGTTTGCCTGGAATGTAAGGGCAACTGCACAAGCAGGGGCTCATACATATCTTTTGAATGAGGGCGTGGGGTGGAGCCAGGCTGGCACCAGTTCACGCTCTGCTCCCCTAGACTGGGAAGGTCTGCAGCTGGGAGGGACAATCTGCGCAGGCCTCCTGTGCATCGCTGGCCTCTTGTTCGCCTTGAGTGAGTGGTGGGGCTGGTGGGGCTGCAGGGTGGGGGTGGGGCGGCGTGTGGTAAGAGGGGTGGCCCAGGGTCCTGGCTTTTCGCCCTAATGTTTCTTCCTCACAGGTGGCAAATGCAAATGCAAGCACAGTAGGAAGCAGAGGTGAGACAGGGCCCTACTGTGTGCACCTCAAGCTGAGCGGGCTATTTGGGGTAAAGTCCTACATTGGAGAAAGAGGACAGTCTCTTGGCTGTTCCCTAGGCCTGCAGTGGCATTATTCACAGATAATCAACTCTGAAGGACCCCAAATCAGGGACACCTCTGATCCCGGGTATTGTTTAAAATGACAGTGGAAGAATAGCAAGGAGGCAGTTGGTGGCCCCCCTGGGGAGGAGGCACCAGGGTCTTGGTGAGAGAAAGCAGATGGTCCAAGGATACTAATCTGATGTGTTCCTTTCTCAGTCCCTTACCTGAGAAAGCTGTTCCACTCATCACTCCAGGTGAGACGGGCTTCTTTGAGAGGCTTCCAGGTACTCAGGCAGAGTGGCCATATAATTTGAGTTAAAAAATGATGTCTCCTTTTTAAGAGACATCTGTGTATAAGGCGGGACTGTCCTGAGCCAGCCCAGCCTTGGGGTCACCCAAGGCTGAGGGGCGTGTCTATGTAGTGACTGTGTCTGTGAGGACCTTGGACCCCACTCTCTCTCTCCACAGGCTCTGCCAGTACCTGTTGAGCACAGGACCAGCTTTGTGGCACTCCCAGCGCAGCTCCCATGCTGTTCCCTCCCCACCTGGGGGCCTTTCTCTCCACTGGTGGGCCCTTAGGCTCTCTTTTTACCAGGAGGCTGTCCAAAGCTTATTTCTAAATTAAACTGGTCTCCCTCTTCCTGTTGTCTTGTGACCTTCTATGGGTCTGGGCAGCTTGCTCAGGAAAGCCCAGGCCCCTCTACAGCTGGGGTGGAGGGGGTGGGGTGTGGATTGCTAATGTTTCCTGTGGCCACAGGTCTGCCTGAAGCCTACATCCCAGCACGCCCCCACTTTGAGAACCTCCTGATAATTGATCTTCTGCCCGCCCCCTGCCTCATCCATGCATCATTCAAGACACCTCAATATTTTATCAGAGGACCTCACAATTTCCAACCTTTTATAGAGGCCCTAGAAGCCCCAAGGAGCCAGGTATCCATGACATCCTGTAACCTAGAATGATTCCCCAGTGGCTCTCCCTCCACTAAGACCCCACCTCACTCGGTGAATGCTCTCTACTGCTCACACAGCCCAGGAAATGCAGCAATTTCTTCACTGACCTACTCCAGTAAAACCCTGTATAATGCTCAGATCAACCCATGTACCCTCCCCCTACCCTAGGTAATACCTGTGAGACCCCACTATGAGCTACATCCCAAGAAGCCCCACATAGTGCATTTTAGAACCCAAAACCATCCATGCAAATCTAGGTCCCTCAGTGTGTTGAGTCCACTTCTGGACTCTGAGAACACTTCACTTGAAAGGTCCCTGCATGCATGTGTATGTGTGTGTATGTGTGTTGGGAGGGGAGGGTTGGGGGCTGGGGAACGTGCCTCTCCCACCTCAGGAGCCTGTCCATCCTGCAGCCTCAACCCTCTTGCCAACCTCCACAGCCCAGATGTAAGGAGCCGAGGTGCACTCAGCTCAGCCGGCCCTGGCAGAGACCCTGGGGCAGGGGCAGGTGGTGACAGCAGAGATCTACACTGTCTCTGGCAGGCAGTGGGTCTGGGTCTGGGTTGATGGGGTTGCCTCACACCAGTTTTCTGATGGTTTGCTGCTCCTAAGCCTCCCTCTACTTCTCAGAGTGGTGCCAGATCCTCTGGAAAGTATGTCATGCCCTAGACTTTGGGTCCCCTCACTTATGGGCCAGTGCAGGGGAGTCTGAAGGCTGAGGACCCTGCCTCCTGCCCTGTGTAGCCCATCCCAAGCCTTGAGGTCTAAAAATGAGGTTCTTAGATCTGCTTAGGGGCCTTGAGGCAGGACATAGGAGATGGGTGAGGGTAGGGTTCTAAGGCTGGCCCAGAGCTGCAACAGGAACTCCAAGAACCTGAGTGGGACTCGGGATACCTAGCTGAAAGTGCAGCCACTGTTCAAGGTGGGTGACACAGTATGGCAGGGAGCCATGGGGGTGGGCAGCAGTGCCAAGCCTGTTACCTACCCAATGGATCCTTTAAGGTCCCAGCTTTCTGAGCTGGTTGGGTGTTCTCTGAGAAGAAAAGGAGTGTGTTGCAGTGGCTGGGTGCATGGGGGCTGTGGTGAGGCCAAGTGGTGACATCTGAGCTAAATCCTCAACCGTGAATGGTGCGAGGAGCCAGGCACGAAAACATGGTAGAGGGAACAATGCTTGCAAATGACCTGAGGGAACACTGGCCTTCGTGCTTTTTGAGGACCAGGGGAAAGTCAGTATGACTGGAATGCAGGCGATGAGATTAAAGAGGAGGCAAGTATGGCCACTGCAAAGAGAACCACTGCCCCCTGCTGAGCTGGGACTCAGTAGAGGCACCAGGAGCTGCAGAGGAGGGGGAGGCGGAGGCGAGAGCTGGAGGGCAGGGGCGCAGAGTGCCCGCGCAGGCACAGAGCCCCAGGGGCGGGTGCAGCTGGGACCTGCTGCAGCAGAGCGGCCCCCATGTAGTGGGTGCATGTCCCTTTCCTCCTTGGACACGTAGGACGCTGGCATGAGTGGACTGCATGTGAGAAAGTCAAGTCTGGTCGTTCATGGGGCCTGAGTGGTACAGTAGCACGTAAACGATCTTGGCAGCGTGCCCCTTCTGAGTTCCCGACAACTGCTTCTTTAGGAGAAACCTGGGTCCCCACCATCACACACTGTAACAAGCCCTGGTGTTTGAAATCCTCTTAGTAACAAGGAAAGCCCATTCTGATCTGGGGACCTAAGTCACTTTGACTCGAGATGCAGCTGCGGCGGTTCCGGCCCAAGCACCCAGACCCGGAAAGCATTCCACATCCATCTTCACGTGTTCGCACTCCCCTCACACCCCAGCTCCAGTGGGGTGGGGATGGGAGGCAGGAACACAAGGTCCTGCTCTGCTCTGCTCGCAGTCGGCCAAGCACGTCTTCATTCAAGTTTCACCTGAAAAAATTCCAGTCTCCCCAAGTCCTTATAAGCAACCACCATTGCCCAGCGTCAGTGAGCCTTTGTCCAACAACAAGCTGGTGGGGCCTACTGGTTTAGGCTGATTCCAGCTGTCCAAGGCCTGGACAGGGTGCTCATGGAGGGCGTCTGGGAGCCTGGGTTAATCCCAGGTGGAAGAACTCAGGACTCATGGGGAGCGAGGGACCATGCAGGGCAGAGTCGGTGTTAACCTGTGAGGTTGGCGACTGAGTTGGGCAGCTGATTCCCAAGGGAAACAAGCTCTCCCTTTTCCCTCCACGGAAGGATCCGGAAAAGTTGCCATAGGATGAGTATCGCCCAAGCTTCCTGTGTGGAATTTACTCACTGTGCTTCAGAGATCCCTTCCCTGGGCCTATTTCTCCTAGGACAGGGGAGGGGATGGCTTTAGTCACAATTCCCTCCTCTTGTCATCTTCTCCCAGATTAGGGGCTGCTCAGGAAAGAACCAGAGAAAGCAAAGGGTAATTCCCACTTAATTGAACTTAGTATGTGATGGGCACTGTTACAAACATTACATGTTAACTCAATTTTCCCAGCCACATAGGAGGTAGGGACTTGTGTTATCCCCTCTGAGACTGGTGCTCTCAGGTTTGCACAGGGTATCCGGCGCCTGAGCCGTTTCTGCCTTTCTGGTCCTTATCACTATCTGAGAACCCGGTGACTAAGCCTGCTTGGGGATTATATACCCCTCCCCATTTTTATTTAAGCAATCTTTATTTTTTTCTGATTGCAAACATCTGTCATGCTTATTATAGAAAACTAGAACATTACAGCGATATCTCACTTAGAAGGTACACCAATTTCTAACCCAGCACTATGTATATATATTTTTGTATAATGCCAGGTTGTTTATATAAATCAATAGTTCAGGGGCTGGCCGAGTGGCACGTTGGTTAAGAACTGGCTTAAGACACAAGAGGGCCCCGGTTCGGATCCCACAGATGAGGCCCAGTGACACTGCCCCCTACAGCTAAGATGCTGAATAACAGCTCAACCTGGAGCTGGGAGGCCGTGAGTTACAGGCGACAGCATAGGCTGCAGCCCCTGCTGCAGTGGGTTGTGATGGGCTACCGTGTACAGCCAGCGGGCAGCGTGAGCGGCCCTCAAGCCGTGGTGAGCGGGTGTCCAGAAGCCGGCGACTGATCTGCCTCACCCGGGAAGAGCACAATGATGGTGCCAACTTGGGCCAGTGAAGCAACGTCCTCCACAACTAGACTGAAGAACAAAAAGACAGCAACTTGTCTGTTCCCCTTACCCCAATTCCCCAGCACTGTTCCCATCTCCCAATTCCCCAATAAAATAAATAAAAATAAAAAGATATATCAATAATTCATTACTTTGTATTGTTAAGTAGCAGACCTGGAGAGTGCTTTTAAAGTTAAGGGCCTACCAACTTAAGAAAAAGTTATAAGGTTTATTCTAAGATTAATGGCTCGAAAACACTATTTCTTTTTCCCAGAATGTATCAGCACTTAACCCTCAATCTTTGTGTCAAATACTAAAAAACCCAGGGAAAGAAGGGCTAACAGCTACCATGAGGGTGCGTGAACGGGGCCATCTGGGTTGATCACTGCTTAGGTCACTGCATGACTCTGTAGAGGGGTTTATTACTCTAGTCTCAACCCTGCCATCAAAGGAATATTCTTAAGGCAAGGTCAGATCAACTGATCAACTCTGCTCAAAGTACACCAAAGATCCCTTACTTATTTACAGAAAAATCCCCTTAACATGGTCTATTGGCCCTGCATCTGACTGCAGACCCCATGTCTGACCACCAATGCTCCAACTTCACCCCTGTGCTCTTCCACACTCATTCTGCCGCTGGGATGTTGTGTTGACACCACCTTAGCCTTAGGGCACTGTACTTCCCTCCCTGTTAGACACTGTGCCAAGTCCCCATCATCCCTGCATCCCTCATTCCCTTCACCCTTTCAGACCTCCAGGGCCACTCTACAACTGCACCACCAACACTGTCCTTCCCATCTGTCTGTTACTACTACTCTGCACTCTGCCCTAACTCAGATACTATTTATGTTACTCATATGCCAGAATGTAATTCCAGTTGGTTCCTGCAGAATGGTTTGGGTTTTTTTGGCTGATTTGGCTGTTCTCAGATTGCCATTTTCTGATTTCCATTGAGTACATATTGGCCATTTTGAACTTCTCTTGTTCTCAGGGTAATTTAAAAAATTTTGGTTGCATTCTTTTCACTAATCCCTGACAGATGATAATAGCACACAGGTCTTATAGTTATTCTATACCTACAATTTTGTACATAATCTCTGGTACTTCATCAAAAATATCCAGGCATAAAAGACAAACAGACCAGACAGACAACATGAACACAGAGAAAGATGCAGATATTGGGATTAGACCAATATGTATGGAAATTTTCAAAAACCGACCCTATGCGTGGTGGGTTAAATTGTGCCCTCCAGAAAAGTATGCTTGAGTCCTAACTCCCAGCACCTGAGACTGTGACCTTCTTTGGAAACAGGGTCTTGGCAGGTACAATCATGTTAAGATAAGCTGACTCTGCTGTCCTTATAAAAGGAGGAAAATTTGAACAGGGAGAGGGAGAGGGCCAGTGACAACAGGTGGAGATGGGGGTGATGCAACTGCAAGCCCAGGAACACCCAGAACTGCTGGCCACCATCAAAGCGAGAAAGAGGCAAGGAAGGGTTCTTCCTCGGAGACTCTAGAGCAGTGGGTCTCAACCTTCCTAATGCCGCGTGACCCCGTAATACAGTTTCTCATGTTGTGGTGACCCCCAACCATAAAATTATTTTCGTTGCTACTCTGTAACTGTAATTTTGCTACTGTTATGAATCGTAATGTAAATATCTGATATGCAGGATGTATTTTCATTGTTACAAATTGAACATAATTAAAGCATAGTGATTAATCACAAAAACAATATGTAATTATATATTGTGAAATATTTCTAATTACAAATAAATGAAATTTTGTCTTGAAGCATGGAGACGGATAGAGGAGCGATGTCTCGGTTCCTAAGACCATTGAAAATATGTGTTTTGATGGTCTTAGGCGACCCCTGTGAAAGGGTCGTTTGACCCCCAAAGGGGTCGTGACCCACAGGTTGAGAACCACTGCTCTAGAGGGAGAATGGCTTTGCCAACACCTTAATTTGGACTTCTCACCTCCAGAACATTTTTACATAATGTAAAAAAATTTAAACGGAAATTTTAGAACTAAAAGTTCTTAACTGAAGTTAAGAACATAACTGGTGTTTAAGAAATTAGACTCAGCTGAAGAGAATGAGTGAACTGGGTGATAATAAGGACTATCAAGACGATATTAGAAGGAAAATGCATTTAATAAAATTCAAAATTTATTAATGATTTTAAAAACCCTTGTATTAAACCATAAATGGAAATTCTCCCAATTTAATGAAGGGCATGCAACTAAAATACAATCAGCATTCTAGTGGAGAAATACTAAAAGCTCTCTGAAATTGGCAATAAGATGCCCTGTGACCCCAACTATGTTCAGTATCACATTTCCTAATTATAAAAAATAAACTTATCTAAGAGCAGGCAACAAGGCAAGAAGTACATAAATGTTATAAATAAATAAAGCCTGTCACTATTTGCAAATGGCATGATTTTGTATGTAGAAAATCCAAACAATCCACATTTAAGTTAGCATAGATAAGCGAATTTAGCAGGGCCACAAAGTTCAATATAAAAATCCATATTTATTTTTTTAATCCTAGTATTTCTAGCCCCAGCAACAAAGTCTCAGCAAATAAGACACCATTTAAAATATAATACTTAGGAATAAATTTGATGAAATATGTGCATGAATTTTTACACAAAAACTAGAAACAAAACTGAGCAGCCTTAAAAGGAGCCTTTTGATTTGCTGCATCTGCCCACACCCAGGGAGCATGTGGGGGCTTTGGGGTGGCAGGAGCTCAGGAGCTGCTTTTTGAGCAGTAACTAGCTCTCTGCTGCAGAAGACATGCCTTGATCCTCAACACTAAGGTTCTAAGCTGTGACTGTTTGTTGAGACTTATCAGAGACACCACACAAAACCATTTACCAACAGATAGATACCTCAAGGACGGGGCCAGCTCTGTCCTTTGGAGCAGATGGCAGGGCAGCTTGCAGAACCCTGCAGCCTCTGGTCATCTAATTGAGTAGGAACTGTATTTTCTCCAAATAAGCTTTCTCCAAAATTCAAAATGTCCTACCAAAAATTATGCCTCTTAGTGACGCAATTATCTTGACCTTTACAGTGGAGATGTCCCAGTTCTACCCAAGGCCAGAAGTCGGCATACATTTTCTGCAAAGGCTCAGGTAGTAAATATGGTAGGATATGTTAGGCTTTGCAGGCCCGGTGATCTCTGACAAAATTATTCATCTGCCAATGTAGCAGAAAGTCAGCCATAGACAAGACATAAATAAATGGGAATTGCTGTGCACCAAAAAAACGTTTACAAAACCAGGCAGTGGGCCAGATTTGGCCCGTGGACCCTGGTTTGCCAATCCTTGCCTGAGACCCTAAAAACTTCCCTGACATGGCAGAGCCCTGAATGCTTTCTCCCTCTAGCATCCAGCGTACTTGCTTCCTCACCAAGTCCTGTAAGCTGTCTTCAACATGGCGGACAGTGGTGAGGTAATCAGTCTCTTAAGACACTACTATTTTTTTTTTAAGATTTTGTTGGGGAATTGGGGAGGGGAACCATCCAAGTCGTGTTCTTCAATCTTTGTTGTGGAGAGCGCCAGTCACCATCTGGCTGCCTGTCAGCAGCTCGTGGCCTCTAAGATCAAGGTGCTGTGTTCAATCTTAGAAGCGGGTGGGCATAGCCACCATCCCATGTGGGAGTCAAACCAGCAGCCTTGTTGTTATAGAGCACACACTCTATCCACTGAGCCATGTGGGTGGCAGCTCAGCTCATGGTGCTGAGTTCAGTCTTAGCTGCGGATGGGCGTAGCCCACCATCAAACAGGCAGTCTTGTTGTTACACCAGCTGAACCATCCTGCCACCTGTTGGCAGCTCAGTGACAGCTCAGCTCAGGTGCATCACTGGCCCATGTGGGAATCGAACCAGTGGCCCAATTGCTCAGAGCTTGTGCTCTTAACTTTTTTTTTTACTTTTAGCTGAGCCATCCTGCCACCTGTTGGCAGCTCACCTCAGGCCGGACATCAAACCGCTGTTGCTCAGAGCTTGCACTCTTGAGCGAGCTCTTAACCAACTGAGCCACTCGGCCGGCCCTCTTAGACACTACTATAACGGAGCAGGTGTTACCACAGCCCTAGAGAGTGTTCTGATGGCCATGTTGAGATGCTAAAATGTTTTAATTTCCTGCTCGATGCCGATTAAATATATTCAACAGGTCAGGACTTCCCAAGTGCCAGAAGTTTGTTGATCTATACTGGAAAACACATTAAACAGAGCCATGGATGTGGCAACTACTTAGTTAACTTCTTGGTTATTTGCTATCATCTGCCAGAATCTGTTGTTTGCTGGGACCAAACAAGCAAATCCCAAGGGCCTATGCTTTTTTTTTTTTTTTTAGGTCTTTGCATGTGATCCTAACCCTAGACACTGCACACACATTAGTGCCTCTCCTTAGTCTTGGATGGGGAGCACTGAGAGGTTCCTTTTGGCCATTCCTACCATGTGGCTCTCCACAAGTCAGGGACCTAGGGTGGGAGCTCTGGCAACTGCCTAGATTACCCCTTCTTACTCATTAGGTTGGAGGGATAACCTGAGAGGTCTGCCAACCTGTTTGACCCAGTGAGATGAGTTAGGCCCAGGAACCCATTTGTCATCTAGCCTCCCTATGCTCCCACTCTAACAGAGGCCATGATGGAATTTTGGATCCCGTTATCAGTATCAAAGACCCCATATCCAACAGCACGTGAGACTTGAGTTACTTCCTTCCCCTGGCCTCAGAGGGGATTTATCAACTCTACTAGATATAATTATTGCAATGCTACCAGGCCTTCCTACATTTTCAGTTGGTCTCTGAGTCTGAGACCCGGTTGTTCTGGAAATACCTAGAACAAGACCTTGATTTTCAATCAGCCTTCTGGTCAGAGCCAAAGAGTAATAAGAGCTGGGAGCAGAAGGTGACCTCAGAGCTTTGCCTGAATGAGGCCCCTCGTCACTGCCTTTCAGGCTTTGCTGCCCATTATGGTACTCATGCTAACCTTCCATCTGATTGCCCTTACCTGGTCTCTGCTCTTCTGGAATCCTTCTATCCCTATCTCCTCCTACTGCCAACTGGGGCTGAAGAGCTTCCATGAAGTGTCTCAAAATGCTGGAACATTTCACTCACTCTCGCATTCCTTGTCAATCTGGGGTAATGTCCCTTGGACCCTTCCAGAGAACATTATTTCCTAGTGTGCCCACCCTAGTCCTCTGAACCCTTTTCAACACCCAGCATCTCTCCCTCCCATAAGCAGTCTCCTTCAAGGGTCAACTCCAGATCACTGTACTCAGAACTTAAATCCTGAATCACAAGATGCCCCCTTATAACCATTTTTTACTCAATCCTGATTCAGTACCAAGATCCCTGGTGTGCTGAATCCTGTCCACACATATTAACCAGGCCCTGCAGCTTTTCTGGTAAAAATCCACTTCCTTATGTAGTGGGGATTCTTCTGTGTCATGCCCAGTCCTGATGCCATTTTTTTAGAACACAAAATCAGCACTTTCCTTACTGCAGGGAGGCCAAGGCAAATTTGAAATGCCACACAATGTCACAAAACTCTTAAGTACAATCTTCTGTGCTACAGGTTTAATAAAATTATTTTTGGGGAAATTACTTTCCTTAATTGGGGTTCCCTGTCCTCCAATTGACCCAGCTCGTGGGCCATAAATAGGTGGCAAGCGATGATTTCATTTACCAGCAGCGTGCCAAGCTATGCTGGGAAGTTAAGACTTGGAAAGTTAATTAAGACTGAGGGCAAGAAATCAGCTTACCACCACCTCAGGTGAGAACTCCAGATAGTCCAAGGAGGGCCATTGCTGCTGGCCCAGACTTACTGGATGGAGCCCACTCCTTCCCTCATTGGACCTTGAAGATGTACAAGAGTAGGTGTACTTCTTGAAACTTTATTGCCCTGTTAAATTTTGGTCTTTCGTGCCATCCTAGCCTGTGATTAGTTTAACACTCCTAGGTGTTCTACTTGGGTTTCCCTAGGTCTTCCTCACAACCCAGACTTTTGCTTCCTTCCCTATGGACTACCTCCTGAAACTGTGGGGGGTGGGGGTGTACAACAGAATACGCAGACCCTGTGAACATGGCCTCTGCCTCCCAAAAATTCTCATTTTACCCAGTCTTTTCTGGATATTCCTAGCTCCACCTGTGTCCTGGCATTCCTGGGTGATGCTGCCCGAGTCTGCAGAACACTAGTGGGAAGGATAGCTCAATTAGGTCAGGAAAGGTGGGAGGGGCAAAACTAGTCTACCTAGTCTTAAAAATATAACCCTTTAGGGCTTAACCAATAGAGCACCTTCTTTGTAAGAGGCCAGTCCCTTGAAATGAAGATACCAGATGATCCTTAAGCTGGTGAAGAAATTAGGGCATGTGGGCTGCATTCTATGGTTATTAAAGACAAATGAGAAAATAGTTGAGAAAATTACTAATGTAAGCCAAGTTTGTTTTTTTGTTAAATAAACTCCATTCACATTTTAGTCTTGATGGTTTTATTTAGTGCAGGTCACAGTGAAGTGATGGTAATGCCATGTGCAGAACCGCCTGGAATTTGGATGCAACTTTCAGATAATTTTCTATTAACAAATTAGAAACAGGTCTCAAAAGCTTAAGATTATGTGTATACTGCAATAACCTGCAACTGCTAACCCAAGAGTGTACTTATAGAAATAACCATTAATTGTGAAGAGAAAGGTTTGACTAGTACATTTTATATTAAAAAACCTGAAACATGACTCTCAACGTATGCAGCACTCCAAAGTAAATCTAGCTATGAAAAACAGATGTGGCTCCAGCATCAAGTGAAGGACCAGCAGGGTATTATAAATGGCATACAAGTCACAGCAGGTTGGGACTCCAATTTTCATACTTTGTGTGATGTGTTTCTTGCCACCATTTCTACCACTCATACTTAATACTTTTAAAATCTGACTTGTAATTTAGCCTCCTCGTAGAAATATAAGGAAAATCAGATTTCATGTGTGAATTATTTTGAAATTCATTGAAATACAATATTGAAATGAATTCTCTTCAACCACCCAGTCATTTTGCTACTTTTTGGTGAGCAGATAGTCTATTCCAGTCATTGTGAAAAAGTCTTTATTTTAAGAAAAAAATTTAGTTAACAAAAAATTTTAACAAATTTCACTTAGCAAAATACACCCAAAAGGAAATCACAGTTTACAAAGAAAGTTAAGTCAAGGTCTCACGAATCCTACAGTATTAGTAATGTGTCTCAATTTTCAAAACTAACTTTTAAAAAGCTTAAACTTAGCCTAAAAGATTTTAAATGAAAATAAAATAGAATGAACAAACATGAGAAATGTTCCTCTTTGAATTTGGGATCTAGCACCTTGAGTTTTCCAAAAAGCACATCTCCCCAGTGTGTTCACGATGTGGTGTAAAAGATTTAAGTTTGATGTACTTAAAACTACTTTAAACTCAGATAACATCACTCTGAAGTACACTACCAAAATATTGAGAAAAGCTGAAAATAGTTTTTGTTTACTCAATATCACATGCTAGAAGAAAAGTTTGCATGAGAAAACACTGAAGAGGTAATTTTTTAATCCAGATTTCACAAACTCATGGTGCAAAATGGGTCCCACAGCTTCTTCTAGAGTAATAACTGCTTTTCACTGCTTGTTGGCTGCCTGTGAAAATTTGCCACAACTCCAATGCTCCTACAAAACTAGTCATATCCAGTCATATTGTTCTGGCCAGTGTAGCCAGCCCCATAACAGCCACTCACAGACTGGCTCTCAAGGCCACTGTATTTGGACTGGGCCGACACCCCAATGCCTTGTATCATCTGGCTGCTATATGCCCCATTGCTAGCCCCTGTTGTGGAATTCAAGAAAAGTTCTATGTATCTGTGTTGCATGTTGGCCCTGTCTTTGGACATAGCTGCCACAGCTTCTTCGTGAGTGGCAAACTCAACATCAGCTTCGCCCGTCACTCTTCCATCCGGGCCGATCTCAATAAGGACTCTCACAGGGTTTAGTGGAGAGAAGAAGTTGTAAATGTCATTCTCCGTGGCTTTGTACGGCAGCCCCCTCATGTGGACGCAGTGTCCAGTGGTGCTCTGGACAGTGAACTCACCATCTCCATATCTCTGGTCATACATCCCTGAGAGACAGTAGCTGAGGTCTCTTCCAAACAGGTCGGTGGTGAAGCCATAGCCATCGCCGAGGCCACTGTACTCCTCATAGCCCCCATAGCCTGCACTGTAAGTACCAGACCTCATCCTCTCCAGGCCTGCCTGTTTGACAATGCCAATATACCTCCTGGCTGTGCCTGGACGATCATAGGGCCCCGGACGCTGAACAGACATGAACTTCAGAGGGGGATCTGAGTATGACCTAACTTCTTCCTGACTGCTCTTAAACACTTCAATATACCTGTGGCCTATTCTCTCCTTGTGTTTCCCTAGGGCCTTCTCAGCTAACTCATGTGAGGCAAACTGCACAAAGGCTTCCCCTGTAATCTTGCCCTTAGGGTCCACAGGCAAGGTGATCCCATTTGGCACAATTTCCAACCCCGAGAAGAACTGAACAATCTCCTCCTTGGTGCATCCAAATGGGAGTCCTCGGAGCCACACGAAGCCATCATTGGTGGTGTCAGCACTATTTGGGCCGCTGTGCTTCAACACCCAATCCATCTCGGTTCTGTGGGACTTGAACACCTCAATGTACCTGTGTCCCATGCTTTCCCTGTCTTTTTTAAGGGCCATTTTCACATCATCTTCTGATTCAAGTTCAACAAAAGCCTCACCACTCTGCCTGCCTTCTCTAGTGTAGATGAAATGGATGCCTGTGGCCCCACCATGAATTATGCAGCCGGAGAGGAAATTCTGCACATCCTCAATAGAGCAGGACCAGGGCAGGCCACGGAGCTTGACCACAAAGCCTTCACCTCCCTCGGGGCCCAGCATCATGGACACTTGATAGGGCAGAATTCAAACAAGTCAGCTGCTGCCTTGGTGGCTGAAAAGAAAGCAAAAACTACATAATTTTCCCTTTAATATGTATAACAAGAATATGCAGTAAATACGGTTTTCTCCATTTTACTGATGGGATAAGCTAAGTGAAATTGAAATATACCACCAAGTACATTTGATCTGAGATTCAATCCCAGGTCTCTCCAAAAATGTGCATATTACTCACAGATAGACTGAAAAAGAACAAATCAGGTCTCAAAAAGAAAAGAAAAGAAAAAAAAAAGGTGAAATAGAATGGAGAGTAAAATTTGAAGAGCAAAATAGTGACCTAGAGTAGTAAGTCAAAATCTAGTCAATTGTTTTAAGTTGTAGAAGGAAGACGAAAGAATGAATTGAGGCAATATTCAAAAACAGTAAAACCTCAGAACTGGAGGAAAACCGATGGGATGTATTATTGCATCACTAAAGTAAATGGCAGGGAGATGTAAATTGGTGCCTCGAACATAGAGGAATCTAAATTATTAGTCAGGTTAGAACACATCGTTATATATTTACTACAGATATTTGTCACGATGAAATTTGGTGTTTCATTTATAAGAGCTTTTCTGTGAGAATCTTCTTAAACTACAAGCCTTACAATTAATCAATTTGCTTGTTTGTGGCAAGATACTACAGAAGAAAAAAATAAGTGATGAACATCAACTATTTTGAACCACAATATAGAATAACATCTCGACACTAGGTTAACCAGAGATCAGTAATGCAGAGAAGATACAAGACAACAATGGATTCCAGGGTCTATGGATAAATTATCATATCAAAGAAAATGAGTCGAGTGTGATGACATATCCAGACAGGCAGATAAGTCCATCAACAGAATATTAGTTATATACACTGCAAATACAGAAATCAAATTATAAGCTTCCCAGGTTCACTTATAAATAAAAGGATCAATATAAAACACACGCTTACTGCTACGTTTTATTGAAAGGCTGCCAAGAAAGGGAATGAACCTTTCCATGTACAAGAAGGGTGAGAGATGCCCCTCCCATAGGGAGTCATAGAATGCACGTGGCACCCAAGAGTCCAAGCTGAAAGAGAGTAAGGTCAAATCCAAGTGGAAGGGCAGTCTTCAGAAGAGTAGGAGTTGAGCCATCAGGTAGCAATATACGCATATCAGAGACAATGAAAATACTGATAGGGCCAAAAATATACTTTCAGCGATCAATGGTCAACATGGGCACATGTTAAGGATATGAAAATTAGATGTTTCATGAAACTGTCATTTTACAGCAAGTATAATAGATGCAGAGACAGACACCTTTTCAAGAAATGTGGGAACATTAATAGAAAAAGATAAAATAGAACCTGACCTTAAATGAATCACAAAAACATCCCAGATGGAATGGGGTATTTACACGATTAGAGCAAAATATGGACAAATACATATAGTTCCTAGTTTTTCTTAAAACCCCACGATTTTAAAATTAGAAAGCATGGACAGGTCATTTAAGCAAAGGAAAAACAAACTACTAATATATGAAATGTATGAAGTGCTCAAATGCACTAGTACTAGGGAAAACAAATTACATTCAAGTTACATTTTTACCCATCATAATTTTCTTCATTTAAATATTTGATATAATAAACAGAATGTGTATGCACTTCCTTCTTCATTATTGTGTACCCAGTAAAAAGAGCCCTGAGAGACTGCACAAATCTGACTATTCCCTGGGTATACTGACTGAGTGGCTCAGTGGAACAGAGGTGGCAAAATGATTCACATTTTGGACCAGACACACTTGCTGTGTGGGCAGGCCCCGCACTGCAGGACGTTGGGTAACACCACTGGCCTCTACCCACCAGATGCCAGTAGCATCCCCCTCCCCTGTTGTGACAACCAAAAATGTCTCCAGACATTCCCTGGGGGTAAAATTCCAATTTGGGAATGAGTAGTGTAGAAAATCAGGGTCCCCAACCATATACAGTTCCACCACAGCCCCCAATCTTCTAAAAACCTTAAGACATCTGTGCTAAATCCCTAGTCTAATTTTCCCTTATCTGATTATCATCTACTTCAAAGAATAGGGACCATGTGAAGGAAATTGCCACAAACTCTAGGAATTTATAAACAAGGTCTTTATAGCTGAGATTATCTACAAATGTGCTCTGGTCCCAACTCCATCCAACCTCAACAAACTCTTGATCACCACTCATTTCTAACTAATCCTGGAATACATATCTTCCCTGATACCAATTTGCTTTCCCTTTCAGTTAAAATCTCAAAAAGCTTCCACTGTCACCCCCTCACACCTACCATTAAAAGTGCACAATCTCACCTTGCCAAGGACCTCCACAGCAAGAAAGAGAACAAGTCTTTTCTTACCCCCATCTTATTTGTTCCCACAGGATTTAACCAACCATTCCCTCTGAAAATCCTTTCTCCTCTTGGCTCCTATGATGCAACTGTCTCCTGTTAATTCCTTAGACGCTCTCTCAGCCTCTTCCTGAGTCTTTCCTCTACATCCATAACTGGGGAATCACTGGGGTTGCGCCCCATCCTTTATTAGGCAGTCACCTGATTTTTCATCTCCACAATCAGCACTGTGCTCAAGACACCCTAGTCCCCAGCAGCCTTAGGCTTCTTGAGGCCCAGAACTTTACTCCACAGCTCCCAAGTACCATAAACGAATGCAGCCTTTCTCTCTGAAACTTCTATAGCACCCTGGATGCAGCATAAATGGCCTTACCTGTCAAGAGGCTCTAGAACAGCGGTTCTCAACCGCTGTTTCAAAGGGATTGCCGGGTACTCGTATGTGGGCGTATCTGCATGTGGGCCTGGAGACCGATAGAGGAGCGGTGTCTCGGTTCCTAAGACCATCAAAAATATGTTTTCCGATGGTCTCAGGCGACCCCTTTGAAAGACTGAGAACCGCTGCTCTAGAAGAAAACTGAAGTAATCCTTGAACAACTTCTCCCAAGGCCTCAAATCCAACGAATTCGTCATCTCTCCCAGGTGATGCCATTCTCTACCCTAACCACACTCCCAACTCCTAACTCAGTAACTCTGGACTTCAACAATCAAGGCTTCTTACAGCTCTAGCACTCAGCCCCAGCACAATGCATGGCAAAGTAGAGTTCAGTAATTCCTTTCTTTGTTACCCAGATTATCAAATTGTCATGTTCTTTCTGCACTGCTCTTTCATTTCTTTCTATTTCCCATACCAAAAGCCCATTCCAGGATACTTGGATCTGGTTCTTCAATTTCTCCAAGCTTAACAGTTAGCCCTTATTGCATGCAACCCAATCTGCAGGTGAAATGCTCTTTTTAAGGTGACTATGTCCCTCTTTTTTTCCAAGTCCTTGGTGGCTTCCCACTGATATTAACACTAACCTCAGAGCTAAGGGGTGCTCAGGCATTGCAACACACTATCTAGCCCCCGACCCAATTATAAATCTTTTTATTCCTGTGTCTAGAATGTGCCAGGCTCTCTGCTCCTGATTTGACACGTGTTAATTCTCTCTCCAAGTATATTCCACTCAACCTTCTGTCTAGCTAAATCCTACTAATCCTTAAGGTCGCAGGTCAAATAAGTCACCTTTCCAAAAGATCTTCCTCTTCAACAAACTAAATCTTATGGTTCTATGCTCCCATAACATTGTTGCTGTTATTTGTTTAAAAGGTGTCTTCAAAACCGCACTGAGAGCCTATGAAGGACCCCAGCACAGCAACCCAAAGATTAGCAAGGAATTAACTGATGGTCAAGTGTGTGTATGGATTCAACACCTCTCTCTAGAATATGGCAGCCTGGGGAGGCCGAAAAACATGTGCAAGAAGCATAAAAAACAGACATTCCATGTAAGAATTGTGTAATTGAGCACCACAAAAAACTTAAAACTATATATATTAAAATGCCTAATACAGTACAGATTAACAAATGTTTTGTTTCAAAAACAAAGTGATTTCTTTGAAGGCAAGGTAAAGAAAGCATTGTTTCCCCAAAACACGTCCATACTTAAAACATTTATTATTTTTACTCCAAAATTCTTATTTTTGATTTCTCATATAAAGTCCTGACTTTTAATTTCTTATTCTTTTAAGCTTTGACTGAAATTCAAACCTAATTTCTGGTGCTAACATAATATCCTCAACTCTTGCACTCAGAATCCTCTACACATTTGGATTCTCTGCACTTACAGTATTTAGGACATTAACTAAAACTCAGAAAAGTCTGCAGTTCCAAGAAAATTTTTACTTCACATTCCTAAGAAAAATTTCTGCTTGAATATAATAATTCAAATATAAACTAAAGAATAAAAAAAAAATAGCTCACCTTAAAAGAACAAGAGGGGACGCCAACAGTCCGAGACACTCCTGGTACGAATTATCCTAAAAAAAAGAGCAATATGGCCATCTTGCCTCAGTGCCGAAGCACTCAGCAGTGACCTGAACAGAGGCGGCAGTGCCCGGGGCGGGGCTGGGGGACACCAGTAAAGCAGGCAGGGCTGGGACTCCCCTAAGTCAAGAACACACCCCAGCCCACCCCCAAGCATTTAAAAGGTTTCTCTTCACAGGGCACACAGAGGATAACAGGAGGGAAACCCCCACTGGCCTGAAGAGACCTACTCAACTCTGGAGTTTCTATACAGACGACTAGTAATTGCAGTAAGAAAATTTAAATATCGAGGGGGGGGGGGGGGGGGCAAAGACAAGAGCTGTCCTGGGAAGGGGAGGACAGGGCAGCTGCGCATAGGTATAGGAAACCCTATCTTTACTGGCAGGGAGTCCAGCGAAAGGTTTGCCAGAAATCATTTAACAGGATTTACAATTTAGAAAACTCGGGTGGGGGGGGCCCAGCAGGGTGGAGGTACTCAAGACTGTCTTTCCCAGTTTGCTAGGTAACTTCACTTCTTGTGACCTGACATTGATCTTTTCATTAACTGAGGAAGAATAAGGGGAGGAAATGTTGAAATATGCTTTAACAGGAAAAACATCATTACCACCATCGCCCACTGCCAAGTGACAAAGCTGCCCCTAAAGACTTCCTCGACTATGTGAAGTCCAGGGAATATGTCTGAAAACTAAGCTACCTTCTTAGTTTTGGAAACAAATACCTGGAAAAGTTAATTTCGCTGAGCACGTTGTCTTAAAAGATAATATTTGCCTTATCTTACTAGCGTCCTGTGATTCTTACATGAGACTATTTGGAGGAAGAACATTGTGTAAATGTAAAGTATTACAGTTTAAAACGGCAGATTTGGGCTGGGACCGACATTCTGCTTTTCTAACAGGCTGCCTGGACTCCTGCGAGGCAAACCCAAATGTGCTCATCACTCAACTGGTTAGACTGGATTTGGTTCGGATTCTGGTAGATCCAATCAAGATAAACTGGGTGCGCCTCTGTGGGCCCAGACTGACTAGGTTTATCTGCGCAACAAACAGGGCGGCTTAAACCGCACCTCCCATGTTCTCGAAGGTTCAGGATCAAGAACTTGGCGGGAGCCTGGCTTCATCCTCCTCCTTCAGTCGTGTTCCAGTGAGACCCAAAGAGCATTTTCGCCCTATTTGTAAATGAATTTTAACCTACAGCTGGCAGCACGCACAAACCAGGTTGTCCTGGACGCCTTAATTACTCAAAAAGTTGTCCTAAATCTCAGCCCGCGGGAAACACCGCCTCACAGTCACGCAGTTGACGTTTTTTGCTGTTTAAGACTTACCGATGAACGGAGCAGGGCCGATTTCTATTTTCATCAAGTAAATGCGGTTTACGGCCAAAGGAACCCAATTCCACCCGACGCTTAAAAACGCAGAGGGCTCCGGAGCGAGTCCAGGTGCATCTCCTGTTATTAACCTGAAATTGAAACCGCCTGGCTTTGGGCACACGTTCGTCGGAGGCTGAAGCGCAGCCAGCCACAAGGGGCGCGTCGGAGCGATTTCGGCGGGAAGAGCAGCCACGGTCTCGAACGCCGAGCTCCTGGGACCCACCGCGCCAGGGAACAAGGGTAGGTAGGAGGTCGCCCCGCCTCCACCTGGCGCCCCGACCGTCTCTGTCCGCCCAGCTGGGGATAAGGCCGGACCCCTGAGCGCCCCAACCGGAGCCTGGGCGGGGTCAGCGGGCGCTTCCGGTGCGGGGCGAGCTCCGGTGGG
>NW_017731826.1:888230-928851 GCF_001890085.2 Hipposideros armiger
AACACAGGGCTAAGGCTTCGCGGGCCGGGCGGCGGGAGGGAAGCCTCCAGAGGAGGGGCACTTACGGGAGCGGAAGAATTAAGAGTTTTCGGGCCGGGGGTGAAGTGAGGAAGTTCTCGGGCCGGGCCTCCCGGAGCCACGGGGGTGGGGGCGGAGCTCCCGATTAAGGGAGGCTTCCTTTGGGAGGCCGGGAACAGTTCCCGAGACCCGCGGGGGGCCGGCGGCTTTCGGGGCGGAAGGAACTTCCTGGGGTAGCGAGCAGGGCGAAGAGTTGGACAATTGGGAAGAGCTCCCCCACCCACAGGCGTAGGGGGTGGCGGGGGGCAGGGGTCGTCCGCTCGCAGCGGCTCACCACGACGGGTCCGGAGTCCGGAAGGCCGGCGCGCGGGGTTGCGTCCCGGAGGCAGAGGCCGCGTGACTGGGAGGGCGGCGAGCCGGACGTGGGTCACGGGGTGTAAAGCAGGAAGTGCCACCGACGGGCCCGCCAAGATGTCACCAATGGAAACGCGTTCTGCAGGTGCGGCCCGCGCGGTCGGCCAAGGCAGGAAGTGGGGGGAGGAGGGAAGAAAAGCAACGAGGAAGACCGTTCTGAGTGCATTCTCAGGAAAGGTGCCAGGGTGGGGAAAAGTCCAAAGTGCCAGCGGGGGGAGGGGGGAGGAGCAGAAAGGGGAGGATAGGCAAGGCTTACGTGGAAGGAGAAACCGTAAAATTAAAGGAAAAAAAATCACCTCTGAAGGCAGGAAGAATTTAGAATGGAAACTTGTGGATATACAGTACCTTGGCTTTGTAGATTTGATCAGACTCATGTAAATGGTTTGCATAATTTTTAAAGATTAATTTTAAAATATGCAATTCTTAAATTTTAATACCTAACAAGCAATTACATTTTTATGAACCTTTAAATCCTAATTCAAATGAATCAAATGAATAAACTAAAACAACTGTAAGGCAAATGCAGAAATGTGAAGTGACCGAATTTTACTTGTGATTATGTTGCTTTGATTTTGAGTCATGCAATATCAACTACAACTGAAATTCTTTTTTAAAATCTTATTTTAAAAAGGGTCCTTATTTAGAGACATCTGATGTCTAGAATCTTTCTAAATAATCTGGATGGAGAGAGCATACAGATGAAACAGCACGGGTGCCATGACTGAAGCTTGGTGATGGTATAAAGAGAGTTTCCTTATTTATACTTTTCTCTACTTTTGTGTATGTTTAACACTTTTAGTAATAAAGTTTTTAAGAGAAAATAAAAACTTACTAGAAATAACTATCAAATTACAGGATTAATAGGGAAGGAGGAAGGTACAAAATGAGAATAGGATGATGCAGTCTACAAAGCCAGACTAGGAAACTCTACAAATACAAATGAGCCTGCCCTTCAAGAAATTAGCTGCAATGGAAAAAAACACGGAGGCTTTACTGAATAAAAGAAATTTAAGAGATTTATCGAGGATTCACAATGCATGGGACATGCTTACATCTTGATTTAAGCAAACTGGTAAACATTTATGAGAATTTAACATACTTGAATATTGACTAGAAATGTGTTCTTATTTAAGATAAGACAGAATTGTAGTTAGGTTTAAAAATAAAGGAATTAATTTTTAGAAATGCATTTTGAAGTATTTGTGAATGAAATGATATGATGGCTGGGATTTGCTTAAAAATTATCTGAGCGAAGTAGATGGGGGGGGGGGCCATAGAGAAAAACTGTCCATAATTGGTAATTGTTGAAGCTGGGTAATAGGATTCAAAATCGAAACATCCCATGGAAAGTGAGAAACAGACACTAAAAACTCACATTCAAGAGAAGTAAAACAATAATCTGGAAAAAATAGTTAAGCCACAAAATTGGCTTGTTTTTTGGAAAGAATATCTACATAGAAATGGGTACTATGACAGCTTCATAAGCATTTATTTCACTTCTTAAAATCTTCCTCAAAATATATTCTTGGTAATTTATGACTGGCATGCATTTTCACACCTGTTTTATTTGAATGTATTTGTTGCAGAGAAGTAGTTTTACATGAGCCTTCTTTGGCTTAACTGGTTGGTGACACTAGCAAGGCAAGTGTTAATAATTGATCACTCATGATAATGATTCCTGCCAGTGAAGGAACAACATGTACAGAAGACGCAGGGAGTCTCTTCTGAGACAGAAGGCACCTGAAAACCCCTGCAGCCAAGGGCTGAACCCAACAAAGGAGGGAAGCTGAGGAAGATGGCCATAGCCTTGAAAACCTGGTTTGGTAGTTTGGACGTTATTCAAAGGCCAATGGGAAGTCACATAATTGTTTCAAAATGTATTCTGAGTTTTGCTTTTCAACAGAAAAGTGTAACTGCTGTCTGGAAAATGAACGGTGAGAACAGATGCATGGAAATGAGATGGGAAGGAATTAGGCAATTTTAGTAAGAGGGATAGTACCCTGCAACAGAAACACTGTGGTGGAAATTGCCCATGTAAAAGGATTTGGTTGATGTGCAATACGTAAAATTAACCAAGCTTAAAGAGCCATTGAATAACCAAATACTGTGCACTTACATGATGCAGGCATTGTACTAGGTCCACAGAACAGTAAAGAAAGGTCTGATGACAAATTCTGAAATGACCAAAAACTAGAAAAGGGGAATTAATTTACATAGGGGGGTTCAATGCAGAGATACAAATGTGACCTACCCCCTACCTAAGGTTTCAAAGTATAAGTTTAAAGACCATGTAATTCCTTTCTTCCTTTGTATATTATCCTACTTATTCCGCCCCCCCCATACTTGTTCAAATTCTTTATTTTTTAAATGCAACCCTTTACCAGGATATGTTTTGGTGTTGGCTGCTTTGTATAAATATTTTTATTTTGTGGTAAATCCTTTTAATCTTTATATTCAGTTCTTATTAAATCCACAAGAGGATTTGATTATTATTTCTGTTGCTCATGTCTGTTTTCCACTTGAGGAGCAGATAGTTCTGGGGGACAAGCAATTCCCCCAGAACATAATATTTATTATGTTTCCTGCTCTACTAAAAATTACGTTGGAAACCTCAAGTCAAGTCTCTTCCAACTCACCAATTTTATAAAGTCCCAATTTAGTAGCTTTTAAACATTTCTTGCTGTCAGGGACTCACTTGAGAATAAGACGCAGGTCATTATTAAACTTATTTAAAAAAAAAAAGCATGCACCCACACATACATACATACTATTGTACCTAAAATTTCAAGGGGCTCGCGCCTGAAATGTGAGAACTCTGATCTATTGGGTTGTCGGAAAAGTCATGATGTATTTTTTGTTTTTCGTTGCAAAAATGTGTCATGGCTTTTCTGACAACCCAATAATTTGCACAACATGCCAAGTTCAATACACAAAACTATTTAAAAGAGAGAAGCTGTGCAGATTGATCATGAAATACACCATTAATATTTAAAGTAATTATTGCTGTTACTACATTTTTATCCATCAAATATGTCAATCTGTAAGCAACAGGAAAGCTGTTTATTATGTTTTAACTATGAGGCCCTTTAGTTTACTTACTGTAGCTAAGTCTGGGGTAATAATACACTGTTTTTCCTCAGTGTTCATTTCTCAAAAGCTGTGTTAACTAAAAAGCAAAAATAGTACACTGTGATGTTAGGTAAACTATATCTGTAATGCTTGTATGGAAATTAACATAAAGGATAAATGTTTATACAACAGAACAAGCAACCATTGCTCTCTATATTTAACTTTTAATTTTATATAACCAAAAAGTATTTAAATACCCAATCAATATAAAAATTAATGAGATATTTTATTTTTTCATACTAAATCTTAAAAGCCTGTGTGTATTTTACGCTTACAGCCCATATCAATTTGGACTAGCCACATTTCTACAATATCGGACAGTCATTGCTCTATATAGATTGCATTGTGCAGGTGACTCAAAAAATCAAGATCTAAAGTTAACAGAACAAAAAATATATCAGGTGGGGTCTTCATAAAAAAGAAAGTGCTGTTAGACTTCCTTGTTAAAGATAAAATCTGTTCTCAATTGAGGAGAAATTTTCATCATCTGTATTAATTAGTAATGATTTCCCCACAGTAGAAAACATGATTCTAGCATAGCTAAGAAATAGGGTGTGTTTTTAGGGGGGGTATTCTGCTAAAGAAAATACAATTGCTAAGAAGACAGTCTCTCTCTACCAACTTTCGTATAACCCTCACTGCTTAAGCAAAGCAGCCCTGGGTGGGCAGGCAGTCAGATATGGAACTGGGGGGAGGGCCTAGCTTATGGTCTTCAGGGAGATCTTGGGAATACAAGCCCACAGCCCCCTCCAGGTGTTCCTCAGGGGGCCTAGAGCTTCCTCCTGGGGCTCCCTGGAAAGCTGACACCTTGTTAGGTGCCATGTAGCTGCCACAGGAATGAAGAATACTCAGTGTTCACCACTCAAGGACCACAGCACACTGTGCTGGGGGAATGGAGAACAGAGCCAAGAGGAAAGGCACGTAACAATGTATGTGAGAGGGGCTCCAGCACCCAGAGAGAATACTATACATCAGACAACAGCTCAGAACAGCAGTTTGCAGAGAATAAGAAGTGCTCCACAAAACCATAAATATTTAACAAAAAATAGCGAGCACTTTCAGATAACTACAAAATTTAAAACTTTCTGGTACTAAAAATTGAGTTCAAAATTTATAAAGTTAGTAATGAATTGAAAGAAAGGATTGTGGCCTGAACACCAAGTTGAAGAACTAGCTCAAAACAAAGAGAGAGGACAAAAAATAGAAACGGGGAAAAGATATAAAATTTGGAGGACCTAAGATATAACTCGGGACAAGAGAAATCAACATGTGAATAACAAATGAAATTCCAGGAGAAAAAGGCACAAAATGGAGGCAAGAGAACAGATAAAGAATGGAAAGAGGGCCGGCCGAGTGGCACGTTGGTTAAGAACTGGCTTTGGGACGCCAGAGGGCCCCAGTTCGGATCCCACATCTGAGGGCCAGTGACACTGCCCTCTACAGCTAAGATGCTGAACAACAGCTCAACCTGGAGCTGGGCTGCCGTGGGTCACCCGCGAAGGCCTAGGCTGCAGCCCCTGCTGCAGTGGGTTGCCATGGGCTACCATATGTAGCCAGCAGCCAGCAGCCGCCGTAAGCAGCCGTCCAGAAGCCAGCGACTGATCTGCCTCGCCCGGGAAGAGCGCAATGATGGTGCCAACTTGGGCCAGTGAAGCAACGTCCTCCACAACTGGACTGAAGAACAAAACGACAGCAACTTGTCTGTTCCCCCTCAAAAAAAAGAACGGAAAGAAATTTTCTGGCTTTAAGATAAACTGTGTAGTTCCCAACAGATATTTTAGAAAGACAGAACCCAAGTCATGTATGTTGGTAAAACTCCTAAATTTAAAGTATAGAGAAAAACTGCTTTGGAAAAAGAACAGGTTAGGTACAAAGAATAAAAATATGGTAGCCACTAGCCACATGTGGCTGGCTACTGAGCACTTGAAATGTGGCAAGTACAAATTGAGATGTGCTGTAAGTATAAAATGCCCACTGAATTGCAAAGATTAAAACAAAAATGTAAAATCTCTCAATTTTTAAATATTGATTACATTTTGAAATATTTTGGATATACTGAGTTAGTCAAAATATATTAAAATATACTAAATTGAAATATTAAACATTTCCCGTCCCCTGCGTTACGGGCTGAATTGTGTCCCAAAAATTCATATGCTAAACCCCTAGTAGCTTAGAACGTGACTGGATTTGGAGTCTTTACAGAGATAATTAAGTTAAAATGAGGTCATTAGAGTGGGCCATACTCCAATATGACTGGTATTCTTATATAAGGGAAATGACAGAAAAGCAGAGGGAAGACAACGTGAAGACACAGAGAAAAGACCGCCATACAAAACAAAGAGAGGGGTCTGGAACATATCCTTTCCTCATGGCACTCAGAGGGAACCAACTCTGCTGACACCTTGATCTAGGACTTCTGGCTTCCACAACTGTGAGAATACGTTTCTGTTGTTTAAGCCACTCAGCCTGTAGTATTTTGTTATGGCAGCCCTAGCAAACTAATACGCTGATACCAAAACCAGACCAGTATCACAAGAAAAGGCTAATAACTATATGTTAATATCCCTTATGAATACAGATGCAAAATTCCTCAACAAAATACTAACCAAATCCAGCAACATATAAAATGCATTATACACTATGACCAAGTAGAATTTATCCCAGAAATGCTTAATGGCGTTTTAACATAAGACAATGTTCCGGAATTAGATAGTGGTGATTGTTTTGGTTTTTTTGTGATTGTTTTTACAGTTTTGTGAATATACTAAAAACCTCTGTACCCTTTAAAAGGGTGAACTGCATGGTATGTGAATTATATCTCAATTAACAAACAAAATTATATTTGTCATTCATACCGTAATTCTGTTAGACACAGTATTCTAACCAAATACTGTGTAAAGAACAGAGACCTCAATTAGGAAAGAGGAAGAATGGAGATGTCAGAGATGGTCATCTTTGCAATGTAAATAGACTTATAAGGAAAAGAGTGTGATAGAAATTTGTAATATTTGTAGTAGGTGACAATTTTTTGAAAGAGAGGCACACTGTCAGGGGAAACCTAAAAGGAATTTAGAATATTTCACTCTAGTTTATTATTTCCCCCCCTTAATTATCACTTTTTAAGTCCTGTTTATTAATAAGGGAACTATTTCCTAGCCCAAGGCCACATGACTTTAATTTATGAAGCCCTGTTGTTTGCACCTGCATGTTTACATTTGCTCTACAACAACCTGGAGTTGATTTTCCATTTCCAAGTGTTTTAAAATTAGTTTATTAAGTTTCATAGTCTTAATTTCACTCATAAACTAAGGGGGAAAAAAATCCTAAAATAAATTTTAGCCAACCAAATCCAGCAACACACAAAGCAATAAACACATCATGACCAAGTTAGGTTTATTCCAGGAATCCAAAGTGTAGTTCATCATCTCAAAGTTAATCATCACTGCAATTTGTCACATTGACATATTAATGAAGGCAACATATGAGTTAACTAGGAATATTTCATATTTTGTGAGAAATGCTAAAAAAATCCTAAATAATAAAAGTAGAAAATAGATGAATTCCTCTATCATCTGAGAGTGGGAACTTTCCTGACCATGACTCAAAAACCAGAACATGGGAAAACGCATGCATGACTAAAACCACCGTAAGCTAAGCAAAAATACAAATGATACAATGGGAAAGATATTTGTAGTTTATTTCCCAAGTGTAAGAACGTCTAAAGAGACAAAATGTCCAACAATCCAAACAAAAAGGGCTTGAGGTATGGACAGTTGACAGGAAAAAAAAATGCCCTTAAACATAAAAAGATGCTCAACCTCACCTATATAAGATAAACTTTTAAATGAAATGACATTTAAAATATCTATCTAAAAGTTTGCAAACACATTCCCTTGACAAGACAGTAGATAATCAGCAGACTGTCTCATCAAACACTGTTTGTGGAAATAGTAAATGGTTCAACCCCTTAAGTCAAAACAGGAACGACACCTGCAAAGGCTATTCACTGCAGCACTTTGTAATAGGAAAAAACTTTCTAGAAACAACCCAACTGCCCATCACTAGAGGTCCAGTTGAATATTCTTGTTAATCCACTTAATGAAGATCAAGGAAGCCAGGAACCAATATGAAGGGCTCCCAATGGCCAATAAAGGGATAATTTGAGCATCAAAGAGAATAAAACCTATATTAAAACATATCCAGTTAAAATCAATGACTTCATAATGATATCCTAAAAATTGTCTTTGGTACATCCTACAGATTCAATTCATTATGCTGGATATTGATGAACATAAGGAATCAAAAAATGTAACCTGCTTTTTACAAAGTACATTTTAGAGTAATCAAATGATTAACAAAGAAATTTCTTTATATAAGCATTCCTGATAATAAATGAGAAAGAATATTTAAAGTATAAACTAATTTGGAAACCATTAAACAAAACAATGGATCTAGGGAATAATCACCAAAGACTGCTAACGTCACAAAGGGGGAAGGAATGCCAACCAATATGTGCCCTCTGGCAGGAGTACATAGTTCCTCAAATGAAGTTATTTCCACAAAAAAATCTCAACAGAATCAGAACAGCCTTTAGAGGTAACTACCATTTTACAGAGATTCAAACACCACCATAGGAATGCAATCTGAAAAACCCAGAGTGAAGAAGGAATTCTACATGACACAAAACCTGGTTTGTTCAATAATCTTTTAAGTGCAGAGAACCTCTCGATATTCACTAATAAGATAGCCACTTGTCATACTTGAAATGGCTGGTACAAAGTGACATGTGCTGTCAATATAAAGTACACATTGGATTTTGAAAGGTTAGTTTAAAAAATATATATATATAAATTTACATGAATGATATTTTGGATGTATATTAGGTTAAATTATTAAAGTGAACTACATCATCATTTTTTACTATTATAAAACGTAAAATTACATATGTGGCTTGCATTTTATTTCTACTGGATATCACTGCTCTGAATTAAAACGTAACTTAAGAGATATAATCTACCAAATATTAAGGTGCGACCTTATTTAGATCCCAATTCAAACCAACCAGCTATATAACAATATTTATTGGGGACTGGCCAAGTGGCTCAGTTGGTTAAGAGTTTGCTTAAGAGCATGAACTCCGAGCAACAGGGTTGCTGGTTCGATTCCCACATGGGCCAGTGAGCTTCGCCCAGCTGAACTGCCAACAGGTGGCAGAAGGGCTCAGCTGGTGTGAGCACATGCTCCTAATGACAAGATTGCCTGTTTGATGGTGGGCAAAGCCCACCCGTGGCTGGGACTGAGCTCAGCTGCCGCCCAGATGGCTCAGAGGATAGAGCATGTGCTCTTAACAGCAAGGTTGCCGGTTCGACTCCCGCATGGGGAAAAAAATAAATAAATAAATAAATAAATAAATATATATTTGGGAGGGGGGCAGCCTAGTGGCTCAGTTGGTTAAGACCTCGGTCAAGTGCAAGCTCTGAGCAACAGGGTTGCTGGTTTGATTCCCGGCCCGAGCTGAGCTGCCAACAGGTGGCAGGATGGCTGAGCTAAAAAAAAATATATATACATATATATCTACATAATATATATATATATATATATATAAAATAATCAGGTGTATTTGTATACTGGGTATTTGTTGATATCAAAGAATTATTATTTCTTTAGGTATGATATTATTATATTTTAAAGGTCCTCAGAAGTATTTGTATACTGGGGGTATTTGTTGATATCAAAGAATTATTATTTCTTTAGGTATGATATTATTATATTTTAAAGGTCCTCAGAAGTATTTGTATACTGTGGGTATTTGTTGATATCAAAGAATTATTATTTCTTTAGGTATGATATTATTATATTTTAAAGGTCCTCAGAAACACAAGTTGAAATATTTATGGATAAAAATCTTATGTCTGGGATGTGCTGTAAAATAAACCAGGTTGGTCCTTAGCTGAGCCTGGTTCTCCTCCTGCCGTCTTTTTGTCTTCCACAAGAACCCTGGTTCAGGGCAACCGGGTTGGGGCAGGGGCCCTGGCAGGGGAGGGGGTGTCCCTGTCAAGAAGACCTGAGTCCTAGTCCCAGCTGTGTCACTGGGCAAGTGTCTTCTTGTCTCCCAGCCTCCATTTTCTCCTATGTAAAATGGGGGATAATAGCAATACTCCCTTATAGCCTGGTTATGAGCATGTGATTAAGAAAATGTTATGAAACACCTAACTCTGTGCCAAACCCAGTAAGGGTCAATTAACGTGGTTCTACAAAGAATCTGAGAGCCAGAGCTCACAATGGGGAGAACTTGTTGGAAAGTTACCTCCGTGGAAGGGGGAAACCCTCCCATTTCTGCAGCCTCTCCAACGTGTGTCTCCACACACTCCTTCAGTTTTGGCCCTCCTATACAAGGACTAACTCTCCTGTTTCCCCTTAAATCAATTAACATTTTTACTTGAATATTTTGTTTAATGGGGGCGTTGTAACAATACTCTTAACTGAAAACCAGTCACTTGTCGGTTTAAAAAAGTAACAAAAACAAATACTACAAAAAGAATGTTATATATTTTTTTAAAAACCACAACATGGAAATAACAAACCTACTCAATTTACAGAAATGCAGACAGGAACATGAGATCCCCAAGGCAAAGGATGGACTCGCTTAACGTCAGTGACAAAGCAATCTCGTCTAGAAATTAGCACTGAAAACATCACTTTTCACCGCTAGATCCTAATATACGTTTTGTCTAACCAGAGAACCCAAGATATTTTCATTACTAGAAATTCAGAAAGCTAACTTTAAAAACGAGACTGAAATAGTGAGTTACATTAAGATCGGTAGTTTCGATGGCGTTTTGAATTAAAAGATTTCAGCCTTCAAAACTCTCCCGGCTCCACCAGGTTCGGAACGCGCAAGGGCCGCCCCCTAACCTCAGGCGCCTCGGATCTCCTTCCCCTACACCCCAGCCGACCCGCGCGGTTCCCGGAAGCTGCCGCTGCCACACGGTCCCCCTTCAGCGCGCAGCCGCTCGCGGGTTCCTCTCTCGTCACCACCCCACCCCCAGCCCGCAGTGGCAGAGAGCCCCCGGCGCCCCGCAAACAGTTGTGAAAAATAGTTAAGGAAGCACGTTCTTTCGTCTCCGGGCCTCCAGGGGAAGGAAACTGCCGCGAACGGCGCCCCGCGGGATTAACGAGACGCCGGACGGCAGTCTCGCAGGTTCCCAAGGAAGGGGTGGTTCTCCCGGGCTGTGGTTTCCCAACCGTTTCTATTGAAGACCAGGGTAGGTCGGGTACTCGCAACCGGCGCGGCGTCACCCAGGCCGCCGGCGCCACTTTCCGTGAACCACGCGGGACACCGGAAACACAGGACGCAGTGCGAGAGCCGACAGCGTCCACAAGTTTCTTAGGCGCAGTCAATAACCAACAAACATATTCAAAGATACAAAGATGTAAAGACAAGGAAAAATAAACGGCTGATTAGTCAACGTTGCTCAGCATAAGTGTGGTCAACAGGCCAAGATAATGAGAACTAGAGTTTCAGCCAAAATGCAGACACAATACCTCTCAGTGCAGGAGACAGACGCAGACAAGCGCTCAAAGCACACACGCCGCACCAAAAGGAAGAAAGGCCGCAAAGGCAGAAAGTGGAGGCCGGGCGAGCGGGAACGTGGGCGGGGGAGGAGTCAGTTTCCCAACCAGTCCTGCGCAACTCCCCGGCGCTTCCAGCCACGTGGAGGTACTGCTTTCATTTTTAAATAAACTCCCTCTCCGCCGGTCGCCCGATGCCTTCACCCTGCTACGGGCAGAGGCGTTTGGGCTCCGCTCCCCCTGGAGTCCACACAAGGCCCTCCTTCCCTTCCTCGCCCCGGGCCCTTCCTCTTCGGACCCCAAATCTCAGCCCCGAGATCTAGTCCCCGAGTGTAAGGCCCTCGACCTCAGGCTCACCTTCTACAAGCCCAAATTTCAGCCCAGTCGCCCCTACCCTGAGGGGGCCCAGTCCCCGGTCGGTCCCGGGTGTGCGGCTATTGGCCTCGGAAATTCCGCCCGTCCCGCCCCTCACCTCGGGCTCCGGGACTCCACACCAGCTCTTCTTCACACCCGGCACCTCGGGCGTCGCTCTGAGCACCTAGAGGGTAGAACGCGGGAGACTTGGCGGTTGTACCTGAGGCAGTTGAGGCTTGTTTACCATCACCATGGAAACCCCTGGCAGCGCGCTCTGGGCGGGGCCTTGGGGAGCAGGTCAGGCGCGCGGTGGGCCGCTGCCCACAACCCCAGCCCGCTGTGCGCACGCGGCACTTAGGGAAGCACTGCTGCTATCAGTGTGCCCGGCCCCCGTTCGGCCCTGCGCCCCAGCACCCGGGGGCACTCGCAGCCCAGGGAGCCCGCGCCCCAAACCCACTTCTGGCTGCCCGCGCGACCGCGGGTCGGTTTCCCCCACGGAATCCCACCTTGTGCAAGAGGACGGGACGCAGTACTACTTCCACCACAGAACCGGAAGGACGCAAAGACCGGGGCGGGGCGAGGCCTTCGCGGCAGGCGTCCGGGGGCGGGGCTGCAGGAGCCATTGTGTCGCTCCCAGAGCCGAGCCGAGGATTAGTCACCCTGATGGGGGCGGGGCCGGAGCCTACGGATTGGACGGTGCACCAAAGAGAGCGGCGGGTCGTAGGCAAACCCGGCTCAGCTGATGAATGCGTTTGCTGAGCGCTGTTGAAGTTACTGACTGGGAGAAGCCCCCAAACTGAGCCCAAGGATTCATGGGCTAAAGACCAGCGTGAGCGACGTAAATGAGAGTCGTTTCCTGCAGAGGAAGAAAGAGGAAACTGAACACCAGAGACGGGTAAAGGCGGCTCGGAGGGCAGGGTTTAGGGAGGAATTAACAGATTGACTGAGGTTGCTCACGTGATTATCACTTGGGCTAAGAAGCCCCAAAGCCTCTGAAGGTGACTCAAGGAAGACTCAGGGGTAATGCACGGTTTTCAGTTAGTACCTGGGCCTACCCGCTGACTGAAAATGGATGGCTACGGCCTGAGACAGTGGAGCAGATTTTCTTGCTGTGTTCTAGAGTCAATAATGATTACCATTTTATTTTTGGGAAGTCTTCATAAAGAGGAAAAAAATAATCAAGGCACTCATCACAAGTTAAGCAGAAGATTATTTTTAAATCACCAGTTAAATTAAGGGAGTGCTTGGAATAGTGTCAAATTATGACTGGACGATAGTAGAGGAAGGAGCACTGTTTGTCAAAAGAAGCTGTTTCCAAAAAAGACAAAAGTGGGAAGAATAAAATGCAGGAGCTGTCAGAAGAGGTAAAAATTAATCAGGCGGGCCGGCTGAGTGGCGCGATGATTAAGAACTGGCTTGGGACACCAGAGGGCCCCGGTTCGGATCCCACATATGAGGGCCAGTGACACTGCCCTCTACAGCTAAGATGCTGAACAACAGCTCAACCTGGAGCTGGGCTGCCCTGAGTCGCCAGCGACGGCATAGGCTGCAGCCCCTGCTACAGTGGGTTGTGATGGGCTACCATGTGTAGCCAGCAGCCAGCGTGAGCGGCTAGCAGCCACAGTGAGCGGCCGTCCAGAAGCCAACGACTGATGTGCCTCCGGGAAGAGCGTAATGATGGTGCCAACTTGGACCAGTGAAGCAACGTCCTCCACAACTAGACTGAAGAACAAAACGACAGCAACTTGTCTGTTCCCCTTCCCACAATTCCCCAGCACTGTTCCCATACCCCCAATTCCCCAATAAAAATCTTAAAAAAAAAAAATTAATCAGGCAAAATTACAGAAAATGGGTCCTACTAAAATCAGATAGGTATTCTTAAAAAAAACCACACAATGATTCCATCACAATTCATGCTGTAGAAAAGTCTGTTTCCAGAGAGAAAATGCAAGTAGCCAATCAGAGGCAAATATTTAAAATTAAACCAAAAAAATAGTAATGCTTCCAAGTTTAGGGACTATGAAACCAGGTCCAAGAAGATATATTCATGTAGTCCATTAAGAGAGCCTTTGAGCAAAGTGGCTCTTTGATCCCTTCAAGTCTGACAGATCTCCGTCATTCATCAATGCAATAATTTTTCTAGTCTTTTCTGAATGAAAGGCCTGATTATGAGCCTGCCTCTAGTCCTAGGGAAGCATCCCGGGTGTCCACTAAAATCAGATATGAGTGCCAGCACAGTCACATATGAGCCCTCTTCCACAGCAAGTGCTAGAATCGTTTCCTGGTGCTACAGATCCCACGCCTTCTCCACAAATGTCTGGCTCATCTCCAACTGGGGAATGCCCATACCTGATCTACTTGGACAACCTTAGCTGTGGGGTCATGGGGGCCTCCACCCTTTCTTTTAATCTCTGTCTAAAAGTATCTCACCTAAGCTATGGAATCTCAAAAGACATGGTTTTATTTTGTTTTGTTTTTGTTTTTTAAAGATTTTATTGGAGAAATGGGGGAGGGGAACAGACAAATTGCTGTCCTTTTGTTCTTCAAGGACATGGTTTTTTGATTCTTGAGAGTACCTGCATGGAGATGTACCTTTAAGGTCTATGGTTTAAAAACAATTGAATTCATAACAAATGAAGATCACCCCAAGCTGTATCCTTACAGATTGACCTGCCTTTTGTTTATGTAACTATTTACAAAATTATCACAAATTTAATTACATTATCACAAATTTAATAACTTTCAATATTTTGTTTTAAAATAAGCTCCTCTCTGAAAACCATTAATCTGTAACAAATAGTACAGAGGTTTGTATTGTCTAGAGTCTATTAACATTTTCCAGTTGATAACCCCTGAAAAAACACTTTATGCATTAAGTTTGACCCCCTTCTCCAGGAGAGAGCCAGTTGGTAGGCAGGATCACCATAGCTCAGCGAAGGGTCTTACTCAAAAATCACAGTATCTGGGCCAGCCGAGTGGCGCGATAGTTAAGAACTGGCTTGGAATGCCAGAGGGCCCCGGTTCGGATCCCACATATGAGGGCCAGTGACACTGCCCTCCACAGCTAAGATGCTGAATAACAGCTCAACCTGGAGCTGGGCTGCTGTGAGTCGCTGGCAACGGCGTAGGCTACAGCCCCTGTGGCAGTGGGTTGCCACGGGCTACCGTATGTAGCCAGCAGCCAGCGTGAGCGGCCAGCAGCCAGCGTGAGCGGCCAGCAGCCGCAGTGAGCGGCCGTCCAGAAGCCGGCGACTGATGTGCCTCACCCAGGAAGAGCGCAATGATGGTGCAACTTGGGCCAGTGAAGCAACGTCCTCCACAACTGGACTGAGGAACAAAACGACAGCAACTTGTCTGTTCCCCTTCCCCCAATTCCCCAGCACTGTTCCCATCCCCCCAATTCTCCAATAAAAATCTTTAAAAAAAAAATCACAGTATCTGCCACATAGCAGTGATAACAATAGCTAACATGTATGTCACCTTCAATGTGCTTTGCACTATTCTGAATACATAATCTCATTTAAATAGCGGTAGATGTTATTACTATCATCGCACTAAGTGGAAGGAAACAGAGGTACACAGTCAAGGTAATTTTCCTAAGATGACTCAGCTTGTAGGTGGCAGGTCTGGGCATGGGGCTGAGACATTCTGGTTCCAGAGTCTGCACTCTTTAACTGCTGCGCTTTTGAGCCCAGGGAGAAGTCTTTCAGGCTGGCTCACAAGCCCCTTCTCTGCCTCCCTTTCCCATCAGAGAGGTAAAGAATGAAGTGAGAAAGCAAATTGAACTGTCCAGACACAGTATGTCTTGTCCAAATGTAATGTTTCTCCTCGAGGCCATGTAGGTGCTCTATCTAGTAGGTAGAGATGAGAATAAGATAGCCCAGGTGGGACGCAGGCAAGTTCAGCAGTCACAGCCTTGTATGGTTAATTTTCTTGATCAATATAGAAAATGCACCTTTGAAGCAGTGCTAATGCTTATTCAAGAAGTGAGTTCCCTGGGGAATATAATAATGTAAAGATTTTGTAGGATGTCAGATGGGCACTTGTCTTATTAGGGAGACCACTTCATGGACAGTGTAGATGCCTGACCACTGCAGTGTACACCTGAAGCTGAAGCTGAATAATACTGATGTCAACTATAATATATATAGTCACAGGATGTGGAGCATAGCATAGGGAATAGAGTCAATGGAATTGTAACAGCTCTATACAATGTCAGAGGAATAGTAGATTGGGGGAGGGTTTTCACTGTGTGAGGGGTGTAAATGTCTAACTATTACATTGATTTGTATACCTGAAACTAATGAAGAAGAAGGAGAAAAGGAAAGAAGAAAGAAACAAGGGAGTTCCCATCATGGGAGGCTGGCCTCTCTGTTTGCAGTTCTTTCAAACAGCGCTTTGTGTCAGTGAAAGAGGTTATGGCACCCCCTTAGCCTGATGGTTACACTCTTGAATTGGTTTCTTTAACCATTTCCTCAGCATGCTGGGCCTGCAACAAGCCTTAGCTTGGACATTAGTCAGGTGAGGTCTAGCTCTCTCCATACTGACTTATCAGCTTTTAGCCTGATTTTGAGTTTTCCTACCCCAAAATTTGTACAGTTAGATACCTTCACTTCTGTGGGGCCTCAGGAGAGTCAGAAAACTTCATTTGGATCAAGATGTGCTGTTATATGTCAATTCTAAAACTGGAAGGGGAAAAGAAAGGTGCTGGGTACAAGGCAGCTTGCAGCTTCTCTCTGCCTCTCTCTTGCAGTAACTTCATTAAAAATTAAAAACATTTAAAACACAGAAAGTTACAGATATTATACAGATGTAAGAGATTGATATTTTGAAATATTGACTATTTCCTTTTATTGTTTTGGACCAAAAATTTCAGATAAACCTGTTCTCCGAGGTGCTTTTCAACTCCTTAAAAAGCAATTATAGGGCCAGCCGAGAGGCTTGTTGGTTAAGAGTTGACTTGGGAGCACAAGCTCTGAGCAGCAGGGCCGCCGGTTCGGATCTCACATGGGCCAGTGACGCTGTGCCCCCTACAGCTAAGATGGTGAAAAATAGCTTGTCCTGGAGCTGAGCTGCCGTGAGTTGCCGGGGATGGCGTAGGCTTCAGTGGGGCTGCAGTGGGCTGCTGTAAAGCTACCATGAGTGGCCGGCAGCCAGTGCGAGCGGTCGGGAGTTGGCGTGAGCTGCTGTGAGCCACTGTGAGCGGCCATCCAATGGCCGGCGACTGATTTGCCTCAGCCAGGAAGAGCGCAAGGATCACAATACCAACATGGGCCAGTGAAGCGACGTCCTCCACAACTAGACTGAAGAACAAAAAGAGAGCAACTTGTCTGTTCCCCTTTCCCCGATTCCCCAACGCTGTTCCCTCCCCCAATTCCCCAATAAAATCTTTTTTTAAAAAAAGCAATTATACAATATTTGAATGATGAAACACTTCAAAGTCAGAAAATTTTTGAAAATAATATACAGTCAGTAGGGAATATTGAAGTTTTGGAATCAGAAGTAACGAAATGTGTGGTCCATTTATGTAAATTTCTTTAAAGACTATTGCCTCCTGTAATATAGTTTGTGTGATTAGGGATATGCTATCTTGATCCACTTTTGAGGCCCTGGCTAGAAGCTGCCAGTTCCTCTTCTTGAACAGCCGATTAAGTCGACACCACCAGACCCCTCCCTTATCAGGCTCTCACATTCTGGATCACCATACTCCTATTCTAAATGCCCCAGGGTCAGGGGGGCCGGCAGAGTGGCTCAGCTGGTTAAGAGCTCACTTAAGAGTGTGAGCTCTGAGCAACAGCGGCTCAAGTCCCGGCCCCAGCTGAGCTGCCAACAGGTGGCAGGATGGCTCAGCTAAAAATAATAATAATAATAGTAATAATAATAAAATTTTTAAAAAATGCCCCAGGGTCAGGTATCAGACAACCAAGGATAGCTCCAGAGCCCACTGAAATTATTCAGATTAGCCAGTCCAGTGTTTGCCCTGTCTAACCCTTTCCTTCCAGCTGAAGCTACAATAAAAGTGCTTGCCCTTGCTCTGCCTTGCGACCAACCTGGCACTTCCCCTGAGTGGCCTTGGGTGACATGCTGTGTTTTCCCCGAGAGTTATGAGTACAGAAAAGTATATACATAGTTCTTTCTGGTTTCCCTCTCTTGATCTGCATCTGACCTCACCATACCTCACCCAAGGTATTATGGTTAAAACAATTCTTTACCACTGCAGCTTCTACAGTATTTCAAAACCATTATGGTTGGATTGGTGAGGGAGCCTAGCCCTGGGGTGCCTGCATCAGCCCCACATTACTCCTGAGTGCTATCCCCTGCTGGGGAGCAGCCTCTCCTGCCTCCAGTTCTTCATGGCAGAGTTTGTGCTCCCCAAGGGAAAAAGAGCAAGGAGGTCAGCGTTGGCCAATGATACCTGAGCCTCATTCCACATGGGAAAGAGGTGTGAGACCAGGCCACATGGGTTCCAGTCCTCCCTCTGAGAGCTGAATATATGCTAAGCATTTTCATTACCTATGTTTTTTTCAGAAGTTCTCTTTTTTATCACTTGGGATTTATTAAACAGCAATGTGTCCTGCTAACATTTACATTTTGAACACTTTTTATGAAAAAATAAACCCCAAGTTTTATTCTGGAAAAATGGAACAAATTTGAGATCTTTATCTTCTTAATAGGAATTCTTAATAATGTTGACTTTGAAAGTTTCTGACCTACAACAGAAAAAAAAAGAGGTTTATAAGTTAAAGATTAGCTGAGTAAAAGTGGTTTGGTGTGTGTGAGTGGTAATAAGAGAGACAGAAAAAAAGAGAAAGAAAGGATAGGGTTTACTTCTCTTCTGTACAAGGAAGAAGAAACCAAAACTTTTCTGTATCACAGGCAGCCTCAGATGAGGAATCACTAAAGCTTCCTGAACTCTTGCTCTTGTCAGGACACCCCAACAGGCAGGCCACATGGGATGTTATAAAGAAACCAGGGGTGGTGGCTTCATGCTGGCAGCCTGGCTAAGCCAAAGGCCATTGCCCAGAATTCCTCTGTTTATTTCTGGTTGGGGAGGGGCTACAAGAGAGATTCTTGTGTGAGATTTGGGTAGTTGTGGAACCTGCCATCCGTTACCCTCCTTGGTGGGTGCAGTGGCCAGCCTTTCAACTGTTCCACTTCCCCTGAGTCCTCCTTTAACTTCCCTGACTTTTGGGCCAGGTGTCTGCTAAGCTCTGCAAGGAAGGGTCTTCTATTGGCTACCCACACTACCAAGGTCAGAGGCAAGGAGAACAAGGAGAACAGATGAATTTCAGCTCCAACGCCGACTTGTGAGTTCCAGCTTTTTAAAAAAAATTTTTTTTCTTACTGGGGAACAGTGTGTTTTTCCAGGATCCATTAGCTCCAAGTCAAGTAGTTGTTTCAATCTAGTTGTGGAGGGCACATCTCAGTGGCCTATGTGGGGATCGAACCAGCAACCTTGGTGTTATGAGCACTGCATTCTAACCAACTGAGCTAACCAGCCACCCCAATTCCAGCTTGTTTTTGCTGTCCCCCAGTTTATACCCATCTCTCCTTTCGCTTAACCAGCTCCCACAGTAGCCTGTCAACTCCCTGTAACAAATTATACATACACATCTCCTGGTGGCTCTGTTCCTCTTGAACCTTGGTACAGAAGGCCACTCAAAGTTTCAGTTGTACTTATACAATAAATGGGTACTTAAGGACATGGCTGAGTTTGTAGTGCCCTCCTGCTTAACTGTGAGTACAAAACACACATGGGAGAGAGAAATCACCTGTTCTGACAAGTAGTTAACTCTGCTGCCTTTCTGACCTATGGCAGCAGAGATCTTTTTTTTTTTTAAGTGGTCCAGTGTACATTTTTCTAAAATGATGTGCAAGGTCAGACAATTAAGTTTGCTAACTTATTGCAATGATGCTAACCTTTTTTTATATCAGAAGGATTATTCATTATGAATTTGTACCAACTGGACAGTTAACCAGGTTTACTATTTGGAAGTGCTGAAAAGGCTGCATGAAAAAGTTAGATGACCTGAACTTTTCTCCAACAATTTATGGCCCTTGCATCACAACAATGCACCAGCTCAAATGGCACCATTTGTGAGGGAGTTTGTCGCCAGTAAACAAATGACTATATTGGAGCACCCTCCCTACTCACCTGATGTGGTCCCCAATGACTTCTTTCTGTACCCAAAGATAAAGGAAATATTGAAAGGAAGACATTTTGATGACATTCAGGACATCAAGGGTAATATGACGGCAGATCTGATGGCCATTCCAGAAAAAGAGTTCTAAAATTGCTTTGAAGGGTGGACGAGGCTCTGGTGTCGGTGCATAGCTTTCCAAGGGGAGTACTTCGAAGGTGACCGTAGTGATATTCAGCACTAAGGTATGTAGCACTTTTTCTAGGATGAATTCGCAAACTTCATTGTCATACCTTGTATTCTGGTATTGTGAATAAATGTGCAATACATATCTACATACATTAAAAATTTCTAGAAGGTTGTCCTGAAAGTGTTAACAGTGGTTTCCTCTACTATGCCCCTCTACTAGATATTGGGAGAACCACCTGTTTCTATTATTTCAACCCTTTGTCCTTCGAAGTTTTCCAAACTTAGGGGCTTCATTGCAGCAAACTCACTTGCTTGCAGGTCATTTGGCTGCTTCCTAAACAAGTCATCTGTCTTTGTTCTTACTGCCTATTATCAATGTTAATTTTGCAGGCAACCACCAGAATCTGAGGACCACTCCCCTCATCAGAGAAAAAATTCTTACACTATCCTGAATGACCATTTTATAGGTGAGGAAAGAAAATGCTAATAAAGCCTGAGTCATCTACCTTGTTAACCTTAATGTCTATGACTCACCAGTATAGCTGTACATATATATATATATATATATATATATATATATATATACTCTTAGAAAACAACAGTGGCATAGAAAACGAATTACAGATGTCAGATAATATCACCTTTATGTGTTACTGGAATGTGTTTATTCTTGCACTTGTGAATAGACTGGCAAATCTTTTAGACATTATTGCAAACCAAATAATGAAATTCCCATGTAGATTTGACTCAGGAATATATAGAACATTGGGCAGAACCTTTCCTCACCTTACATTCCAGCTCCAGCTCCTTCTTCCCAGGGAACAAGGCAATAGTCTTCTTAGGTGGCTACATGGTTCCCTGCTTTACACATTCTAACTTCCTTCCCCAACCCTCAAAACTAGACACCTTAGTAGTTAAGAGGTTTCAGAACGCAAGAAGGTGAATAAATATGCTTTCATAAAGTATTTTATCTCCCTCGGTTTAATTACATCAATAAGAACCTGAAAGCAATTTTGGAATTGTCTATGAAAATTTAGGTTCTATTTCTGCTGCTACTCCTATCGCATGCCTGGCAGGCATCTGCCAAATGTTGTGTGGGACAAGTATGTGATCACTACTTCTCATAGTAACCTTGAGAGATGGGTAATTTTATCTGTTTTACAGGTGAGGGACTTACTTAAGGTCATCGAGGTAGGAAGTGACAGATCCTGGACTTAAACCAGTCTGTTGAACCCTTAAGTCTATGTTCTTTTATGCACTCTCTACTAGATTGCACCTGGACACAGCCAAACCTTGCTTTGTAGGATTCCTATATGTACAAATTTTACTTACATAGTTTAGTTAAGTAACTTCAGTACCCTAACAATATGGTTCAAACTTCAGTTACTATGGTATGTTAACGTTAATTGCATAAATATAAACTTGACTGCTAGCTCTTCAGGCCACAAATCGATACCTAAATAACAGATGTGCATCATGTTCAGTGAACAGTGGACTAAGTTCTCTTAAAAAGTCTGTGGGTGACCACTGCAGGACTGTTACTTAGTTTACACATCGACAGAAAAGCATGTGCTTGTGTTGCTTCTTGTCTCTCCAAATAACCATATGACATTTTACAAAAATGGATGATTGAAGGAGGGAATTGACCAACAAAGATGAAAGTGTGGCAAGTAAATGAAAAGTTCTAATTCTGGGAGTGAAATTGGAATTGAGTGCAAATGGAGTTACAGAAGAAATAGCTGACTAGGGGGAGTGTTGACACTGCTGCTGTTCAGGAGACTAGATCTGCAGCCAGAGATGCTTGTTGAAGGGGAACTCATCAACATGAGTGAGGAAAGTGTGATGAAAAGGATGAAGGTGTACTAGGGAAGTGATGCTGGCAAAAAGCTTCACATTAAAGGAGTCTTGGAGGTATTTTATGGCATTAAAAATGCAAAGGAGAAAATGGAAGGCGATCCAGATTTATAGAGAAGTATGACAATTTGCCAATGCAGAGAAATATGCTCACTCTATCATAAGTTATATCAGCGGTTCTCAACCTTTCACAGGGGTCGCCTAAGACCATCGGAAAACACATATTTTCGATGGTCTTAGGAACCGAGACACTGCTCCTCTATCCGTCTCCAGGCCCACATACAGATACACCCATATATGAGTACCTGGCAATCCCTGTGAAAGGGTCGTTCAACCCCCAAAGGGGTCACGCCCCACAGGCTGAGAACCGCTGATGAAAAGAAGAGGCAAGCATTGTTCAAACTACAATACTCTTGGTAAGTTTTTAAAAATAAAAACACTTTAATTCTCAATGTAATGTATTAAGTTATGAAATACTAAGTAAATATTAGTATTGTTTTCATTTCCCAATACAGTTATAACTCAGATTTTTTTAATGTTTTGACAAAAAATTTTAAATGTGACAAAACCATCACTTTTCCCATTGAGCATTAAAATCGCTTTTCACTGTTTCAGCTTGTATGGTCACTTTCATAGTCCCACACTACATGCAAAGGAAGGAATACACACATACACATACATAAATGTACAGAGAAGAATCAATCTGGCTTAAGTGGGAAATTATTAGCATGGTCAGTGAAATAAGGGGTCCTAGCCATGACTCTCTTCTGTCCTGGCAGGCATGACTTCTGCTAATTGGCAATCTGTAAATTACTACTGACTCAATCCTCAATGCAGTCATGAATATTGAATCTATAAACAAATTACTGAATCGGTAAATGAAATGAAAAGCAATTGGGCACTTCCTGAAAATGTAAACTACAAATGCTTTGTTTGCTGCCGGGATGTTGGCTGACTGGGAGTCACAAAGCTGGTTTTTGTTGCTCTTAACCACACAGGTCAAGAGCTCCTGTGATCATAGCTCTTGGTGCTGAATGCCCTTGGGCAGTTAGTTGCGCCCCTTAAATGCGCCTTTATGTTTATAAAATCTGAGAGAATGTCGAAAACCTCTCTTTTGCTCTGTTTTACAACGCTTAAAATATTATATGAGAGTTCTTCCTAAGGATTAATAAATGCAATTATTAATTTTAAAGCCGTTTAGTTAAAAAAGTTGCTAGCTTTCATTTATGTATCAATTCAACACTACTCGAGTCCTTCCTTCAGGCAGGGGACCATGCCAGCTGCTCTGGATACAGCAGTAACTAAGCTAAACTTGGTCCCTGCCCTTGATTACTGGTAAGCAACAAAGACATTTAACCCTTGTTAAACAAAACCAGATAATTTCCTTTAAAAACACACATGAACACCTACAGAAAAAGCATTTCTAACAATCAGCAAATAAGTATTTGCTGAACTTATTATTGAGAACTTATTTGAGTCTGTGCTTAATGGCAAAGAAGATAAAGAGAATTAAATTGTTCTGTCCTTGTGTTTAGGGACCTTACCACTATGCTAGGGATTGTTAATTTTTTAAAAATAATTTTACTGAGGTAACAGTTAATAATATTATGTAAGTTTTAGGTGTATATTGTTATATTTTGATATCTGTATACTATACTATGTGCTCACCACCAAAAGTCTAGTTTCCTTCCATTACCATATATTTGACCCCCTTTACCCAATTCGTCCCCCCTCTGGTAACCAGCATTCTGTTGTCTGTATTTGAGTTTATTTTGTTTTGTTCATTTGTTACTTTTTTTTTTAAAACTGGGGAATTGGGGGAGAGGAACAGTGTTGGGGTATTGGGGAAGGGGACCAGCCAAGTTGTTGTTCTTTAGTCTTAGTTGTGGAGAGCGCCAGTCGCCATCTGGCTGCCCATCGGCAGCTCATGGCCTCTAAGCTCAAGGTGCTGTGTTACAATCTTAGCTGCGGATGGACATAGCCACCATCCCATGCGGGAGTTGAACCAGCAGCCTTATTGTTAAGAGCGCATGCTCTATCCACTGAGCTATCTGGGTGGCAGCTCAGTTCAAGGTGCCAAGTTCAGTCTTAGTTGCGGGTGGGCATAGCCACCATCCCATGCGGGAGTCGAACCAGCAGCCTTGTTGTTAAGAGCACACACTCTATCCACTGAGCTATCTGGGTGGCAGCTCAGTTCAAGGTACTGAGTTCAGTCTTAGTTGTGGGCGGCTGTAGCCCACCATCGAACAGTGTTGTTGTTAGGAGCATGTGCTCTCACCAACTGAGTCATCCTGCCACCTGTTTGCAGCTCAGTGGCAGCTCAGCTCTGGTGCAGTGTCACTGGCCCATGTGGGAATCGAACCAGTGGCCCTGTTACTCAGAGCTCACGCTCTTAAGCTAACGCTTAACCAACTGAGCCACTCGGCTGGCCTCATTTGTTACTTTTTTGTTTTATAGTCCACATGAGTAAAATCATATGGTTTTTGTCCTTTTCAGACTTATTTCACTTAGCATAATAACATTAAGATTCATCCGTGTTGTTGCAAATGGCAATATTTCATCTTATTTATGGCTGAGTAGTATTCTATTGTAGATGTTTACCACATTCTTCTTTATCTATTCATCTGTTGGTGGACACTAGGTTGTTTCCAAATCTTGGCTATTGTAAATAATGCTGCAAGGAACATTTGGGCACATATATCTTTTGAATTTGTGTTTTCATATTCTTCAAATAAATTCCCAGAAGAGGAATTGCTGGATCATGTGGTAACTCTAGTCTTAATTTAAAAAAAATTTTTTTTTAAGATTTTTATTGGGGAATTGGGGGGATGGGAACAGCGGTGGGGAATTGGGGGGAAGGGGAACGGACAAGTTGCTGTTGTTTTGTTCTTCAGTCTAGTTGTGGAGGACGTTGCTTCACTGGCCCAAGTTGGCACCATCATTGCGCTCTTCTCTGGCGAGGCAGATCAGTCGCCGGCTTCCTGCTGGCCGCTCACGCTGGCTGCTGGCTACACACAGTAGCCCATGGCAACCCACTGCTACAGGGGCTACAGCCTATGCCGTCGCCGGTGACTCACGGCAGCCCAGCTCCAGGTTGAGCTATCGTTCAGCATCTTAGCTGTGGAGGGCAGTGTCACTGGCCTTCATATGTGGGATCCGAACCAGGGCCCTCTGGCATCCCAAGCCAGTTCTTAACCATCGCGTCACTCGGCCAGCCTTAGTCTTAATTTTTAAAGGATCCTCCATACTGTTTTTCCAGAGTGGTTGCACCAATTTACAATCCCACCAACAGTGCGTGAGGGTTTCCTTTTTTTTTTTTAAAGATCTTTATTGGGAAATTAGGGGAGGGGAACAGCACTGGGGAATCTGGGGAAGGGGAACAGACAAGTTGCTGTCCTTTGGTTCTTCAGTCTAGTTATGGAGGACGTCGCTTTACTGGCCCATGTTGGTATTATCATTGTGCTCCTCCCAGGTGAGGCAGATCGGTTGCCGGCCTCTGGATGGCTGCTCATGGTGGCTCTTGGCAGCTCACACCAGCTGCCAGCTGCTCATGCTGGCTGCTGCCCACACACAGTAGCTTATGGCAGCCCACTGCAGCAGGGGCTGCAGCCTATGCCGTCGCCTGCGACTCACGGCTTCCCAGCTCCAGGTCGAGCTGTTGTTCATCATCTTAGCTGTAGAGGGCAGTGTCACTGGCCCTCATGTGGGATCCAAACCGGGGCCCTGCTGCTCAGAGCTGGTGTCCCAAGTCAGCTGTCAACCAACGCGCCACTCAGCTGGCCCGCCTTTTCTTTTTTTTAATGGGAGCCAAGTCTAATAGGTTTAAGGTGATATTTCATTGTGGTTTTGATTTGCATTTCTCTAATAATTAGTGATGTTGAACTTTTTTTGAACATCTTTTCATATGCCTATTGGCTATCTGTACATCTTCCTTGGGAAAATGTCTATTCAAATCCTCTGTCCATTTTTTAATTGTATTGTGTTTTGTTGTTGAGTTGTATGAGTACTTTATATATTTTGGATATTAACCCCTTACTGGAAGTATCATTTGCAAATATCTTCTCCCATTTGGTTTCATTGACTTTTTGTTTTGCTGTTGGTTTCCTTTGCTGTGCAAAAGTTTTTTTGTTTGATTTAGTCCCATTTGTTTATTTTTGCTTTTGTTTCCCTTGCCTTTGGAGTCAAATTCACAAAAATACCACTGAGACCAGTGTCCAGAAGCTTAATGCCTATGTTTTCTTCTATGTCTTTTATTGTTTTAGGTCTTACATTCAAGTCTTTAATCCATTTTGAGCTAATTTTTAAGTATGGCGTAAGATAGTGGTCTATTTTCATACTTTTGCATATGGCTGTCCAGTTTTCCCAACACCATTTATTGAAGAGACTTTACTTTTTCCATTGTATATTCTTGGTTACTTAGTTGCCTGTTTACATACGGGTTTATTTCTGAGCTCTCAATTCTGTCCCATTTGTCTGTGGTCTGTGTGTCTTTCTCATGCTAGGGATTTTTATTATTTTCTGAAAGGGCATAATGTATTCTCTGGAGTCACATGTAATTATTTAAAAGGACTTTGAGAATAGAAAATTTGATTAAATCACATAGCAACAAAATACAAAGATTATTATAAAAACACAACTACAATAAATCCTTGTCTAAAATACATATTGAGCACCTGTTAGGAACCCTAAACTGTACTAAAAGCTATAAATAAAAGGCAACCACAGTTAAGCCCTACGAGGAAAGTTAAAAGCAAACCTTGATGATGTCTCATATTGCTCCTTCACCCTGAGATTTCAAATATCTGTGCTATTCACAAATCAGACAACTTTATAAAAGCTGCTTTCAAATCTTAGATGTTGGATCACAGTGATTTCAGTTTGAAATAATCCATTTGGGGTGAAACTTCATGGGGTGACAAATAGAGGAAATCTCCCTTCTCAGAAACATTACACCCACAGAGTTAAAATGGATGGCTATTAGAAGACTGCACTTCCTTCTATATACGAATGAATTCCCTAAAGGAAATTGAAGTTTATTCTGAAGTAATCAGTGTATTTACCACATGCAAGACTTAGGTAACAGGTTCTAACTCTCCAGGCAGAGTGAAGAAAGGCAGTGAGTGGCTTAGAGCAGAGACAGCCACAGGCAGCCCTTTCAGAGTGACAGTTGAAGATAGAGTTTTAGTTCCTCCTTTCTCTTAGCGTAAAGCTCCACTTGATGATAAGTGGGCCATTTAGCCATACAGGGCTGTTGAGCACTGGAAATGTGGCTAGTGTGACTAAAGACCTCACTTTTTATTTTAATTGTGCTAAAATACATAACAAAATTTACCATCTTAACCATTTTTAAGTTCGGTAGTGTTAAGTACGTTGAGTGTTATGTAACCAATCTCCATAACTTTTTTATCTTAACCTAAAAGTCTATACCTATTAAACAACAACTCGCCATTCCTGCCTCCCCACAGTCCCTGGCAACACCACTATCCTACTTTCTGGCTCTATGAATCTGACTATTTTTGATTCCTCACATAAGTGGAATCATGCTTGTCTTTTTGTGACTGGCTTATTTCACCTAGCAAATTGTCCTCAAGGTTCGTCCACATTGTAGCATGTCTCAGAATTTCCTATTTAAGGCAATAACATTCCATTGCATGTATACACATAGTTTGTTTATCCATTCATTTGCCAATGAACACGAGTTGCTTCCACCTTTTGATTATTGTAAATAATGCTATGAACATCGGTGTACAAATCTCTTTGAGACCTTGCTTTCAGTTCTTTTGAGTATATAGCTAGAAATGGAATTGCTGGATTATATGGTAATTCTTTGTAATTTTTGAGGAGTTACCATATTGTTTTCCATAGCAGCTGCACCATTTTACATTCCTACCAGCAACACACAAGAGTTCCAATTTCTCCACATCCTTGCCTTAATTTAAAAACTGATAATTCAGTTATTGGAAAAATTTTAAGTATGTTTGGGACAATGTGGATATATGAATCTATTTTTCCAACTTTAAATTTTATGAAATCTAAATATACATTAAGTGTTCCCAATAAAAATTTAGCATCTGTATTGAGATGTGCTGTATGTGGAAAATACACACCAGGTTTCAAAATTTAATACAGAAAAAAGAATATAAAATGTCTCATTGATGATTTAATATATTGATTACAAATGAAATACCTTGGATATGACACAAAATATTAAAATTAATTTTAACTTTTTTACTTTTGTAAATGTAGCTACTAGAAAAATTTTAAATTACATATGTGGCTTACATTATATTTCTATTGGACAGCAAGCACTGCTATAGAAGTGACCTTCACTCCTACCACATAATGAAATCCACCAGATTCCAGAAGACAAACTCCTCCTGGAGTCCTAATTGTTGTAAGTCAAATAAACTCTCTTAATCCTCCCCTCTGCCATTCATATTTACATCCATCATGGAAGGAGTCCCTGAATGAAAGCTTCTATCAACTGTTACTGCGAAAACATGGGCTGTCTGTTATATCTAGTTCCCTGGTGACTATCTGGTGCCCAGGTTTGGGTATCCTACTTTCTATGTTGTGTTGGTGACCATAGCCTGATGCCTTTCATTACAGAGTTGATCAACTCCTGTGCTTGGGTGAAGGCTGGGGGCTGTGAGACAATGTCACACCAAGGAAAGCTCAGGAAATGTGTTAATGTATTTGCAAAGTTTCCTTCCGTCTCCTTTGATTTGATAATGTGGCCTTGACACAACTTCGCCTCCTGTACCTTTGTGGTTCTTACCCACTTACATCTTATTTCCAATCTGAAAGCAGTCAAGAATCCTGGAATTACTTTCACCTCTGTGACGACAAAATAATGGGGCAAGACCTAGATGAGGTGTGGTCACTTTCAATGAACTGATGGCCACATGCCCAGAGGGGTTGAGGGTGTGTGGGGGGATCCAGGAAAGAACCCTGAAATGTTGGGTAGGGAGAAGCCAGAAGCTGGAATTGAGGCAGAAGAGCTGTTGGGACTATATTTCTGTTGCTCACACCAGGGACACTCAAGATGCAATAATCATCACCCCTGCCCGAGTTAACAGCAAAAATTAGCCTCCTCCCTAGAGGATAAATTGTGCATAAGTTTTTAAAAAATAAAATTATTTTGGAATAATTTAAAATCTACAGAAAAGTTGCAAAGATAGTACATGAAGGCTCTGTATACCCTTCACCATTTCTCCTATGTTTAATGTCTGATACAACCACCATAGCACGTTAAGAAACTCGTATTGGTACAACGCTCTGAAACTGCAGACTTTAGTCTGATTTTACCATTAGCATCTTACTGTTTAAAATCCAACCCACAGTCCCATATTGCATTTAGCTTACAAGTTTATTATATACAAAGTCTCCCCTATTTTACCATTCACGTTAATGTTCATTTTCTCATTAGGGGATAGGTTTTAAGGTTTTATTTGTGTGTGTGTGTGTGTGTGTGTGTGTGTGTGTGTATGGTCATGTATAGTTCAGATATAAATTCATTCATACTGGTTATGTCCACCAAAGGCATAGTTATGGTCAAGCAATGAAGGGTTATTAGTTGTTATAGTGAGGGAGATCTCACATCACAGAGGGGGGTGTTAAAGAGGGCATATTATAGCATTTGGGCTTGTTAGGAGATTTGGGGAAGGGTCCAAGGAAATGGGTTTGCTTTGGTACTGTCAGCTGGGGCAATTCTGTTATTAGTTTAATATCGTATTTTGCCATGTAAATGCACTCTTTTGGCCCAAATTTGTGAGGGAAAAACAAGGATGCGCATTATACATGGGTAGTGCTAATTCCATATCTATATAAATGTTTTAAATTATTTTATTTATGCTTATGCATTAAAAGTGTAACTCTAAAAATCAATAATGGTATCCATATGCAAAATAATACCCTAGAATACGATAATCGGTTTTGTTGAACTTATGACAAATTTGCAATGATGAAGAGCTCTTGGCCTTCTATGATGCGTAAATATCATAAATTTGTTACCAGTACATAAAATTTCTTGTACCTTGTATCTGTTCTTGTCTTTTGTAATTATTTGTTACATAAAATTTCTTGTGCCATAACATGCTAAAATTCCTTTATAATACAAAAAACAAGTACCTAAACGCAAACAAATAAAAATTTGAGTTAAAAAATTAAAATATTTTTTCCCCTGAAAGTTTGGGCCAAAAACGTGAGTGCACATTATACACGGCAGCACATTATACACTGCAAAATACAGTAATTTTTATGTAGAAAGCAGGAAGAATGGAACAGGACTAGAGTTGTCACTGGAGAAACAGTAGTTGCTCAAGTTAGCTGGGGAAAGTATGGTTATCTTTTTGTGGTTGCACAGTGTGTTTTTATCTGTTCAAGCATGATTTGTCATTTTCTTCTCTTTCCATCCCATCAGAGACCTCATCTGATGTCACTATTCCATGACGTTGCTTATGTTCATGGGGCATCCAAGTCAGCTACCACCCTTGGCTCTCAGGGCTCCTTTCCTTTTTAGTGGTGCACCCAATCATAATTAAGATGAAAAACAAAAGGAGATAGCTGATAAGTTCTGATACTGCTAGTTCCGACTGCGTACATATGCTTAACAAAAACTCCACACCAAAGGCTGGCAAGTTTAGTCTGTCTACTGTAAAAACACACCTGGCCTGGTTAACAGGAACTCAAACGATACTGAACTGGCGCGTTTCTCCAGCAGTGACCTTAGTGGTGACACTCTCTGGCCCAGCACTCAGTTCCTGAAAACCAGACCCCAGGACAAAGCCCTGCCCTCGGGAGCCAGGTGGGGCGACTTGACGGTGCGGAGGAGCAACCCAAGAACTGGGAGCACACCTGTGACCACTTCTCAAGCCCTCAGAACCGCCATTATCCGTTTTCGGTTCCCTCTTTCTTCCTAGGCAGGAAACGGCTCTCATTTTCCTCTCTCACGAGAGTCTTCAATTCAGGCGTCCTTTGGGCTCACTATTTGCGGGGGGAAGGGGAGGCGAAACTCCTACTAAGTACCTTCAGGGACTCAGGAAGGTTCAGCAGACGCTTCCCTTGCCTGAGCCACACTCACTGGAGTCCCGCCACACCGGTCCACTAACCCAGGCCCCGCCTCCGCCCGGCTGACCAATCCCCGACTCCGCTGGCGTCTGGTTTCGTATGAAAGGAGTGCGTCGCGTCCTCCTGGAAAAGATGGGGTCTCATGGGGAAAGTGACCCGCGGTCGCGCAGGCAGCCAGAAGCGGGGTTGAGGCACTGGGTCCTGGGGCTGCTGCTCCCGGGTGTTGGGGCGCAAGGCCGAGCAGGGGACGGATATGCCGAGAGCAGCTGCAGCAGCGCTTCCGGAAGCTCCGCGTGCGCACAGCGGGCGGGACTTCTTCCCTCAGGCCCCGCCCAGAGCGCGCTGCCAGGGGTTTTCGTGGGGATGGTAACTAAGCTTCAGCAGGCAGAACTGCAACTGTGGATTCTCCTGCGTTCCACCCTGCTCTGGGTTCTCAGAGCGACGACGGAGGTGCCGAGTGTGACAAGCAGGAGCGTGACTCGGAGCCTGAGGTGAGGGGCGGGACGGGTGGAAGGCCCGAGGTCCACACACGCGGGACCGACCAGGGACTGACCTGGGACTGACCTGGGACTGGGCCCCCTGGTAGTGGGAATAGCAGGCCGGAGGTTTGGGACGGGGCGTCAGGAGTTTGGAGAGGGAGCCAGGTGAGGAGTCGCAAATAGTGAGCCCAAAGGACGCCTGAATTGAAGACTCTCGTGAGAGAGGAAAATGAGAGCCGTTTCCTGCCTAGGAAGAAAGAGGGAACCGAAACGGATAATGGCGGTTCTGAGGGCTTGAGAAGTGATCACAGGTGTGCTCCAGCCCACCTCGGGGTATGGAGACCAGAGAAGGCAGCAGCGGCCGAGTCTGAAGAATCCCTTCCTTGGGGAAGGGATGGGCTGGGGGTGTCCTGGGTCGGTGGGCATTCGGGACCTGGAGGTTTGACAAATCTGCGCCAGCTTGCCACGGGCACCTTCAAGGGTTTTGAAACTTGGTGAGAAAGAGGCCCTTTTTATTTTAGTTTGACCTTTTAATTTAGTTATATTTTTTAAGGCAGTACAGTCACATATTTAAAGACTCACAAACTTGCTCAAAGCTTTATTACTCAAAAAACTCTTTTCTCTCCATTTACTGCTTCCTCAGGAAACATTTTCAAACCTTTGAACTTTTCTTCTCCAGAAGTTTTATTTTTTCTCTTGTATCTGCATTTCTTCTCTGTACTCTTTCTTCACCAGCGTCACTAAATTTGGTCTGAAATATTTCTTCATTGATTTTCTTTGCGTCCTAGTCACACTTCGCTGCTGCATGTGTGTAGTCAGTCATTTGTTTTTCTTTCCCTTTTTCTAGTCATATCCTTGAGTACAGGCGTGATCAAAAAATACCATGAATGCTGCTGCCAATTGCCATCCAACAGAAAGGCAGGGATCTTCAAAAAGAACCTTAGTAACTGTGACAAGTTTCAACTTGTTTGATGTGGTTAGTAGGGTGTGAGCTATGGTTGAGGGGTGTGTTTTAAAGTGTGCCATAAATCATGGATCATGAACAACGCATTAACATGAAATTTTGTTTCAAACTGCAAAAAGTGCTGAAGAAACACACGAAATGTTAAAATTAGTTTATGGTGATGCTGCAGTGACCATGAAGACGGTTTACAAATGGTTTGAGCAATTTCGTAATGGTTGTGAATCAATTAAAGATGAGAGATCGGGATGTCCTTCTACATCAAAAACCCAAGAGAATGTTGAAAGAGGAAGTGAAATGATTTGATCAAACAGATAGTTGACTATTAGAGAAGTTTCTGAGGATCAGAACATCTCTTATGGTTCTGTTCAAAGCATTTTAACAACAGATTTGAACATGTGGCCAGTAGGTGGGAAATTTGTTCCATAAAGTTTGACTGTGAAACAAAAGCAATAGCATTTGTCAGTTTCATTGGAGTTGTATGATGGTGCTACTTCAGATTCCAGCTTTTTAAGACATGTCATGACAGGAGATGAAACTTGGGTCTATGGTTATGATCCTGAGACCAAGTTTCAGAGTTCTCAATGGAAATCACCCAGTTCTCCTCATGTGAAAAAAACGCGTCCATCAAGATCTAACATCAAGGTGATGTTAATTGTGTTTTTTTTACCTCGATTGAATTGTGCAAGCTGTTTGTACCCAGGAACACTATGGTGAACTCTGAATATGATAAGGGCTTATTAGAAGCATTTAAGAATTGATGTACATAGAAAATGGCCTGAGAAATGGGCAAACGGTTTCATCCTCATCATGATAACACTCTTGTGTCACACATTGTTTCTGGTATGGCAGTTTCTGTCAAATGAAAACATTATGGTGTGTCCTCATCCTCCTTATTCACCAGATCTGGTACTGCGCAACTTCTGGCTCTTTCCCAAAGTCAAAATGACCATGAAAGGTAAGTGCAACTAAAGACACTCACAAAAGAGGACTTCCAGAACTGCTTTAGAAGGTGGCAAGTACGATGGGATAAGTGTGTTTGAAGTGAGGGGGAGTATTTTGAGGGGGATTAATGGCAATGTGTCTTTTACTGTAATAATTTTTAAAAATTTTAAACATTCATAGTTTTTTATCACACCTCGTAGATTTTGCACTAGTTCTTTTTTGACAGCTCATCTTAGAATGAGACTGAATTTAGCAGGTGCTGGGAGTGGGTCCAGGGCTGTGTCTCAGGCTCTCATATGTTTTATTTATGAACAAGATTTTGGGAGAATATTTGAGCTCTTGCTCTTTTGTATATGTCAGTTTGGCTCAAATAAACATATAAAAAAGATTTTTGTATGTAATTTTCTCCCAGTTTTAAAAATAGGAAATATGACATATAAGAGATATATTGTAAAAAATACCTCAAAGGTGTAAAGAATACTACTCAACCTAAGATCTGTGTATCTACCACTAATCTTAAATAGAACTCCCTCTACCCTTATCTTATGACCCTGTAAAATCCAAATCACAGCACACCCTCCTCTACCACTGTCTTGAATTTTATGCTTGTCAATTACTTGCTTTTTATAATTTGACTAAAATTGCATCCCAGAAAAAAATGTATTGAATAGTTTTGCATGTCCTTGGATTCTATATATAAGGTGTTTTCATACTCTTATGTTTTCTTCAGTGCCTTTCTTTTGTTAATCAACCTTGTCTATTATCTTCACAGGATGATTCCAAGACCGAGCATAAAGCCATAGTATTTCGCACTGTTTTATAGTATTTAATAAGTTTAATAAGCAGGCAACAACTTATTTTTCCACTGTTCTGTTAAAGGATGTATAGGTTGTTTCTAGCTTGGGATATTATAAACAGTGGTGCTTTGAATCAATACATATTTTCTGTGGCACATGTACCAGACTTTAGGCTCTATACCTATGATGGAATCCCCAGGTCGTAGGATTTGTCCACATTCAACTTCCACATAAGGACACTTTTCCAAACAGGTATACAAGCTCACCTCCTTTACCCTAGTGGGACTGCTAGATTATATAGTAAGTAAATATTTAACTTTATGTTTTGCATTCCATTAGCAATGTGTAAGAGTTCCAGTTGCTTTCAATCTTCCCTAGCACTTGATATCATCAATTTAGAAAATTTAAAATATTTGTTTTAGTAATTCCATAGGGGTATATGGTTATATTTTTTCATGGCTTTAATTTGCATTTCACTAATTGCTAATATTGATTATCTTTCATGAGCTTATTTGTCATCCTATATCCCTTTATAAAGTATCTATCTGGGTCAAGTGTTTTGCCCACTTTTTAAAATTGGCTTGTTTCTTTCCATTTCTTTTCTTTTTTTTTTTAGCTGAGCCATCCTGCCACCTGTTGGCAGCTCAGCAGCAGCTCAGCTCAGGCTGTGAATTGAACGGGTGACCTTGTTGTCTTGAACCAACTCTTAACCAACTGAGCCATTTCATTTTCACAGTTTTTATACTTTCTAAAACAAGTGCAGATACATGATTTGCAAAATTTTCTTCCAGTTTGTAGCTTATTTTAACAGTATTGCAGAGTAAAAATTTTTAATTTTGATGAAGTGAAATTTGTCAACTTTTTATTTTATGGATCTTGCCTTTGGTGTTATATCTAAGAGCTCTGCACAACACTAGGTCTTGAAGACTTTCACCTATATTTTCTTTTAAAAGTTTTATCTTACAATTTGACATTTTATATACAGGTATAGGATTTACTGTGAGGTTTGTTTTTGTTTTTGAATGAACTGTGAGATTTAGGTCAAGGTTCTCTTTTTTTGCATATGGATATAATTTTGTTGAAAATACTACTTTCTCCACTGAATTGGTTTTGCTTCATTGAAAAAATCAGATGGCCATTTTTGTGTGGGTCTAGATCTTGACTCTGTGCTCTGTTCCATTCATTTATATGTATATCCTTTTATCAGTACTCCACTGTCTTCATTGTAACTTTATGATAATACCTAAAATTGGGTAGTATGAGTCCAACTTTATTTGCCATTTTCAAAATTGTTTGGCTATTCTAGTCCCTTTGCCTTTCTATATAAATTTTAGAATAAGTTTGTCTATATCTATAAAAAATGTTGCTGAGTTTTTAATAGGAAATGTGTTAAATCTATACAGTATATAATTTTGGGAAGAATTGGCATCTTTACTATGTTGAGTCTTCCAATCTGTGAACACAGAATGTCTGTCCATTTACTCAGATTTTCTTGAATTTCTTTTATAATCATTTTGCAGGGTTTTTTTTTTCATTTTGCAGTTTTTAGCCTACGAGTTTTGCATGTTTTGTTATATACCTGAATTTTTTTGATCTATCGTTAGATTTCCACATACTTTATTGTTATTATATAGAAATACAGTTGAGTTTTATATGTTGTTGATCTTGTAGTCTATGACTGCTTAAATTATTCTAGGAATTTTGGGGGTATGTTTCTTGGGATTTTCTAAGTATTCCATCATGCCATCTGCAAAAGGGGTAGTTTTACTTCTTCTCTTCTAATTTGTATGCTTTTAATTTGCTTTTCTTGCAGTATTTCACTGAATAGGACTAAATCATGACATTGCATTAGAGTGGTGAAGTGGACATCCTTGCCTTGTTCCTAATCTTGGGAAGAAGCATGCAGTTTTTCACCATTAAGTGTGGTTTGTAGATGCTCTTCATTGATTTGAGGTGGTTCCCCACTATTTCTAACTTGCTGAGAGTTTAGCTGCACTTAGTGGGAAGGATATGACCTAGTATGTACTCTTGTCTTGTCCTAAACTGGAAGCTTTGCCTTAACTTTTGAAAGTTACTTTTGCTATCTCTAGAATTAGAGTTTGACAGTTTCTTCTTATTTATTTATTTATTTATTTATTCATTTATTTATTTATTTTTTTTTGAAGATTTTATTGGGGAATTGGGGAAGGGAAACAGACAAGTTGCTGTCGTTTTGTTCTTCAGTCTAGTTGTGGAGGATGTTGCTTCACTGGCCCAAGTTGGCACCACCATTGCGCTCTTCCCAGGCGAGGCACATCAGTCACCGGCTTCTGGACGGCCGCTCACTGCGGCTGCTGGCCACTCACGCTGGCTGCTGGCTACATACGGTAGCCCATGGCAACCACTGCCACAGGGGCTGCAGCCTACGCCGTCGCCGGCGACTCATGGCAGCCCAGCTCCAGGTTGAGCTGTTGTTCAGCATCTTAGCTGTGGAGGGCAGTGTCACTGGCTCTCATATGTGGGATCCGAACCGGGGCCCTCTGGCGTCCCAAGCCAGTTCTTAACCATCGCGCCACTCGGCTGGCCCTGACAGTTTTTTCTTTCAGTACTTTACTCTAATGTCTTCTCACTTCTGTTGTTTCCAGTGTAAAATCTGATGTCATCTTGATATATGTTCTTTATTTAACTTATCTGTTTTTCTGTCTGATTTAAGATTTTTTATTTTTTAATCACTTGTTTTGAGCAGTTTGATTATGTTTTCCTTGGTGTAGTTTTCTAAATGTTTCTTTTGTTTAGGGTTCATTGAGCTTGGAAATGCAGGTTTCAGTGTGTTTTTTTTTGTTGTTGTTTTTTTTTTTTTAATGTGTAAAGTTTTAGACCATCATTCTTCAAATATTTTTGCTGTTTTCCTCACTCCCCTCAGCCCCAGTTGTCTATATGCTAGTCTGCTTGGAGCCATCATACAGCTCACAGATGTTCTTTTCATTCTGGGGGGATATTTTTTTGGAGAAACGAACTTGACTGCCTTCAAGTTCAGTAATCTTTTCTTCTGCAGTGTCTGATCTGCTCTTTGTCCCACCAAGATTATTTTTCATCTCGGACATTATAATTTTGTTTGTAGAAGTTTAACTTTGGCCTTTACATCTTTTATGCCTGTACTTTTTGAACACACAGTACAGTTACAGTAATTGTGTTTATGTCCTTTTCTGTTAATCTAACACCTGTGTGGGCTGGGTGAGTGGTGCGTTGGTTAAGACTGAGCAGCAGGGCCCCGGTTCGGATCCCATATGAGGGCCAGTGACACTGCCCTCTACAGCTAAGGTAGTGAAAAACAGCACGACCTGGAGCTGGGCTGCCGAGAGTCGCCGGTGATGGCGTGGGCTGCAGCCCCTACTGCAGTGGGCTGCCATAAGCTACCGTGTGTGGCCGGCAGCATTTGTGAGCAGCCGGAAGCTGGCGTGAGATGCCAAGAGCTGCCGAGAGCAGCCGTCCAGAGGCCGGTGACCGATATGCCTCACCCAGGAAGAGCACAATGATAATACCAACGTGGGCCAGTGAAGCAATGTCTAGACTGAAGAACAAAAGGACAGCAACTTCTCTGTTCCCCTTCTCCCGACTCCCCAGCACTGTTCCCCTCCCCTAAATCCCCAATAAAATCTTAAAAAAAAAATCTAACACCTGTGTCAGTTCTGGATCAGTTTCAATTAATTGAGTATTCTTTTCATTATAGGTCATGTTTTCTTCATGCTTGGTAATTTTTTACTGGATGTCAGGCATTGTGATTTTACTTTTGTGGATGTTGGATATTTTGTGTTCCTATAAATCTTCTTGAGCTTTATTCTGAGTAATAATTAAGTTACTTAAAAATAGTTTGATCCTTTTTAGTCTTCATCATTTTTTTAGGATTTGTTAGGCAGGTCCAGGGCAGTTTTCAGTCTAGGGTTAATTATTCCCCGCTACTGAGGCAGGATCTTTCTGAATACTCTACCAAATGGGCCATGAATTATGAAAATTTTTAGTCTGCCTGCTTAGAACAGGCACTATTCCAGGAACAGGCCCTCAGTGAGCACTGGGCACCTTTACCTCTTAATGCTTTTGGATGGTTCTTTCCCAGCACCTGCGTAATTCCTTATCTATACTCTGCTGAGTGCTTAAGGAGGACCCCTCTGTAGATCTCTGGGTTTTTCGCTCCCTGTAGCTCCCTCTTTTCTGATACTCTGTTCTATGAATTCTAGCTGCCTTGTTCTGCCCAGACTCTCAAATCTGTCTCTTCAACTGTGGGAGTCTGCCAGGCTCTGCCTCAGGTTTTTCTTCCTGCAACACAGTCCAAAACTTCTCGAGGCGGAAAGCTGCCGCAGTTGTAGGGTTCATTTAATTTGTTCCCTGTCTTTCCTTTGTTGCCTGATGTCCAGTGTCACTGAAACATATTTTGTTAATTTTTTGGATTGTTTCAGATAGGAAGGTTAATTTGGTCCCTGTTACTCACTCGGATCTTGCTTAGGAGTGGAAGTCCTCCATATTTTGTTTTTATTTTTACTCAAGTCTTTTTAGGCTTATTTTTTTAATGTGGACTAGAGCACAGAGTGGTGAGTACATTTTTTTCTTAGTTTTATAACACACTATGGTCCATTTTGTTATACACCATTTATGTATTTATTCCCTTTAATCCACATTTCCTATTTCCATTCTCTGATCTCATTGGCAACAATTCTAGTTTGAATTATGTATATCCTTTTATTATATGTGAACTTGTAAAATGTATAATTTGTTTTTTGAGAAATTTATTTGCAGTGCACATAACTAATGTTCTGCAGATGAATTTGTTCATTTGTCCTCCAGCAGTGTTTTCACATCATGTTGCTATGTGATAGTTATCTATTAAACTTCTGCTTTCTGCTTGTTCATCTACCATTTACTGTTCCTGCCCACATTTCACTTGAAAACAGGATTGCTAGGTCATAGTTTATGCATGTATATATCCTGCCTCTTCCTATTCAGTACATGTGAAATTATAATCTTAATTCTAGAATTTTAGTTAGAAAATTTATAGTAATTTAGACTTAGCAATTTATTGTAAACTTTTCTGCTTATCACTATTGTTTATTTGTATCATGTTTTCTTTTTAGAATCAGTTTTTTATTTTGATAGACTCCATACTCTAATAATTCTTAAAAATAGTATTTATGGATTGAAATAAATCTGCATTTAGGCATTACTTGATTGCTTTTTTTTTCTAATTAAGAATTTTAGGGTCAAAATTACACTCCCTTAGCACGCAGAAGCCATTGCTCCTTTGTATTCCTATAAGCATTATTGCTGATGTGATTCTGGTTCTTTTCTAGAGCTGTCCAAAATTTTTATTTTCCACCTGTGGTTTAGAAAATTCTGATAGGTTTTTTATTTATTTTAATGTTAACCTAAATCTGTTTTAAGGATAAAGCAGGTGGTTGCTTATAACCACAAGGCATTAAGAACAATTATTCTATTGGTTCTGTTAATTATAACAATTATTAAAGCCATAGATAGCGGGTTAAAAATGATAAGGTTTGAACATCAGGTGAAATTCAGCTTACATTATTAGTCATACTCTGTGTAAATGTATCTCCTACCACAAACAAGTAAACCAGTATTATTGGCTAATTGTAAGAGTTTTTATTATAATTAATAATTATAACTAAGAATATTACAGAGGAGTTCCTTATCAAATTACCAAATTTTATCAGACATTATAAGGCACCCTTGCCTTAACTTGAAAATTATTTATATTTCCAGTATGTATGTTCAAGTCATGTGAATGATATATATCCTGTTTTAGTCATATAGTAATACATATAAGCTATGGATTCATATTTTTCTCCAGTTTGGAATATTACTTACTATTCTTAGAGTATTACCCCCAAATTATTCTCTTCTCTTTTTCTAGAACATTCAGTAGTTGACTATTATCATTTATAGCCCAGCCCCTTTTAACTAAAGATCACACTCTTTTCTTTTGCACTACATTTGAGTTCATTGACTGGATCTTCCAGCTTACCATTTCACTCTATCAGTATTCCTCCGTTCTGCTACTTCCTTAATATTGTGAGCATTTTTGTTTTTACATTTTGACACTTTTTTTTTTAAGATTTTGGGGAATTGGGGGAGGGGAGCAGCATTGGGGAATCGGGAAGAGGAACAGACAAGTTGCTGTCCTTTTGTCCTTCAGTCTAGTTTTGGAGGACATTGCTTCACTGGCCCATGTTGATATTATCATTGCGCTCTTCCCGGGTGAGGCAGATCGGTCACAGGCCACTAGACGGCCGCTCACAGCGGCTCTTGGCAGCTCACACCGGCTGCCAGCTGCTCATGCTGACTGCTGGCCACTCACAGTAGCTTATGGCAGCTCACTGCAGCAGGGGCTGCAGCCTACGCCGTCGCCGGCGACTCATGGCAGCCCAGCTCCAGGTTGAGCTGTTGTTCACCATCTTAGCTGTAGAGGGCAGCGTCACTTGCCCTCATATGTGGGATCCGAACCGGGGGCCTGCTGCTCAGAGCTGGCATCCCAAACCAGCTCTTAACCAGTGCGCCACTCGGCCGACCCTTGACACCATTTTTTTTTTTTTTAAGATTTTTATTGGGTAATTGGGATGGGAACAGTGCTGGGGAATTAGGGGAAGGGGAACAGACAAGTTGCTGTCGTTTTGTTCTTCAATCTAGTTGTGGAGGACGCTGCTTCACTGG
>NW_017731826.1:928966-934264 GCF_001890085.2 Hipposideros armiger
CAACCCACTGCCACAGGGACTGCAGCCTATGCCGTCGCCAGCAACTCACGGCAGCCCAGCTCCAGGTTGAGCCGTTGTTCAGCATCTTAGCTGTAGAGGGCAGTGTCACTGGCCCTCACATGTGGGATCCGAACCGGGGCCCTCTGGCATCCCAAGCGAGCTCTTAACCATCGCGCCACTCGGCCGGCCCTTGACACCATTTTTAATATCCAAGACTGCTAATTGTTTTTTTTAATAAAAGATATTTCTTTTTTACAGGTATCTTATTCCCTCATTTCTCTGAATGTACTAGGCATACATATTTTAAAATCTCCTGTTTGCTGTATTGGCTTAGTTTTCTTCAGTGTTAACTTTTGTCCTTTCAGTTGGGGTGTTGGTTTTCCTCAGATGTTGTCTGAGAGTCCCTGCTGGCCTGACTATAAGTGCTCAGTTTACCTATACCCTTTATTGGTAACAGGATGGGATATGGTGTGGGGTGTGGATGCTAGGAGACAGTAATGATGTGGGATTCCCAACGTATCCTGGCTGCTGCCAGGCACCAAGGATACTTGACTGCCTTACTGGTTACACTGGCTGTGCCAGCCTGGGAGTGGACCCACCACTGCTGTCCAGTCCTCTGGGAATGAGGAGGGAGCCCCAGAACTCAGGTTATTCCTGGAGTTTTACATCTTTTTAAGCTGTCATCTTCAGCAGTTTCTGGACTATGGATCCAACTCTACGGTCATCCTATATTTCTTGAATTCCTCAAAATTTCACTGAGGGTGACCCTTCTCATTTTCTAGCAGTGATACCTGTTTATAGTCTTAAATGTCTTTTGTCACTTCTGTGGTTTTACTGTCAGGAGGCCTACCTCAGTATGTGTTCTGAGTGCCGTTTTTTTTTTTTTTTAAGATTTTATTGGGGAATTGGGGGAGGGGAACAGACAAATTGCTGACCTTTTGTTCTTCAGTCTAGTTGTGGAGGACGTCGCTTCACTGGCCCATGTTGGCATCATCATTGCGCTCCTCCCGGGTGAGGCAGATCGGTCGCTGGCCTCTGGACGGCCGCTCATGGCGGCTCTTGGCAGCTCACACTGGCTGCCAGCTGCTCACGCTGGCTACCGGCCACACAGTAGCTTATGGTAGCCCACTGCAGCAGGGGCTGCAGCCTACGCCGTCACCGGCAACTCACAGCAGCCCAGCTCCAGGTTGAGCTGTTGTTCACCATCTTAGGGCAGCATCACTGGCCCCCATGTGGGATCCGAACCGGGGCCCTGCTGCTTAGAGCTGGCGTCCCAAGCCATCTCTTAACCAACATGCCACTCGGCCAGCCCTCTGAGTGCCATTTTGATTCAGCTCAATTTTACACTATTAGTAATATTAGGTAGTGCTTTTATGTGGGGTGAGGGTGTCTGTAGAAGCTTTGGAAACAGATACTTGGGATTAAATCTCAGATCTAAAACATACCTGGTATTCTTAAGGCTCTTTTTGTAATGTCACTTATACTTGCTCACCTTTCTCATCTATTAAATGAGGAAAATAATGTTTATTACATATTCTATATATTAAATGAAACATTATGTAGTTTTTGCTTTGCTTTGTTTTCAGCCACAAAACGTTGTATCCAAGGGAGTTTGATGCCTGCCTGTTAAGTGTTCTGATGCTTGGACCTGAGGCCGTGGAGGTTTGGTGGCCCAGCTCTCCTGGGTGCTGTTTGCTGAGATGTGCAGAATTTCCAGTATGGAAGATGGGGCATCAGGTGTTTAACCTTTTATTGAACTCTTTAGTCAGAAGATTATATCAAATGGCCCTGAGAAAAGAAACCATGGGACGCAGATATATTGAAGTACTCCTCCCACAGAACTGAAGCACACGGGTGTTGAAGCACCATGACACAATATTGTACCAGTCAAGACAGCTCAGGTTGATACAGCCAGTTTTATAGGAAAATCCACTGATTTCAATCTAACCTTCTGTAGGGAACAGGTGTTATTACAGAAGTGGAAGCTATATAAACAATTTGCACCATGAACTTGTGAAATCAGAATTTTTTTTTTAAATTGGGGAATTGGGGGGATGGGAACAGTGCTGGGGAATTGGGGGAAGGGGAACAGACAGGTTGCTGTCGTTTTGTTCTTCAGTCTAGTTGTGGAGGATGTTGCCTCACTGGCCCAAGTTGGCACCATCATTGTGCTCTTCCCGGGCGAGGTAGATCAGTCGCCGGCTTCTGGATGTCCGTTCATTGCGGCTGCTGGCCGCTCACGCTGGCTGCTGGCTACACACGGTAGCTTATGGCAGCCCACTGCAACAGGGGCTGCAGCCCACGCAGTCGCCGGCGACTCACGGCACCCCAGCTCCAGGTTGAGCTGTTGTCAGCTTCTTAGCTGTGGAGGGCAGTGTCGCTGGCCCTCATATGTGGGATCCGAACCGGGACCCTCTGGCATCCCAAGCCAGTTCTTAACCATCGTGCCACTCGGCCGGCCTGAAATCAGAATTTAAAAAAAAAATTCCTTTTCAGTATTATGTAATACCTCAAAATGCCTCTTGCATTTTGAGCCTATTTCAATTTTTTACTGCAGTAGCGTACCTCAGAATTTGTGTATGTATATTAAAATAATTACGGTTATGTGAAATACAACTTTTTTTTGAAATACAACTTTTATTATTAATTTTTTCAAGTTAAGTAGATCAATTTATTTTTCTGTATATTTCACAAGTATAATTCTGGAAGGGCTATTTGACAAATTTCAGCATTAACTGCCAATTCTATATCGACATGTTCAACAAAAAAGGCATTTACTCTTGGCCCTTTTAATACAAGTGAAGTGTCCTATTGCATCACAAATGATATGTGGTAACAGATTTGAGGGCATATTAAAGAAATTAGATATTTTCTTTCAAATGCTGTTTAGTTGATACAAACACACATTAATAGTTGTCATGACCATCAGTGATCTCCAGAATAAAACCCACAGACCTACGTACTTAAACGGCTGAAACAAGCAAAATGGTATTAAAATCAGTGTATTTATTCTTTGTTTTTTAAAGATTTTTATTGGGGAATTGGGGAGATGGGAACAGCGCTGGGGAATTGGGGGAAGGGGAACAGACAAGTTGCTGTCGTTCTTTTGTTCTTCAGTCTAGTTGTGGAGGACGTTGCTTCACTGGCCCAAGTTGGCACCATCATTGTGCTCTTCCCGGGCGAGGCACATCAGTCGCCGGCTTCTGGACGGCCGCTCACTGCGGCTGCTGGCCGTTCACACTGGCTGCTTGTCGCCTTACAGCCGGTTCTTAGACCACCCCCCGTGCATTAGCCTCTGACCCATTAGTCGAGAGAGTGCCTCGGAAAACTGAGGCCGGATGGAATGATATCTGTAAAGCTCTCTCGGGGGGCGTCTCAGCCTGACTGGGACCTGATGGAATGATATCAGCTGTCTCCCCTGGGAGGACATGTAATTATGTCTTGGGGCAATGTGGTGGAGTATGAAGGCATAGCATTTGCTGGAGTACAATGGGAAAAGGTCACTGGAAAAGGCCTTAAGGCGCACCAGTATACAAGGTTAATGACTGACAGCACAGCAGTTTACTTCCTTGAAAAGAATCAATAAAAACCATGCGTTGACCCGATTGGGTGGCTCAGTCTATCTCTGAAGGCTGAGTCCCTTGGTCTCGCTCTTAAATCTTACTTTTGTCTCTTGTACTTATTCAATCTGCGCCGCCCCTCTCGTGTCCCATTTGCCCTTGCCACGCTGGACGTGACAGCTGCTGGCTACACATGGTAGCCCATGGCAACCCACTGCCACAGGGGCTGCAGCCTACGCAGTCGCTGGCGACTCACAGCAGCCCAGCTCCAGGTTGAGCTGTTGTTCAGCATCTTAGCTGTGGAGGGCAGTGTCACTGGCCCTCATATGTGGGATCCGAACCGGGGCCCTCTGGCGTCCCAAGCCAGTTCTTAACCATCGCGCCACTTGGCCGGCCCAGTGTATTTATTCTTAGATTAACAATCCCAGAAAGCAATTCCTTTTATCTCAGTTTTACAAGGTGTGGTGAGGGAAGACTGGCGGTGTATGCTGAGTTGCAGAGTTGGGACAGTGGCTCAAATTAGTGAAATACAACTTTTATACCATGCTGCTCTAAGTACATTCAATAGACATGCTTTCAAAAAAATTCAGTTAGATCCATAAAAGTTTTTTAATTTGATTTTTTACATTCTAATCTTTTTTTTTCACTTATAATCCTTTAAGATAAGGTTTTACAATATTAAATATGAAAATTTAAACAACACTAATATTATAGGATTTTGGTCTTTGTCATTACCGTAAAACCTTGGATTGCAAGTAACGTGGTTTGAGAGTATTCTGCAAGATGAGCAAACATTTCTAATACATTTTAACATGGTAAACGAGTGATGTCTTGCAAAATGAGTAGTTTGTTTCCGGAACGAATTATGCTCGCAAACCAAGGTATTACTGTATATGAAATTGTGAAGCCTTAATTTAAAGCTCTCTTTTTCCGTTCATTTTAGGTGTTTTGCTAAGTGAAACATTTACGTTTTTTTTTTAAACCAAATTAAAATAAATTTTTTTTCACAGACTCACAAAACTCAAGACACAGTCATACTTATGGTAAGATTGATTACAGCATAAGTATGCAAAGCAGAATCAGTAAAGGGAAAAAAAGGTGCACAAGGTGAAGTGCAGAGGAAACCAGACATAAGCTTCCCGATGTACTTAATTGCTGGCAGCAATAAATTACACCAACTTATGTGAAATGTTGTCTACCAGGGAAGCTCACTGAGGCTAGGAGTCCAGGTTCTTTCTTGGGGGTCAGTCATGGCGGCATACAGTTCCTGAATAATGAGAGTCACTGAAATTCCAGACTCCTTGGACAAAAGCAGGTGTTCAGCATACAGGTGTTTGTTAGTTTAGGTACAGTGAGCCACTCTTACCATTTAGGGAAAGTTTAATATGAGTGTAGGCAACTTTACCAGGCAAGTTCTCAGATGCCAGCCAAGCGTCAGCTTTGCAAGCAGGCCTTTCTGAGGATAGCAGGTTCTGGCCTGCTATGTTCACTCTTTTTCGCACAAAATATAAAAGGCATAACACACCAGCTGAATGACAGATTGACAGAATGGATTTTAAAAAGTGACTCAAGGGCCGGCCAAGTGGCGCGATGGTTAAGAGCTGGCTTGGGATGCCAGAGGGCCCCGGTTCGGATCCCACATATGAGGGCCAGTGACACTGTCCTCCACAGCTAAGATGCTGAACAACAGCTTGACCTGGAGCTGGGCTGCTGTGAGTTGCCAGCGACGGCGTAGGCT
>NW_017731826.1:934383-955187 GCF_001890085.2 Hipposideros armiger
CCAGTGAAGCAACGTCCTCCACAACTAGACTGAAGAACAAAAGGACGGCAACTTGTCTGTTCCCCTTCCCTCAATTCCCCAATAAAAATCTTTAAAAAAAGTGACTCAATGTCTAAGAACGTCATTATATATATGAATACTTATAAATATAGATAGTTTTAAAGATAAAGGGGTGGAAAAGATAACATGCAGACAGGAAACACAAGAAATCTGAAGTGACTATTGATATCAGACTTCCGAACAATGGAAATTACCAGAGATAAAGAGAAACAGCCTGTGATGAAAAAAACTGAATAGCTAAAACTATTTTGAAAAAGAAGACTAAAGTTGGAGGAAACAAATATCCAACTTTAAGACCTATTATAAAGCTATAGGAATCAAGCTAGCATGGTAATAGTGAAGGAATAGATCGATTAGTGGAACAGAATAGAGTCCAGAAATTGACACAAATATGGCCAATTGATTTTTGACAAAATTACAGCAATTCAATGGAAAAAGGATATTTTTAAATAAATAAGTGCTTGAACAACATAAGCAAATAAAATGAACCCCAACCGAAAGCTTATGTGTTAACTCAGAATGTATCACTGATCCAATTATAAGACTATAAATGATTTACTGGTTAAACCCCTTACGACCATGTTGAAATAACAGCAATTGAAGTACATACTAAGAATACCTTTCTTATGGTGTTGGTAACAGTAATGTTGTCACTACTACTGTTTTACAAATGAGGAAAAAGAGGCAAATAGAAGGTTAGTAACTTAAGGGCACACAGCTTGTAGATGGGACTTGTAGTAATGGTTCCTGAGCGATTTGTGTGACAGAAGAGATGGTGAAAGGGGGTAAGAAGTAAATATTTTAGAAGCCTTTCTCAAGAGTCTGGATATTGGAAGCTCATTTGTCCTGCTAATGATGTTAATAAATCACACAATTGCCCACCTGTATTGTGTTGCTTATTTTTTGGTGTTACTGCCTTGAAGGGAACACAATGAACCATGGACAGGGAAGGTGAAGAGGTTCACCACCATCGTGGCCTGGTCACTTGTCCTGTAATTGGACCCAGCTAGACTGCCCAATGCTCAGATGCCCCACCCTGCCCTTTTACCCCGTTATACAAGTTCGATTTTGTATTTCTCTACACCTTTTCTGGTTTGTCCTTATAAATGTCATGGTTTTCTCAATAAAGTTATACCTTGAGACTTACATATTTATTGCAATATGAATAGAATGTCATATTTTATCAAATTACTATTGGCAAATGGGAAAGTTTTAGATTATTTGCTTAAAAATAGTTCAAATGTCCTGCTAGAATTTCAGTTTTTTTCCTTAGGTTAGTCTTCAACTTGTTTAAAACTTAATCTCTTTTTAATAGGTATCCTACTTTTGTTCTTGAATTATTGTATTGATAAGAATTTTGGACAATATTAATATTAGTAATAATAGTGATACTAAGTGCTGTTTTTTGGTTACCAAATTTAATTTGGTGGAGTTTTTTTAGTGTTGAATAATTAGGTAAAATGTTATATGGAGGCTATCTAAAATTCTTTAGTTCTATTACAGGATTATATTATCTCCTTGTTCCTTTTCTAAAATCATGTTCGGAGCCTCATGGCACACTATATTTCAGTCACAAAACCCCCCTTGGTTATTATCTTAAAACCGGGGGTGGTCTATTTCAATCACTCCTGAGACTTTCTACTTTCTGACGTGATCCCTGATCCATGGTAGTGATACAGACTACTTGTATTAATTTCCTAGGGCTGCTGTACAAATTGCAACAAACCTGGTGGCTTAAAAAGGAAATTGATTCTCTCACAGGTCTAGAGGCCAAGAAGTTTGATGTCAGGGTGTCGGCTGAGTTGGCTCCTTGTGGAGGTTCTGAGAGGGAGTCGATTCCAGGTCTCCTAGCTTCTGCAGGGTGCTGGCAATCCTTGGTGTTCCTTGTGGTTAGGCAACCACAAGGTTCCAGTCTTTGCTGCCATCTTCACGTGGCCTTTTTTTCTATCTCTGTATGTCTTCTTTTTTGTCTCTTGTAAGGACACACATCCTTACAAGATTTGGGGTCTACACTAATCCAGAATAATCCCATCTTGAGGTCCTTACTTTAATTACACCTGCAAAGACCCTTATTCTAGATAAATTTTCACCATAACAGATTCTGGGGGTTAGGACTTGGGCATACCTCTTTGGAGGCCACTATTTACTATACTATTCTGTTTACTAAATGTAACTTGCCGGAGCTCCTCTTTTGGTCAGGAATGGTGCCAGGCTCGAGAGAGGAAGGTGAATAAAAGTGATGCCTTTAATATCATATAGTCTGATTCCAAGGAAAGATGCAAAAACCCTCACTTTTAATGAGATGTGTTAAATACAGTGAAGAGATAAACACAAACCCCGTGGAAACACAAATTAGGATGTTCACAAAGTTATTCCTTGAAAAGGTAATGTCTGTCTAAAACTGCCCTATCCAAAATGAAGCTACATGTGGCTGTTGAGCACTTGAAATGTGACTGGTGTGACTAAGGAACTGAATTTTTCCTTTTAATGTAAGTTTATTTTTTGTTTATTATTTTTTTTAATTGGGAAATTGGGGGATGGGAATAGCGCTACGGAATTGGGGGAAGGGGAACAGACAAGTTGCTGTTGTTTTGTTCTTCAGTCTAGTTGTGGAGGACGTTGCTTCACTGGCTCAAGTTGGCACCATCATTGTGCTCTTCCCGGGTGAGGCAGATCAGTCGCCGGCTTCTGGACAGCTGCTCACAGCGGCTGCTGACCGTTCACACTGGCTGCTGGCTACACATGGTAGCCCATGGCAACCCACTGCTACAGGGGCTGCAGCCTACGCTGTTGCCGGTGACTCAGGGCAGCCCAGCTCCAGGTTGAGCTGTTCAGCATCTTAGCTGTAGAGGGCAGTGTCACTGGCCCTCATATGTGGATCCGAACTGGGGCCCTCTGGCGTCCCAAGCCAGCTCCTAACCAACACGCCACTCGGGTGGCCCTACATTGATATTTTTATATTGATAACATGTTGAAATGATAATATTTTGAATATATGTTCTAAATATGCTATTAATTTCACCTGTTTCTTGTTACTTTTTTTTTTTAATTGGGGAATTGGGGAAGGGGACCAGCCAAGTTGTTGTTCTTCAGTCTTAGTTGTGGATGGCGCCAGTCGCCATCTGGCTTCCTGTCGGCAGCTTGTCTCCTATAAGCTCAAGGTGCTGTGTTCAATCTTAGTTGAGGGTGGGCATAGCCACCATCCCATGCGGGAGTCAAACTAGCACAGCAGCCTTGTTGTTAAGAGCGTACGCGCTATCCACTGAGCCATTCGGATGGCAGCCTAGCTCAAGGTGTGGAGATCAGTCTTAGTTGCGGGCTGGCGTAGCCCACCATTGAACAGGCAGTCTTGTTAGGAGCACGTGCTCTCACCAGCTGACCATCCTGCCACCTGTTGGCAGCTCAGTGACAGCTCAGCTCAGGCGCAGCATCACTGGCCCATGTGGGAATCAAACCGGCGGCCCTGTTGCTCAGAGCTCACGCTCTTAAGCTAACTCTTAACCAACTGAGCCACTCAACCGGCCCTTCTTGTTACTTTTTTAATGTGACCAATACAAAATTTAAAATAACATGTATGATTCTTACTATATTTCTGTTGGACAGCACTGCTAGGTCTAAAATTATGAAAAGGAACCAGGTCAAGGAGGAGAGAATATTTCACAAAGGAGAAAGAGGTATTATTAATTATGGTAATTAGTTTATTGAGTGAATGTATGGATTAAGTTTTACCCAATGTCTTATTCTTGCTATTTGCTCCCTCTTCTTTTTTTTTTTTAATTTTAATTTTAACAAGAATGTATAAGGAAGGGAGAGAATTTTACCAAATCAAAGATCACAGTTCTCACTGAATGAGGAGTCTGAAAAAAATTAAAAGCACTTTTGATAATATCTCTGTACAGTTTTGAAACCAGGGGTAGAATGTTATGGAGTATGTAGGCAATAAGGAATTAAAAAAGCAATCAGCCCATTGAGTGATTTGATTGACAATCTGTTCTGTAGTCTGACAAAAAACCTAAGTTTGGAAATACCAGGGGTGCCAAAAAAATATATACACATTTTAAGCGATGTTATCTATGTATTACTTTTCAAAGTTGAATTATGGTAGCAATGTGTAGTATGACTTTCGCTCAAAAGATGGTGTTAATCAAATGAATGCTAGCATCACCATGTGACAGGCAGGACAGTCAAAGAAAATGATGGAAGCATGGTTGTTGTTCAAGGAACGTAAGACCATTTTGAAGTGGTATTTGAAATTTGAGAACTTTGTGGAAGTACAATGACAATTGAGGCGTGAGTATGCAACAGAACCTCCAACACACCTAATAATTGTACGCATTTGTGATAAGTTTGAGATGCATGGTACTTCGGGAAGAAATTGAAATGGCATGCGTAGTGATACAAGTGGACACTTTGGTCAGTGTTGCTCAAGCAGTAGTTTGCCATAATCAGAAGTGTCTGGATGGTGGTGGTAACCACTTTGAGCACCTCTTGTAATTGCAGAAGCCAAATGTGACTTGTAGTCGTGTTTTTTTATCGTTATATATTGTTACAATTTTAATACAGTTTTTTCCTTACTTAAAATGTGTATATATTTTTTGGCACCCTCTGTATATTTTTCTAGTAATCTCTTTATTTTGTGTGACTCAGTCTTTTGCATATATACAACCCAACTTTTAAACATTTAAAACATAACCTGTTAAACAGCTTAACACATTTTGAGGACTTGGGGTTTATATTTTCCTTGCAAATTTTATGGTCTGAATTATTTTACTTTTGATTTTAAAATTATTTCATTATGGTAAAATACACATAATGTAGTATTTACCATTTTAACTATGTTTAACTGTACAGTTCAGTACCATTTACATGCACATTATTGTGCAACAATCGCCACCATCCATCTGTATAACTTGTATTTTTAGTCAGAAAATACACATAACAAAATTTGCCATCTTAACCATTTTTAAGTCTACAGTTTAGAAGTGTTAAGTACATTCACATTGTTGTGCAACCAACCTCCAGAGCACTTTCATCCTGCAAAACTGAAACTGCACACCCATTGAAAACTCCCCTTTCCTCTTCATCCCAGTCCAACAACCACCGTTCTACTTACTTTCTGTAAAGTTGCTTACTTTAGGTAACTCATATAAATGGAATAATTCAGTATTTGTCCTGGAGTGTCTGGCTCATTTCACTCAGTATAATGTCCTAGAGGTTTATCTACTTCCTTTTTAATTTTGAATAATCCATTGTATGTACCACATTTTGTTTATCCATTCATCTTTCAATGAACACTTGGGTTGTTTCCACCATTTGTCTATCGTAAGTAATGCTGCTATGAACACTAGTGTACAGATATTGCTTTGAGGCCCTGCTTCCAGTTCTTTTGGGTATATACCCAAAAGTGGTATTGCGGGATAATATAGTAATTCTATTTTTAATTTTTTTAGTAACTACCATACCATTTTCCATATTGGCTGCACCATATTACATTCCCACCAGCAATATACAAGGATTCGAGTTTCTCCACATCCTCACCAACACTTATGAGGTTGGGCAATTAAGTTCGTGAACTCATCCAAAAAAAAAGTGCTACATACCTCATTGCTGAATATCACTGTGGTCGCCTTTGAAGTACTCCCCTTGGGAAGCTATGCACTGACGCCAGTGCCTAGTCCACCCTTCAAAGCAATTTTGGAGCTCTTTCTGGAATGGCCGTCACAGCCGTCGTCATGTTACCCTTGATGTCCTGAATGTCATCAAAATGTGTTCTTTCAATATTTTCTTTATTTTCAGGTGAAGAAAGAAGTCATCAGGGCCAGATAAGGTGAGTAGGAAGGGTGTTCCAATACAGTTATTTGTTTACTGGCTAAAAACTCCCTCACAGACAGTGCCATGTGAGCTGGTGCATTGTCGTGATGCCATGAATTGGCGAAAAGTTCAGGTTATCTAACTTTTTCAGACAGCCTTTTCAGCACTTCCAAATAGTAAACTATTTACTGTTTGTACAGTTGGTACAAATTCATAATGAATAATCCCTCGGATATAAAAAAATGTTAGCATCATTGCAACAAGTTTGCGAACTAATTATCCGGCCTCGTATTTTCTGCTTTTTTTTTTTTTTATAATAGCTATCCTAATGGGTATAAAGTACCTCATTGTGGCTTTGACTTGTATTTCCCTAATGATACTAGTAACACAGTGAAATTATTTTAAATTTATAGAAAAGTTGAAAAAATAGTGTAGCGTTCATGTGTATACTTCACCAGCCTCCCCTAATGTTAACAATGTACAGAGCCATAGAAACCATGAAATTAACATTGGTAATTTCTAAAAATTAACTAAACAACTAACTTTATTCACATCCCATCAGTTTTCTCCCTAATATCCTTTTTCTGATCTGGATTCAGTCCAGAATTCAACATTTTATTTAGTGTGTCTCATTGTAATCTGTGACACTCCCTCAGTCTTATGTTTCATGACCTTGACACTTTTGATGAATACTGGTCAGTTATTTTTAGAGAATGTTTCTCGATTTGAATTTGTGTACTATTTTCTCATAATTAGATTGGGCTTATGCACTTTTGGCAGGACTACAACAGAAGTGATGGGTCTTAGTGAGTCATTGATGTCTACCTATCTTATTGCTGGTGGTATTACTTTTGGTCATTTGGTTAAGGTGGTGTCTTCTGGGTCTCTCCACTATAAAGTTAGTATTTTTTCCTTTGTAAGTGTTACTTTTCTTGTGGGGAGAGATTTTGAGATTACACATATAATGTTTCTCACTTTTGCCACTGATTTTACTACCATACTGTTTGCCCTGTGGTGACTTCACATTCCCCTATTCATTCTCATTTTGCTTGTTGGAATTATTTTGTAAGCAAGAACTGTTCCTTCTCTCTCTCTTTTTTTTTTTTAAGATTTTTATTGGGGAATTGGGGGGATGGGAACAGCGCTGGGGAATTGGGGGAAGGGGAACAGACAAGTTGCTGTCGTTCTTTTGTTCTTCATTCTAGTTGTGGAGGACGTTGCTTCACTGGCCCAATTTGGCACCATCATTACGCTCTTCCCCAGGTGAGGCAGATCAGTCGCCGCCTTCTGGACGCTGCTCACTGCGGCTGCTGGCCGCTCATGCTGGCTGCTGGCTACATACGCTAGCCCATGGCAACCCACTGCCACAGAGGTTGCAGCCTACGCCATCGCCAGCAACTCACTGCAGCCCAGCTCCAGGTTGAGCTGTTGTTCAGCATCTTAGCTGTAGAGGGCAGTGTCACTGGCCCTCATACGTGGGAGCCGAACCGGGGTCCTCTGGCGTCCCAAGCCAGTTATTAACCATCGCGCCACTCGGCCAGCCCAATGTGATTAGAGGTTTGGGACTTTCAGTCCTATCCCACGTCCATATCCCCTGCCCCCCCTTTCCAGGTAGGGGAGAAGGACTGGAGATTGAGTTCATTCGCCACTGGCCAATGATTTGATCAATCATGCCTATGTAATGAAGCCTCCATAAAAAACCAAAAGGACAGGTTTTAGAATGCTTCCCAGTTGGTGAACACGTGGAGATGCTACGAGAGTTGCATGCCTGGATAGGACATAAAAGTGCTGTGCTGCATCTCTTCCATATGGCTGTTCCTGCATTATATCCTTTTATAATAAACTGGTGATGTAAGTAAAAGTTTCTCTGAGTTCTGTGATCTATTCTAGCTAATTATTTTAACTACACATTGGAACCTCCAATTTGTAACTTTTTAGTCAGAAGCACAGGTAACATCCTGGGCTTGTGACTGTTTGAAGTGGGGGGCAATCTTGTGGGACTGAGCCCTTTACCTGTGGAATCTGATTCTATCTCCTGGTAGATAGTGTCAGAATAGCTTGTTCATGTGGGGATGCCCCATCCCCCTGCCTCTACACAGGTTGAAATTGGGTTTCAGAACACCCATTCATACTCAGCAGATAACCAAATCTTTACAGCAGAGCACTTGGTTGATCTTTTTTTTCTGTCTCACTGTTTACTTAGGTGATCTTATCCAATCACAAAGCATTAAACAACATCTGTATCCTTAAAATTTTCAAAGTGAGGTCTTCAATCCAGACCCCTACTCTGATATCCAGAAGTCACATATTCAACCATTTGCACAGTTTTGCATGTTAAGTAGGCATATTAAAATCACTGTGTCCAGCACAAGATTCCTAATCTCCCATGAACCTGTACCTCTTGACTTTTTCCCATAATAGTGACAATTCCGTCTGCCCAATAACTCAGGCCCAAAACATCAGTTATTTTTTTAGTCCTTTTTCTCTCACACATTTCATGCACTGTCAGAAAATGCTATCAGGTGTTCCCTAAAATACACTTGAGATTTGACCACTTCTCCCTCTCTTCACCAATATGACCCCATCTACCACCATAATTTTGTATGTGACTTGTTGCAGTGGCCTTCTAACTGGCCTTCCTGCTTCTGAACTTGATCTTCGGTCATATTCTGAGCTAGGCATCTGGTTAGTGTCTGAAATATACATATCATCAGTAGAGGCAGATGTTATAGATGATTAGGGATAATAGCCACTCATTTTATGTATTTGCTTAAATATGTACTGAAGGACCTTAAAATCTTAGATAATAGAAACCATAGGCTTTTGTACTGCATCAGGCAGTTATGTCCATGTTTACCAGGAGCTGTCCAGCCAAAACGTCCCCTAGAAGACCTCTAAGAGCAGAGGCAGGGAGCATGTGGCCTCCCATCCTAGGACTGGGACAGTTAACTCCTCAGTATGCCTTTTGTCAGTGGTGACATGTTGGAACATCTCCCCCTTTCAAATTCAAAATCGGGATTCCCTGATTTGATCTGTCACAAAGCCTGCAACTTTCTACACTGGGAGAGGAACAAAATTAGCAAAATTCACCAAACCTGGGACTTGAACTTATAAAATACACTCAAGTATAAAAATGTTGTCTGAACCATTTTTTAAACTATAAAGAGCAGGAATAGAATGCAAGGGAAGAGAGTAAAAAAAATGAAAAAAAATGCAGAAAAACATCTAGAAAAGAAAAATATGGATGGGTACAAAGAACCTCACACACATGGGGTCCTAATTGCATTCTACAAAGGTTATCACCAGTGTCATCTTCCTTCTGGGTGATTTGTCATCGCAGTGATCCCGCCCCCTAGTATTCACATCCTTGTATAGTCCCCACCCACGTTGTATAGGGGTCACCTATGAAATAGGATGTGGCAGAAGTGGCATGCCCCTTTCTTTCTTCCTTTCTTCCCTTCGTTCTTCTCTTCGTCCTTTCCTTTCCTTTTCTTTCTTTCTTTCTTTCTTTCTTTCTTTCTTTCTTTCTTTCTTTCTTTCTTCCTTCCTTCCTTCCTTCCTTCCTTCCTTCCTTCCTTCCTTCCTTCCTTNCTTCCTTCCTTCCTTCCTTCCTTCCTTCCTTTCTTTCTTTCTTTCTTTCTTTCTTTCTTTCTTTCTTTCTTTCTTTCTTTCTGTCTTTCTTTCTTTCTTTTTCTTTCCTTCCTTCCTTCCTTCCTTCCTTCCTTCCTTCCTTCCTTCCTTCCTTCCTTTCATTGTTTCTTTTTCTCTTTTTTTTAAGATAATTTTTATAAGAGTTTACTTGAGCCAAACTGATAACATATGCTGGGGAACAAGATCTCAAATGCTCCTCCTGGTGGCATGTTACTTCTGAGCAAGGTTATAAAGGACACTGGCTTTTGCCTCTCTTGGATTGCTTGCCCTGGTGGAAGCCATGCTGAGACGCCCACATGGCAAGGAATTGAGGCCTTTGCCAACAGTCATGTGAGTGTGTCAGCTGCAAGCGGATCCTCCAGCCTTGGCAAACTTTCAGATGACAGCAGCCTGGCTGAGAGTTAAAGTGCAACCCCAAGAGAGACCCTGAGCCAGATCCACCCAGATAAGGCTATTCACTCTCAGACTTGGTGTGAAATAATAAATATTTGTTGTTTTAAGCAACTAAATTGTAGGTAATTAGTTATGCAGCAATAGATAACTAAAAATCTTCCTGCAAAATTTGCAACTCTATAACAATTTCCTAAGAGAGCTGACTTGGCGAGGGACAGCTGACCACACTGTTTTCATATGCGCAGAAGCGGTTTGCTGGACACGCTCAGAAAATGTGGACACGCTCAGAAAATGTGGACACCAACACAGTAAGTAGGCCATCTGCTAGAAGACCAACAGTGATTCAGGATAAAACTCCAGAAAAGCAGCATCACTTCCTTTGGAACATCTTTATCCTTTCTATCACTTCCCTCATTTATTGGTGAGTTCCCCTCCAACAAGTTCCTCTGGTGCGAATGTAGACCTTCTTCAGTGGTGGCAGTGTCCTCCCTCCCCCGTCAGCTATTTCTTCTGTAACTCCATTTATGTTCAATTCACATTTCACTTCCAGTGTTACCATTTTTCCTTTCTTTGCTGCAAATTCATTTTCATCGGCCAATTCCCTCTTTTATACACTTTTTGTAAAATGTAACATGGGTTTGTGTAATAGTCTGACTCCATATTTGATGTTTGATGACAGCTTTCAAGCTCACCCAGTCTTCCTCTTCTGCTCCACATGTGGGCAAGGTGCTGTTGAAGCCCAGTTGCTTCCTCCTTTGGCTTTGAAGGGAAGTACAAGCACACTGGTCCGGGCATGTGCCTTGGAGGACACACTTCAGCCACACCCCTTAATCACAATAAAAACCTCAAGCTAGTCTTCCCTACTTTCTCAAGCCATTTTTGGCCCTGCTTGGGAGCCATCACTCTTTACTCCAGAAAGCCTCATTATGTGAGTTATAAATCTTTTTGTACCCTCTTTATGCATGTGGAGTGTGATCAGTTTTGACATCCAAACTAAATTTTGGGTGGGGAGTCCATATCTTCAGGTTAATGTCAGAGATAAAGACAGCTGACAATTAAAGAGGTGAAAACATTTTATTCAGTAACTACTGACAGGAGGGAAAGAGCTGAGCTCCATTGGATTTGTGCAGAGGTGACATTTTTTAAAAGGAGAAAGGGGAGGGGACAAGTAGGGGCTCAAGTAGTCAGAGAAGTGATAAATTACTTAAAAAAAAAACACAGGAGGCCAGCTGTGTCTGCAAGTATCAAGATAGAATTCTACCCCACAGACTGGGAGACAGAGGCACTGCTCTTTCTGATGATTACATTTTAAAGGAATGGCTTTCAGGTCCTTGTGAGAGACACTTCTGAGTTGTGGGAGACACACATACATCTCAGAGGGACAGAGGAAAGCTTCATAATTATAAGTCCTTTTTAATAAATGCTGTAAGAAAAGGAGATCAGAAGCCTATCGTTAGGTGTTGGCTGCATCTAACAGTAAATTCTGGCATTTTCTAGGGCAGGCATTTTAATGGTGTGGCGGGGGTGGGGGTGTGCAGGGTGGGTTCAGGATTGGAGGAAAGAGGTGTCACCCTAGGGACACAGCCTTATGCTGCTTGAAGACATGCTGGAGTTTGGTTTTCTGTGTAGAGTTCTGGATGGACACTTTGCCCAGAGTTGTGCAATTCTTAGTAACCACAATAATTTATCACTGGGAGACAAAGAGCCCACACAACTACAGCTGTTGCTGTCTCTTCATGAATTGAATAACAGATGTGCAGTGGCCAACAGACTTTGAAAGAAGTGATGTGACTGGTCACTGATTAGGATGTGTATCCGTTATTAATGTAGTGATTTATAAACTGAAGAGTTAGCAGCCAAGTTTGTACTTTATGTGATTACTCACAGTTAATATAATGTGGTAACTGAAGTTTGAATTGTGTTGTGAGGAAACTGGTATCATTTAACAAAACCAACGGTGACTGAAATTTATGTTTATCTGAACCATGCAAAGGATTGCCTGTCATGTATAGTGCTGCCACATTTTATGAGAATGTAAATTGTGCAAATTTAAAATGAGGATGGAAAAGGGGCCGCAGGTTAAACCTGACCTGAAGGTCAGGAGACTGAAAACAACCACGTAAGATAGCGTGAACATAAAAAATTCATAACTAAGGTGGGCCAGGCCGGAAGTCACATCTTTAGCTTGAAGCTTCCTTCATAAAATCAATCTTCACCTTAAGTGAGCCTGTCTATTGTCTTTTTGCACCTAAGATGACATCCTTGGAATGTCAGTAATCCCTTTTTCCACAATAGAGCAGGAAGCTACAGAATCCCTCATTATTATTCTTGTCCCTTGATTAACATCTCTATGTGAACTATTAACTATCCTGTATCCACGTATGTAAAAGAAGTACCTGTCTCTCCAAGTTACATTTATCAAATCCCAGAGATTTCTCCAACTTTGCTCTCTCCCATCCCTTTAATCTACCAATGGATTTCATGTAACCCTCCTCCTTTGATCCTATGTATAAATGAGCTTCAAATTGCCATTTTAGGGAGCATTTTCTCAATCCATTGAGATTTTGCTTCCTGGCAATTGTTGTCAGTTTGGCTCAAATAAATTCTTATAAACTTTCTCTGAGGCTGGATGTTTTCATCAACAAAAATAATGTGAAGACATGTTTGAAAGTTCTATATTATTTACAAAGTTTCAAATAATTCAATAGTCTTAATATTTAATAATATTTTTGGGAATCACAGAATTTCAAAACTCTTGAACATCAAATTGAGGGCAGTGTTTATAGCTATACACAGTCCCCTTTAACACACAAAATTTAACTCTACCACGTGTCAGTCTCCTATAAATGTCTATGCGCTTTGAAACTTTTGTGAATGATCTGCTGACTTGTGCTGCTCTTTTAATACTCAGTGTTTTTAAAATAAAAACAAATTTTAAACCAATACAAATATTTAGATGTGGTTTTAATGATCGTGCTGTAAGACATGCCTGAAAAATGGATAAATCTGGAACAGAATTTTGATTTTTAATACCATTTGATTTTGATGCACTGTGTAGTAGTAATGGTAGAGAATAGTCTGAAATGCTCAGAAAGTCTGAAGCAGAATTAAAACAAACACTTTCTATTCTATTTGTAGATTTATGCTGCTTGAGAATACTCTATACTTATTCCAATGGAAAAATTAGTACTTGATTATTTAGGGAGCGAATCTTCTCATGTCTAAACTTATACACTCCTTACAGCACTACTATGTATTATAATATGTGGGTTTTGTTGACTACTGGTTTAAGAAAACAAAACAAAAATAAGACTTAACAAAACTTGTAATAGACATTCTTGGGACAATTTGGGAAATTTGAATATGGACTTGATATTAGATGCTTTTTATGGAATTACTGTGAAATTTTATAGGTGTGATAATGGTATTGTGATTATGTAGGAGTATGTTCTTAATCTGAGAAGCTACATGATGACATGCATATTTAAGGCTGATGTGTCATCACAAATAAATACACATCTAGATAAAGCAAATATGGCACTCTGTTGACTCTGTAACCTCAGAACTAGCTCAAACTGGTCATATGCTGTTTCTGACAAAACTTGGGACCAAAGTTTAAACCTTGTATGCACCACTCATAAGTAACACTTGTGAACCCCTTAACTGCTCCCCACCAGGGAACTAAAGGACCAGGACATGACCGGAACTTGAACACTGGAACTCTTTCAGAGATGAAGGGTCCATTGTCCAGGAAGATCTGGTGCTGAAATCCCTTAAGTCTTGCCGGAACCCTGGATGAGGAAGACAGATTTGAGCCTTGCCTTTCACCTTATTGCTCCACCTTGCAGTAAAAGTGTTTTTTGTATGTTTTTGTTTTTGTTTTCACCAAAAGCTGGTGCCATAGTATTAGCTTCAATGTGCTAGGGCAGGGACCTCTTGCTTGGTAATGTCAACAGATGGTGGTTGGTGCCAATTCAACACCAAATGGAATTCCCAATTTGGGGTGAGGGGAAGAAGGAAACTATTCAGTGCAAACAGCTCAATTGTGATGCAACACGGCTGTGAAAACAGCTCAGATTGGATGGGGAAAGCCTCAGTCCTATTGGTTGAAACACAATTTCAGATGGCAGGAACACAGTGCAGGCAGACAGTTCATTGTGTGAGGCTGGCAGTGTGGTGCAGGCTTCTCCCTGAAGTGTGGGTTTTGTGAGAGGCCCCTGTTTCGGAACTGCTGCTAGGGTCTACAATTTTTTTTCTTAACAGAAATTAAAAAAATATATTTTAAAAACTTTATTGGGGAACAGTGTGTTTTTCTGGGACCCATCAGCTAGCTTTAAGTCAAGTAGTTGTTTCAATCTAGTTGTGGAGGGCACAACTTAGTGGCCCATGTGGGGATCTAACCAGCAACCTTGGTATTATGAACACAGCGCTGTAACCAACTGAGCTAACTGGTAGCCCCTGCTAGGCTCTACTTCTAAATACTAGCCCAGTTAGTCACCAGGAGCCCTTCTCCCTAGATTTCTTTCTCAGCATCCACAGTAACAACTAGAGGTATGCCTGCTCAATGAAGTCTTTCAAAATTTCTACTTGCTTGCAATTTTCAATAAGGGAAGAACTGGGAACTACATTAACCAAGTAAATATTTACGTCGTTTACAGAAAACATGCTCTAATAGTTATGCCCTTATAGTCCTTATAATTTTTGTAAAACCTTTTGTGAGAAGGTTGTACAGTCATCTAAAGGAGATGTGGCTGTGTGGTAGTTGTTTTAGTTTGTATTTTTATTCATCTACAATTTTCGTGTATTGCAAATAATTCTGACAGTCTGGCATCACATTTTACCATCATCCCTCCACTACACCAAGCTTACGAAGCCCTGCTTTCGGGGCTGGTTTTCTTTTTAAATGCACTGTGCGTCTCCCATCGGTCGCTGCGTCAGGGTCAGGAGGAAGGGCCTCACACCCACTCTGGGTTCTGACCAATGACGCTCTGTCCCGCCACTGGCGGGCCTCCCAAGTGGGGCCTAACGGGAAATGCCACTCTGGGTGTTCCGCGCATACCGCCTGGGAGCTAGGGAAAGGTGCTCTGGTGCATGCGCCGCCGCCCCGCAAGCTGTCTTGGTCTGGACGCCACCTGGGCTTGGAGCGCAGTTGGGGCGCGGGGGCTGAGTCTGCAGGAGGGTGGGGCCCGCGCCTCGGATCCCAGCGAGCTGCAGCGACTGAGCTCGGCAGGTCATTCTTGTCCTTGTGTGTCTACCGGTGCTTGCGTGTCCTCACAAAGGTTCTAGTAGTGTTGGCGGCGCAGTCTTGGGGCTGCAGAGCACTTAGTGCGGGCTGCCAGGAGTCCTCGCCCTGCCACTCTGACAGATTAGGAACGGAGACGGAGAGAGGCCAGTGAGTACCTCACGACCACACGTCCCACGGCAGATGGCGCTATGAGACACGTCCACATCTGCCTCCTCCTAAAAAATGATTCTGCCTAGAGCCAAAGGACGTTTTCATCAAGTATAACGTGAAGTTCGTTATCTTACGGGGTGCTTGTATTTCCGGGATTCTTGGTTTCTTCAGGGCTCTTGGGTCACACTTCACAATGGTTGATTCTGGGCCTGGTCTGAATTGTCCAGCCTGTGTGTGCTCAGTGTTTCTGAATTGACGGTTTTGAAGGACCAGCCAGAGATTCTGGGCACAGGAAGGTCCAAGATTTGGGGCCCTCATGTAGGTTTCAACTAAAATGTCTTTGTCCCCTAGGTTCAGGTCCTGGTTCCAAGGCACAAAGCAGATCTTCTGAGGTAGAGAGGACTCCCACCTGGAAGATGGCCCACCTGAATGGAGACCTCCCACCAGGGCTGCAGAACCAAAGACCAAGACCAAGAAAGAGCAGATCCTAGGTTTCCATGGTACTGCAATATGTGATCCTTGTGCTCCACAAGCCACCCTTCAAACTGTGACAACCTGAGGTTTGAGACGTTTCAGTAGAGGTACCTGGGGCCAAGGCAAGGGACAAGTCCACCCAGGAAATGACACTTATTTTGAAGATTTGAGAGAGCATGGTCGGGGGAAAGAAATACTACCTACCACTAAGAAAATTCTATGTTAGACCTCCCTAACATCCTTTGAGTTTTAAATTCTCCACTCTTTCCAGAGCATGGTGTGAAGAGCCATGCAGTGTTGAAAGATGTGGGTGCTGCCTCCATACTGACTTCATAGACTTAGAAAGTAATGCAGGAAAAAGCTCCCTGGATCATTCTTTTCTGTCTAGCATGAGAGATGAAAACCACTGAACCTGAGAAGGTGAATGTCTGGGTCATCCCATTCATCAGTGTCCTGGCCAGTAGTCAGATTTTCAGACATAAAGTTAAGTCAAAACCAGTTTCTATCAAAGGACTGAGTAGGTACTGCAAAGGTTGTTAAGGACCAAAGGATGTTCTCTTACAGGAGGACATTTTATCCAGCTAGTGAGTAGAGGTTTATAGGCAGGAGACTCCAAGAGGTTCAAAGCAGGTCAGATCTCTTGTGATCCATTCTTTATTATCCCCAGCTCCATCTTTATAGTTCTCTACATGTTTCCTAGGTCTCCAGAAAGTGAACAGATCTCAGATGAGTTGTTTATTATTTTCCCTACTTTATTTACAATATCTCCTATGAAGCTTTTAAGAATCAGTAGATTGGAATGGAAATATAGGATATGAAAATCAACTTCAGGGAAAATACAGGAGCACATCAATATCAGGACAAAGTGGTATGCAGAAATATGCAGTCTCTATGCTATTATTTGGCTATTCTGTGCTATTATCAGCCAAATTTGTCTGATTTTTTGATGGTCATAGCAAAAATGCCAACGTTGTTACATAATTTGCATTGGCCCTTAAAGAAATCATCATTCTAATTCCTCATGAGACATTAAGAGTTCTATTATAAAAAAAAATCCCTTTCCTGTTCTTCCTATAGGTAACATAATAAATAATCTTTCAGTGACTGCTGGAAATCAGTTTAGCCAGCTGCCTGTAATTGCTCCTCAAAGAAGCAGGATACTTTGTGCCAAAGAAGAACTCAGTCAATCCAGGTTTCTAGGTGCTGAAACACTGTAGTCCCATGGACCTCTTTCTGATGGTCCTGCTTGATCCAGGCATAGAAGCTGGGATATCAGCAAGAAAGAATGGATTATATCACTTTCAGATAATCTCCTTTAGTATTATGTATAGATTATGCAGCAGGTAGGTTAAAGATGTATTTTCTCACTAATGTTTCCCCATTTCCCTTTCACATTTCAGATCACATCACTTGTTGGATCTGTCAGGTAAGCGACACCAGTGACCTTATGAGGAAATGTCATGGATACTTTAATATTTGCCTTAATTGAATATTCTCTCCAGTTGAGGCTCAAGGTCAGTCTCTCCTGGAAAGGCGTTTCAGTTGATTTCTGGTCTGTTCCTCCCTCTGTGGTTATTTTTTTTTAATTAAAAAATTATTTAAATTACAGTTGACATTCAATATTATATTAGTTTCAGGTGTATTGAATAGTGATTAGACATTTGTATAACTTACGAAGTGATCCGCATATAAGTCTAGTACCCACCTGACACCATACAGTTATTACAGTGTTATTGGCTATATTCCCTATGCTGTACTTTACATCCCTATGACTATTTTTAAACTAACAGTTTGTACTTCTTAATCCTTCCACCTTTTTCACTCATCTGCCCCCGTCCCCCCAACTCCCTCCCATCTGGCAACTATCAGTTTGTTCTCTCTATCTCTGAGTTTCTTTCTGTTTTGTTTGTTCGTTTGTTTTGTTTCCTAGATTCCATATATAAGTGAGATCATATGGTATTTGTCTTTCTGTCTGACTTATTTCATTTACCACAGTACCCTGTAGGTCCTGTTGTTACAAATGGTAAGATTTCATTCTTTTTTATGGATGAGTAATATTCCATTGTATATATGTACCACATCTTTGTTATTCATTCATCTGTTGATGGACTCTTACGTTGCTTCCATATCTTGGCTGTTGTAAATAATGCTGCAGTGAACATAGGGGTGCATATATCTTTTCGAATTAGTGTTTTGGATTTCATCAGATACATACCCAGAGGTGGGATTGTTGGGTCATATTGTAGTTCTATTTTTAATATTTTGAGGACTCTCCATACTGTTTTCTGTAGTGGCTGCATCAATTTGCAATCCCACCAACAGTGCCTGAAGGTTCCTTTTTCTCCACATCCCCGCCAACACTTGTTCTTCATTGATTTATTGATGATAGTTATTGTGACAGGAGTGAGGTGTTATCTAATTTGGTTTTTATTTGCATTTCTCTGATGTTGGTGATGTTGAGCATTTTTCCAATGTCTATTGACCATCTGTATGTCCTCTTTGGGGAACTCTCTATTCAGGTCCTCTGCTCACTTTTTAATGAGATTGTCTTTTTGGTGTTAAATTGTGTGAGTTTTTTATATATATTGATTATTAACCCCTTACCGAGTGTGTCATTGGCAAATATCTTCTCCCATTCTTAGGTTGTGTTTTAGTTTTGTTGGGGATTTCCCTTGCTGTGCATACACTTTTTAGTTTGATAAAGTCCTGTTTGTTTATTTTTTCTTTTGTGCCCCTTGCCCGAGGAGACATTTCCATAAACATATTACTAAGAGCAATATCAAAAAGTTTACTGCTGATGTTTTCTTATAGGAGTTTAATGATTTTGGGTTTTACACTTAAGTCTAATTCATTTTGAGTTTATTCCTGTATATGGTGTAAGAAGATTGCCCAGTTTCATTTCTTTCCATGTATCTGTCCAGTTTTCCCAATACCATTTATTGAAGAAACCTGTCTTTACCCAATTGTATAGTCTTGCCTCCTTTGTCATAGATTAATTGACCTTAGGGGTGAGTCTATATCTGGGCCCTCTGTTCTTTTCCATTAATCTGTGTGTCTGTTTTTATGCCAGTACCATGCTGTTTTGATTACTATAGCCTTGTAGTATAGTTTGAGATCAGATAGTGTGATACCTCCAACTTTGTTCTTCTTTCTCAAGATTGCTTTGGCTATTCAGGATCTTTTGTGGTTCCATATAAATTTTAAGATTATTTGTTCTAGTTTTGTGAAAAACACCATTGGTATTTTGATAGGGATTGCATTGAATCTATAGATTGCTTTTGGTAGTATAGATATTTTAATGATATTAATTCTTCCTATCCATGAGCATGGTATTTGCTTGCATTTATTTGTACTTCTTCAACTTCTTTATTCAATATCTTATGATTTTCCAGGTGTTTTACATCCTGGGTTAAATTTATTTCTAGGTATTTTATTTTTGTGATGCAATTGAAAATGGGATTGTTTTCTTAATTTTTATTTCTGATAGTTTTTTATTTGTGTATAAAAATGCAACTGATTTCTGAATATTTTATATCCTGCTACTTTCCTGAATTCATATATTAATTCTAATAGGTTTTTTATTTTTTATTTTTTTATCTTGAGAGTTCTCTCTCTATAGAATCATGTCACCTGCAAATAATGACAGTTTTACTTCTTTTACAGTTTGGATGACTTCTTTTTCTTTCTTGTCTGATTGCTGTGGCTAGGACTTCCAGTACTATGTTGAATAGAGGTGGTGAAAGTGGACATCCTTGTCTTGTTCCTGATCTTAAGGAAAATGCTTTTAGTTTTTCACTGTTTAGTCTCATGTGAACTGTGGGTTTGATATATATGGCCTTTATTATGTTGATGTGTGGTTACCTCTATTCCCATTTTGCAGAGAGTTTTTATCATAAATTGATGCTGGATTTTGTCAAATGCTATTTCTGCATCTATTTATACAATCATATGATTTTTACTCTTCATTTTGTTTATCACATTAATTGATTTGTAGATATTGAACCATGTTTGTAGCTGGGAATAAATCCCACTTGATCCTGGTGTATGATCTTTTTAATGTATTGCCGAATTGGGTTTGCTTATATTTTGCTGAGGATTTTTCATCTATGTTCATTAAGGATATTAGCCTATAATTTTTTGTGTGTAATATCTTTATTTGGTTTTGGAATCAGGGTAATGCTGGCCTTGTAAAAAGAGCTTGGGAGCCTTCCCTCCTCTTGAATTTTATGGAATAGTTTGAGAAAGATAGGTGTTAATTCTTCTTTGAATGTTTGGTAAAATTCACTTGTGAAGCCATCTGGTCTGGGACTTTTGTTTGTTGGGCATTTTTTGATTAGTGATTTGATTTCGTTTGTAGTAATAGTTCTGTTCAGATTTTCTGTTTCTTCTTGATTTATTATTGGAAGATTGTATGTTTTTAGGGTTTATCTATTTCTTCAAGGTTGTCCAATTTGTTGGCATATAATTGTTTGTATTTTCTTATAATCCTTTGTATTTCTGTGGTATCAGTTTTTACTTCTCCCATTTCATTTCTGATTTTATTTATTTGGGTCCTGACTCCATTTTTCTTCATGAGTCTGATTCAAGGTTTATCAATTTGTTTACCTTTTCAAAAACTACCTGTTGGATTCATTTATCTGTTGTAGTTTTTTATACTCTATTTTGTTTATCTCCACTCTGATCTTTATTATTTCCTTCCTTCCACTCACTTTGGGCTTTGTTCTTCTATTCTTTTTTTTTTTAAAGATTTTTATTGGGGAATTAGGGGGATGGGAACAGTGCTGGGGAATTAGGGGAAGGGGCACAGATAAGTTGCTGTCGGTTTGTTCTTCAGTCTAGTGGAGGACATTGCTTCACTGGCCCAAGTTGACACCATCATTACGCTCTTCCCGCGCGAGGCAGATCAGTCGCCGGCTTCTGGACGGCCGCTCACGCTGGCTGCTGGCCGCTCACGCTGGCTGCTGGCCGCTCACGCTGGCTGCTGGCTACATACGGTAGCCCATGGCAACCCACTGCCACA
>NW_017731826.1:955222-979276 GCF_001890085.2 Hipposideros armiger
AGGGCAGTGTCACTGGCCCTCATATGTGGGATCCGAACCGGGGCCCTCTGGCATCCCAAGCCAGTTCTTAACCATCGCGCCACTCAGCCGGCCCTGTTCTTCTATTCTTATTCCTTTAGGTATAAGGTTAGATTGTTTATTTGAGATTTTTTTCTGTTTATTGTGGTGGGCCTATATTGCTATGAATTTTGCTCTTAGAACTGCTTTGTCTGTGTTCCTGTAGTTGTGTTTTCATTATCATTTGTTTCAAAGTATCTCTTGATTTCTTCCTTGATCTCGTTGTTAACTCATTCATTGTTTAGTAGCATGTTATTTAGCTCTATGTATTTGTGTGGTTTTCAGTTTTCCTTTTTTTCTTATTTCAGGTGTAAAAACAATGTAATAGTTATACATTTCACCCCTCACAAAGTGATAACCCTCCTCCCCCAATCTGTTGCCCCTCTGACATCATATATATCGAGTTTTCAGAAAAGTCATGACATATTTTTTCTGTTTTTCATTGCAAAAATGTGTCCTGACTTTTCCGACAACCCAATATTACAATTTCATTGACTCTATTCCCTATTCCCTATACTATACTCCATATCCAATGACTATATATATATATATATTAAATTATAGTTGACATACAATATTATTCAGCTTCAGCTTCAGGTGTACAGTGCAGAAGTCAAGCATCTACACCATCCATGAAGTGGTCTCCCTAGCAAGACATGTGCCCATTTGACACCCTATAAAATATTTACATTATTGATTATATTCCCCAAACAGTCTTTCATATCTCTGTGGCAAGATTGTAGTTACCAATTTATGCTGTCTAATCTCTTCCCCTTCTCCCTCATCCCCACCCCCTTTCCATCTAGCACCCATCAATTTTTCCTCTATATATCTGAAACTATTTCTGTTTACTTTGCTCATTTATTCAGTTCTTTAGATTCCACATATAAGTGAGATCATATGGTATTTGTCTTTCTCCAACTGACTTATTTCACTTAGCATAATGTTCTCTAGGTCCATCCATATTGTTGTAAATGGTAAGATTTCATTCTTTATAGCCGAGTAATACGCCATTGTATAAATGTACCACAGTTTCTTAATCCAGTTGTCTACTGATGGGCATTTCAGTTGTTTCCAAGTCTTGGCTATTGTGAATATGCTGCAATAAATATAGAGGTGCATATAATTTTCCGAATTAGCACCTTGGGTTTTTCTGGATAGATACCTAAGAGTGAAATTGCTGGGTCATACGGTAGTTCCATTTCCAGTTTTTTGAGATACCTCCGTATTGATTTCTATAATGGCTGCACCAATCTGCAATCCCACCAACAGTGCACCAGGGTTCCCTTTTCACCACAACCTCACCAGCACTTGTCTGTTGATTTATTGATGATAGACATTCTGACTGGAGTGAGGTGGTATCTCATTGTGGTTTTTATTTGCATTTCTGTAATGATTAGTGAGGTTGAGCATTTTTTTCATATGCCTTTTGGCCATCTGTATGTCCTCTTTAGAGAAATGTCTCTTCATGTCCTCTGCCTGTTTTTTAATTGGGTTGTTTGTTTTTCTGGTGTTGAGTTGCGTGAGTGTTTTATAAATTTTGGATATTTTTATCAGATATATCGTTGATAAATATCTTCTCCCGTTCAGTTGGCCTCCTTTGTTTTTTTTTTTCCCCATATGTTTATTTTTTCTTTTACTTCCCTTGCCCGAGAAGCTATATTAGTAAAAATATTATTCAGGGTAACGTCTGCAAATTTACTCCCTATATTTTCTTCTAGGAGTTTTATGGTTTTGGGTCTTACATTTAAGTCTTTAATCCATTTTGAATTTGTTCTCATATATGGCATAAGGAGGTGGTCCAGTTTCATTCTTTTGCATGTGTCAGGCCAGTTTTCCCAGCACCATTTATTTATTCGTTTATTTTTATTTTTATTTTTTTTAAGATTTCTTTTTATTGGGAATTAGAGGGATGGGAACAGTGCTGGGGAATTGGGGAAGGGGAACAGACAAGTTGCTGTCATTTTTGTTCTTCAGTCTAGTTGTGGAGGATGGTGCTTCACTGGCCCAAGTTGGCACCATCATTGCGCTCTTCCCAGGTGAGGCAGATCAGTCGCTGGCTTCTGGTCAGCCGCTCACTGCGGCTGCTGGCCGCTCACGCTGGCTGCTGGCTACATACAATCCACTGCCACAAAGGCTGCAGCCTCCGCCGTCGCCGGCGACTCACAGCTGCCCAGCTCCCGGTTGAGCTGTTGTTCAGCATCTTAACTATAGAGGGCAGTGTCACTGTCCCTCATATGTGGGATGTGACCCAGGGCCCTCTGGCGTCCCACGCCAGTTCTTAACCATCGCGCCACTCAGCCGGCCCTATTCATTTATTTTTTTAAAGATTTTTTTAATTGGGGAATTGGGGGAGGGGCATAGCATTGGGGAATCGGGGAAGGGGAACAGACAAGTTACTGTCCTTTTGTTCTTTAGTCTAGTTGTGGAGGATGTCGCTTCACTGGCTCATGTTGGTATTACCATTGCGCTCTTCCCAGGTGAGGCAGACCGGTCGCTGGCCACTTGACAGCCGCTCATGGTGGCTCTTGGCAGCCCACTGCAGCCTACGCCATTGCCGGCGACTCATGGCAGCCTAGCTCCAGGTCAAGCTGTTGTTTACCATCTTAGCTGTAGAGGGTGCAGCATCAGTGGCCCTAATGTGGGATCTGAACCGGGGCCCTGCTGCTCAGAACTGGCATCCCAAGTCAACTTTTAACCAACACGCCACTCGGTCGGCCCTCCAGCACCATTTATTAAATAGACTATCTTGACCCCAATATAAATTCTTGCTTCCATTGTCATAGATTAAATTGATCATATATGAATGGATTTATTTCTAAGCTCTCTATTCTGTTTCATTGATCTATGTGTCTGTTTATGCCAGTATCATACTGTTTTGATTATTATAGCATTGTAGTATGATTTGATGTTGAATAGCGTCATACCTCCCACTTTGTTCTTATTTCTCAAGATTGCTGTGGCTATTTGGGGTCTTTTATGGTTCCATATAAATTTTAGGATTATATGTTCTATTTCTGAGAAAAATGTCATTGGTAATTTGATAGATGAATTGCATTGAATCTCTATATTGCCTTAGGTAGTATTGACATTTTAACTATATTAATTGTTCCTATCCATGAACATGGTGTGTATTTCCATTTATTTGTATCTTCTTTGTTTTATGTCTTCAGTGTCTTATAATTTTCTGAGTAGAGGATTTTTACTTCTTTGGTTGAATCCGTTTTTTTCTTGTAATTGATTACTAGTTTCATACCATTGTTATTAGAGAAAATGCTTGATATGACTTCAGTTTTCTTAAATTTATTGAGACTTCTGTTGTGGCCTAACACATGGTCTATGCTGGAAAATATTCCATGTGCATTGGAAAAGAATGTATATTGTACTGCTTTGTGGTGAAAGGTTATAAAAATATCAATTGAATAAATCTGGTCTTATGTTTCATTGAAGCCTCTGTTTCCTTGTTGACTTTGTGTTTGGATGTCACTGGGGTGTTAAAGTCTCCTTTATGCATAATAATACTATGTATTATTGTTGATTTCTCTCTTTATGCCCATCAATATTTGCTGTATATATTTGAGTGCTCCTAGGTTGGGTATGTAAATGTTTACGAGGGTGATATCTACTTGTTGCATTAATCCCTTTATTATGTAATGTCCTTCTTTGTCTTTTGTTATAGCCTTTGTTTTAAACCCTCTTATATTGGATATAAGTATTGCTACTTCATCTTTTTTGTTTGTTTGTTTGTTTGTTCCCATTTGCATGAAATATCTTTTTCCATTTCTTTACTTTCTGTCTGTGTGTGTCTTTTGATCTGAAGTGGGTCTCTTGTAGGCAGCATATGTATGGGTCTTGTTTTGTTATCTATTCAGCCACCCTATTTCTTTTGATTGGAACATTTAATCTATTTACATTTAAAAAATTATTGATTCAATTCCTCCCTGTAAGTCCCTGGTGCCTTACGAGTTGCTGCCCTAGAGGTAAAACTCAGAGCGAGTGATTTTCTCAGTAAGTCAGTCCATGTGCGGACCCTTTAAGAGGAACGCTTGGGACTCCAGCAGCCTCTGTCTCATCCAAACAGAATACATGCTGATTTTCACAGCCAGATATTGTGGGGACTCCTCTTCCCTTCAATGGTGGTCCAAACTGGGGAGCCTAGCGTGGGGCTGGGGCCCTTGCTCCATAGGGTGTGACCTCTGCAGCCCTGCTATCCCTCTCTACCTGGGTGTGGGGCCAGCCCTTTTGTTTCTCCGCCCCTCCTACCAGTCTTGATATGGCTTTATATCCTGAGTTATAGGATTCCATTCAGCTAGGCTTCAGGTTTTCAAGGGTAGTGCGTCTATAATTTAGTTGTAATTTTGATGTGGTCATGGAGGATCGAGCATATTGTTTACCCACTCTGCATCTTGACTGGAATTCCCCATCATTGGTATTTCTTTTCTGTCTTCTTTTGGAATCTATTCCCTCTTCTTGGCTCTTATTTTTGCTTCTCTCAAAGTTTCTATTTTTGATCTCCTATTGTCTTCACTCTCCTGGTCTTGCTTACTGATCTCTCTGGGGATCTACCATTTGGTAGGATGCTTGAATCTGGCCTTCCAGCTTAGACTTCTCTTCCTTAAACTTTGTGGCTACCTATCTGCTGTATATGTCTGTATAGGTCTTCTATATGCCCTTTAAACTCTATAGATACAAAAGGAAAAGTTATTAACAGCCCCCACCCTTCTTTATTTCCCATCAAATGTTATCACCAGGAAGCCCATCATCTGGGTAACAAATATGGCATTCCTTTTAAAAAAAAACTCTGTAAATATTGTACAGATTTTAATAGCTTGTATATACAGCTGTGGTGGTTAAAATTATTAATACTTGTCCTCCCACCTTCAAAGTTCTTCTACCTGGGGCTAATAATCAAATTAACAGAGACAGACTAAGAGGAGAAAATCAAATTTTAATACATGTGCATGAGGAATTCACATGTATATGAAAATTCCTAAGACAGTGAGGCAACATTGGGTATATATGACATTTTGGACAAAGGAGAAAACTGGGGCATGGGGTCTTAGATTTCAGAAGTAAGGATGGGTGATTTACAGGTAGTTGAAGAAGAGTGGAACACACATGGCAGGAAAATTCTTGCTGGACAACCCAGAAACAATGGGACAGAATGGGTGTCTAGCCAACAGCCTGAAGCCCTCCTATTCACCACACTTAATTCAAATTAGGGTAAGGGGAACATCCTAATATTTCCTTCCTAAAGCTGGTTTTTCTGTCTGAATCTCTTGGGCAGGAAAAGAGGGAGGCTCAAAGGTTCTTTCTGAAACTTTTGTTTCTTAATTAACAGCTTAAAATCAATATCCCATGGGCTGGCCTAGTGGCTCAGTTGGTTAAAAGTTAGCTTAAGAGTGCAAGCTCTGAGCAACAGGGCTGCTGGTTTGATTCCCACATGGGCCAGTGACGTTGCACCTGAGCTGATCTGCCGCTGAGCTATCAATAGGTGGCAGGATGGCTCAGCTGGTGAGAGCACGTGCTCCTAACAAGACTGCCTGTTTAATGATGGGCTACGCCTGCCCGCAAGTAAGACTGAACTTGGCACCTTGAGCTGAGCTGCCATCTGGATGGCTCAGTGGATAGAGTGTGTGCTCTTAACAACAAGGCTGCTGGTTCGACTCCCGCATGGGATGGTGGCTATGCCCACCCACAACTAAGATTGTAACACAGCACCTTTAGCTTAGAGGCCACGAGCTGCTGATAGGCAGCCAGATGGCGACTGGCGCCCTCCACAACTAAGATTGAAGAACAACAATTTGGCTGCTCCCCCTCCCCAATTTTCCAACACTGTTTCCCTCCCCCAGATCCCCAATTCAATTAAAAAATAAACAAATAAATAAATGAAATAAAATCAATATCCCAAAAAAGGCAGTTTCCGGGTGGCAAAAATTTGATTCTCCTCACAGCCAAATAAAAACTTGCATTAACGGGCTGGCTGAGTGGCGCATTGGTTAAGAGCTGGCTTGGGACGCCAGAGGGCCCCAGTTCAGATCCCACATATGGGGGCCAGTGACACTGCCCTCTACAGCTAAGATGCTGAACAACAGCTCAACCTGGAGCTGGGCTGCTGTGAGTTGCCAGCGACAGTGTAGGCTGCAGTCCCTGCTGCAGTGGGTTGCCATGGCTACTGTGTGTAGCCAGCAGCCAGCGTAAGCGGCCAGCAGCCGCAGTGAGCAGCCGTCCAGAAGCCGGCGACTGATCTGCCTCACCCGAGAAGAGAGCAATGATGGTGCCAACATGGGCCAGTGAAGCAACGTCCTCCACAACTAGACTGAAGAACAAAAGGACTGCAACTTGTCTGTTACCCTTCCCCCAATTCCCCAGCGCTGTTCCCATTCCCCAATTCCCCAGTAAAAATCTTTAAAAAACAAACAAACTTGCATTAATGATTGATGGAGCAGCTGTCATAGGATCAGTATGCCAGGCTCCTTTTTCTTGCTCAGGTTCTAGTAGACTTGAGGCTGGTCTGGAATCTCCCAGAGTGAGGGTTTTTTATAGAAGCCAGCACTGTCCTTGGGCACACTGTAAATGATTAAACTAGTAGGAAGATGTACCCCTATTACCTATGAAGAAATTAAGCCCCCAAAATGTTAAGTACCCTGCTTTGGTCAGAGACCAAGTAGGGGAGCCAGGCTCTGAACTCTGGTCTTAGCCAGTCTGATGCTGAGATGGGGGTGGGAACTCAGGCCTTTGGCCCTTGTGATGAATGGGGCAAGTGTGAAGGTTCAATGGCTGTGGGTGGGATGATACGGCAGAGGCAAAAGGCCATCAACTTCCTTACTGCAAAGGCAGCCTTGACACCAGGTCAGCAAGCTGGGAAGGATGGCCCTGTGTTGGGCTGCCAGGAACTGCCCTTGTGGGCAGACCAGCTAAAGCTCATCACTTAGCTTTCCGGAGCTGGAAACCCTGTCAGGCCTAACTCTGGTCTGGAATGGAGTGAGCAGAGGGAACTGGACCTTCTACCTCTCCATGGGTAGAAAGAATGAGCCCAGGGGGTGACATGGGCATTTTGTGCCCCTGTGCCCAGCACTTCACTTGAAATTGAGGACTTCTAGGACCCATGTGTGAGGCATCTGTTCCCTGTAGCCTCCAAGTCAGGTCTGTCTTAACGCAAGGGCTTGGAAATATTTGCAGCAGTGAGGGTCTGAGGGCCAAGGAAGGAATGTGCCCAAAGTGTTTGTTCTGTGCTACCCTCCCCTAAACTGGGTTGGGCTATTGCTTGCCCCCAGAGGAATAGTTAACAGCCTCCAGAATTTGAATAGCTGATCCCATGAAGGGAAAGCAGGAACGGGCCAAAGTGCAGGGCAGGAGGGGACAGCAACTAATGCCCCCTACTAGCTTGGCTATTTCTGGTGGATCTCCAAAGTTAGACAGCCCTCCTCCAGTGCTGTCACCTGTGCAGAGGGTCTCATTTTCCCTTTATGCAAATGAGGCCTGCTCCAAAGACATTTAGCCCTCACTCAACCCTGCATAAGCCCTCAGCCCTGGTTTCTGTGCCCTGATTCTAGTTGCCCCAACACCCGACTCCCTTCTCCTGGGACCCCCTAGATTCCTGTCTGTGGGGAACGCCGTCACACAGGCTGCTCAGCTGAGCCTCAGATGTCCTTCTCTAGGAGCCAGGCTTTAAGGTGCTGGTCAGAAAAGCCCTTGACCTGCAGGGTACCTGTCCCCTTACTGACCTGAGTGACTGGTGTCTTCTTCCACAGTGGGCTCAGAAAATCTTCCATGTTCTGCAGGGCCCAGATGTCCCCCTCTGCCTCTTGATCAGTCATCTGGCGGGTGCCATGTGTAATGTCCTAGTAGACAGGGATGACACATGCATCGAGAGTGACGCACAGAGTGGGGCAGGAGGTTGCTGGTCTCTGGGGGAGCTCCAGCCCCTAGCAATGGAATAATGGTCATGCTTTGGGGGCTTTGGGGTGCCGGTGGGGGGGTAACAGGTGCTCCAGAAACTGGTATTCATCCACAGACTCCACAAAGCTGGGGACATCAGGAGGCCCTTGAGTCTGTCTCAGCCACCATTACCCGCAGCCTGGCTGTCACCGGTTTCCCAGCCCCTAAGCTCAACCTGGAATGTGGTCGCTGCCATCTTGAACTTCCCCATACACAGCTTTCTGCTACGGCATTTATTCCAAGTGCTGTCCTTTGTCTGCTGCCCACACGTTCAGTCTGTGATCAAATCTTCCAAGTTGTTAATATTTCTTTCTTTTTTTGCAATTGGAGTAAAGTGCACTAATCCTAAGGTCACAACTTGATGAATTTTTCATGTGCTCTGCATCTGGATAGCTTCATGGGACAAGATAAGGGGTATTTCCTGCCTCGTAGAAGGCTTTTTTGTGTTCTTTCCAAAACTGTGCTTGCCCACTCTCACTCAAAGGACTAATATTTGGACTTCTATTATCATACATTAGTTTCATCTCATTTTAAACTTCATATAAATAGAATTTTGCGCAATATATATATATATATATATATATATTCTTTTGTATCAGACTTCTTTTACTCAATGTCATGTCTGTGAGATCATCCGTGGGATGATCTCAGTAGCTTGCTTTTTCCCATTGTATGAATGAGTACACCACAGTCCATCTGTTCTGCTCTGGACAGAGATACAGGCTGTTGCTAATTCTGGCTTTTTGCATGTCTTTGGTGTACATGTGCACTTGACTGTGAGGCTACAAACCTGGGAGTGGAGTTGATGCATCATGACACACACACATTTGTTTTGATAGAATTTCTTAAATGTTTTGAAAAGTAGCTACATACTCAATACTCCCAGTAGCTTTATGGGAGAGGTCCAGCTGCTCTGTAGCCTTCTCAGCATTTGCTATTATTTGTGAGGTTTTCCTTTATTTTATTTTATTTTATTTCCTTTATTTGTGGGTGAATATACTGGTATCTCATAGTGGTTTTAATTTGCACTTCTCTGATGATGGATGATGTGTTGAGCATCTTTTCATGTTTCTTGACTGTCTATCTATCTATCTATCTATCTATCATCTATCTATCTATCTATCTATCTATCTATCTATATATTAAGATTTTATTGGGAAATTGGGGGAAAGGAACAGCGCTGGGGAATCAGGAAAGGGGAACAAACAAGTTGCTGTCATTTTGTTCTTGAGTCTAGTTGTGGAGGACGTCGCTTCACTGGCCCATGTTGGTATTGTGACCATTGTGCTCTTCCTGGGTAAGGCAGTTGGTTGCCGGCCCTTGGACGGCCTCTCATGGTGGCTCACGCCAGCTGCCAGCTGCTCATGCTGGCTGCCGGCCACTCACAGTAGCTCACGGCCGCCCACTGCAGCCCCACTGCAGCCTATACTGTCGCCGGCAACTCCCGGCAACCCAGCTCCAGGTCGAGCTGTTGTTCACCATCTTAGCTGTAGAGGGCGCAGCGCCACTGGCCCATGTGGGATCCGAACCGGCGGCCCTGCTGCTCAGAGCTTGCGCTCCCAAGCCAACTCTTAACCAATGAGCCATTTGGCCGGCCCATATATATATGTGTGTATGTGTTTCAGTCTTGTTATATAATTTGCCTGTAATGGGCATTTCATATAAATATATAAATATTTCACATATAATATATGCCTTTTGTGTCTGGCTTTTTTCACTTAACTAGTGTTTTCAAAATTCATCCATGCTGTGGCTTACTCTCATATCAGCACATCATTTCTTTTTATGGTCAAATATTTCATCATATGGATATGTCGCATTTTGTTTATCCAATCATCAGTTGATGGACATTTGGCTTTTCTGCTTTTTTTGGCTATTAGCAATAATGCTGCTATGTGCAAGATTTTCTGTAGACGTGTATTTTCAGTTCTCTTGGTGTATATCTAGGCGTGGAATTGCTGGGTCTTATGGTAAATTTATGCTTAGCATTTTGAAGAACGGTGGAACAGTTTCCTATGGTGACTGCACTTTTACATTCCTGTCAGCAGAGGGCTCCAATTTCTCCACATCCTGGTCACCATTTACTATCTGTCCTTTTGATAATAGTTATCCTAGTGGGTGTGAAGTGGTATCTCACTGTGGTTTTGATTTGCATGTCCCTAATGACTAATGATATCGAGCATCTCATATGCCTATTGGCCTTTTGTGTATCTTCTTTGGAGAATTGTCTGTTAAAATCCTTTGTCCATTTGAAACTGCTCTTAGGATTGTACCAGTCAATTCACTAAAATGTTTTGTGTAGACTCACTCAACCAGTCAGTCATTTGATTGCTTTACTTCATCTTGTTCTGTCTTATAATGTGGTCAGCCTGCTTCCTCCCTTTTCTCTTCAGTCTGTTCTCAACGCAGCAGCCATGTTGATCCTGTCATGAAAAAAAAAATCCTTTATCCATTTTTAAATTGGGTTGTCTTTTTATTATTAAGTTGTGAGAGTTCTCTATATATATATACCTATATTGAATATAAGTCTCATACCAGATATATGATTTCCTTCCTAACATTTTAAATAATTTTGACCTGAGTCATACACCTTTCTAGCTATATCATTTTCTTTTTCTTTTTTCTTTTTTTATTAATGTACAAAACAACGTAATGATTAGACATTTACCACACCTCACAAAATGATAACCCTACCAAGTCTACTACCCCTCTGACATTGTACATAGCTATTACAATCCCATTGACTATACTCCCTATGCTGTACTTTACATCCCATGACCATATATATATTGGGTTGTCGGAAAAGTCATGACGCATTTTTGCAACAAAAAATATAGAAAAAAAACGTTATGATTTTTTGACAACCCAATATATATTTAATTATAGTTGACATTCAATATTATTTTATATTCATTTCAGGTGTACAACACAGTGGTTAGGCATTTATGTAATTTATGAAGTGGTCCCTCCAATAAGTCTGCTACCCACTTGACACTATACATAGTCTTTACAACATTACCAATCATATTCCCCATACTATTATTTCACATTCCTGTGACTATTTTGTGACTACCAATTTGTGCTTCCTAATCCCTTCACCCCTCTTACCGATTCCCCCAACCCCCCTCTCCTCTGGCAACCATCAATCAGTTTGTTCTCTGTATCTATGAGTCTATTTCTGTTTTGTTTGCTCATTTATTTTGTTCATTAGATTCCATGTATAAGTGAGATTATATGGTATTTGTTTTTCTCAGTCTGGCTTATTTCACTTAACATAATGTTCTCTAGGTCCATCCATGTTGTTGCAAATGGTAAGATTTCATTCTTTTTTATGGGTGAGTAATACTCCATTGTATAAATGTACCACAATTTCTTTTTTTTTTTTTAAGATTTTTATTGGGGAATTGGGGGGAAGGGAACAGACAAGTTGCTGTCCTTTTGTTCTTCAGTCTAGTTGTGGAGGACGTTGCTTCAATGGTACCATCATTGCGCTCTTCCTGGGCGAGGCAGATCAGTCGCCGGCTTCTGGACGGCCACTCACAGCGGTTGCTGGCTGCTCACGCTGGCTGCTAGCTACACATGGTAGCCCATGGCAACCCACTGCAGCAGGGGCTGCAGCCTATGCCGTCGCCGGCGACTCATGGCAGCCCAGCTCCAGGTCGAGCTGTTGTTCAGCATCTTAGCTGTAGAGGGCAGTGTCACTGGCCCTCATATGTGGGCTCCAAACCGGTGCCCTCTGGCGTCCCAAGCCAGCTCTTAACCATCACACCACTCGGCTGGCCCTGTACCACAATTTCTTTATCCAATTGTCTATTAAAGAGCATTTTGGTTGTTTCCATATCTTGGCTATTGTAAATAGTGCTTCAGTAAACATAGGGGTGCATATATTTTTTTGAATTAGTGTTTTGGATTTTTTTGATAAATACCCAGGTGTGGAATTGCTGGGTGATAAAGTAGTTCTATTTTTAATTTTTTGAGGAACCTCTATACTGTTTTCCATAGTGGCTGCACCAATTTGCAATTCCACCAACAGTGAACAAGGATTTCCTTTTCTCCACATCCTCGCCAACACTTGTTGTCTGTTGATTTATTGATGATAGCCATTCTGACAGGAGTGAGGTGGTATCTCATTGTGGTTTTTATTTGATTTTCTTGGATGATTAGTGACATTGAGCATGTTTTCATATGTCTATTGGCCATCTGTGTGTCCCCTTTGGAGAAATGTCTATTTAGGTCCTCTCCCCATTTTTTAATTGGATTATTGGTCTTTTCTGGTGTTGAGTTGTATGAGTTTTTTTAAAAAATAAATTTTGGATATTAACTGCTTATCAGATGTATCATTGGCAAATATCTTCTCCCATTCAGTAGGATGTCTTTTCATTTTGTTGATGATTTCCTTTGCTGTGGAAAAAGTTTTTAGTTTGATAAAGTCCTATTTGTTTAGTCTTTCTTTTGTTTCTTTGCCTGAGGAGATATATCTGTAAAAATATCACTAAAGGGTAATGTCTGAGAGTTCACTTCCTATATTTTTTCTAGGAGTTTTATGGTTTTGGGTCTTACAGTGAAGTCTTTAATCCATTTTGAGTTTATTCTTGTGTATAGAGTAAGAAGGTGGTCCAGTTTCATTTTTTTTGCATGTATCTGTCCAGTTTTCCCAGCATCATTTATTGAATAGACTGCCTTTACACCAGTGTAAATTTTTGCTTCCATTGTCATAGATTTAATGACCATATAGGGATGGATTTATTTCTGTGCTCTCTATTCTGTTTCATTGATCTATCACTTTCAACATTTCTCCAAAACTGTTATTTTTTTCTTTCCATTATATTACTAAATGGTGGCTGCTAATATATAATTTAAAATTTGCATAATATTTCCCATTAGCTAGTGATTTTCATCTTGTGTCCCAGATTAACATATTGATGCAGTGACTCATATTGATTAAGTTTCCTATTGTTGAATTGGCCTTATATCACTGGAATAAACCTGATTTGGTCTTTCATTTATTTAAAAAGATTTATTGAGCACCTTCCATGTTTAAGGTTGAAAGTTCACTGTGAAAAACAGAAAGCCACTGCTTTCATAGAGAGCATATTCCAGTGGGTTGATATTTTTATGGTATACTCCTGAACTAATATTTTATTAGGAACAACTGCATCAAAATTATAAGAAAAAATGACCTATGGTTCTTCTTGTTGTACGACTTTGTAAAGTTTTGGTATTAAGATTTTCATAGTTCATTAATGATTTGGGGCACTATCCATATTTTGGGGAATAATGTAAGACTCATTTAATCTTGAAAAGCTGGCTAGAATTCAGAATAAAACCAATCTTGCTGGTTTTTACATCATCAATGGGTTTGCAAATCTTGTCTTCAGTTATTGGTTGATGATCATCTTTGTGGATCAGTTTTGTTAAAATTTTAGTAGTAAACAATGTTTCCTCTGCTGTATTCTGAAAATTTATTGCTATGAAATGCCACATATGATTCTCCTATAATTTTACTATTGTTCCATCTTTGTGAATATATGCTTTTCTTCATCTCTGTTGTATGGTTTGGTTTCTCACTCTCACTCTCACTCTCCCCCTCACCCCCAAATTTTGCCTATTTTATGGGACAGACTGTAACAGTGTGAAATGCTTGGCCTGCCTGACTCCATCTTGTTAAAGCCTGCTTAGTTCCCATGGCCTTCAGGTTAATAGTTTCTTTTTCTTTATATATTTTAAAATATAATTGTTTTTTTATTTTTCAATTACAGTTGACATAAAATATTATATTAGTTTCAGGTGGACAACACAGTGATTAGACATTTATATAACTTACAAAGTGATCACCCTGATAAATATAATACCCATCTGACATCATACATAGTTATTACCGTATTATTGACTATATTCCCTATGCTATGCCCTACATCCCCATGACTATTTTGTAACTACCAATTTGCACTTCTTAATCTCCTTCGCCCTTCACCCATTCCCCTAACTCTCCCAAATCTGGCAACCATCAAAATACTCTCTGTATCTGTGAACTTGTGTCTCTTTTGTTTGTTTGTTTATCCTGTTCTTTAGATACACATATAAGTGAAATCATTTGACATTTGTCTTTCTCTGTAACTTATTCCACTCAGCATAATACCCTCTGGGTCAATCCATGTTGCTGCAGATGGAAAGATTTCACTCTCTTTTATGGCTGAGTAATATTACATTGTATATATGTACTGCTTCTTCTTTATTCATTCATCTATTGATGGGCACTTAGGTTGATTCCATATTCTGGCTATTGTAAACGATTCTCCAATGAAAATATGGATGCACATGTCCCTTCAAAGTAGTGTTTTGGTTTTATTCAGATAAATACCCAGAAGTGGGATTACTGGGTCCTTCTTTGTATCTTATTATAGCCTTTGATTTAAAGTCTATTTTGTTTAGTATAAGTATTGCTACTCTAGCTTTCATTGTTGTTTCCATTTTCATGAAATATCTTTTTCCATTTTTTAACTTTCAATCTGTATGTGTCTTTTGATCTGAAGTGAATCTCTTGTAGGCAGCATATGTAAGGGTCTTGTTTTCTTATCCATTCAGCCCCCCATGTCTTTTTTTTTTTGGTTTTATTTTAAAGATTTTATTGGGGAATTGGGAGAGGGGAACAGTGTTGGGGAATTGGGGAAGGGGAACAGCCAAGTTGTTGTCCTTCAATCTTAGTTGTGGAGGGCACAGCAGGCTCATTTCTAAGTTCAGTAGCACCACTTAGCTCAAGGTTCTGTGTTCAATTAGTTGTGGGTGGGCGTAGCCACCATCCCATGCAGGAGTTGAATCTGAGTCATCCAGGTGACAGCTCAGCTCAAGGTGCCGAATTCAGTCTTAGTTGCGGGTGGGCATAGCCACCATCTCATGTGGGAGTCAAACTGGCAGCCTTGTTGTTAAGAGTGCGTGCTCTATCCCCTGAGCCACCTGAGCGGCAGCTTAGCTCACGGTGCCAAGTTCAGTCTTTAGTAGCAGGCGGGCGTAGCCTACCATCTTGAACAGGCAACCTTATTGTTAGGAGCACGTGCTTTCACCAGCTTAGCCATCATGCTACCTGTTAGCAGCTAAAGGCAGCTCAGCTTGGACGCAGCTCACTGGCCCATGTGGGAAGTTTCTGTTGAGAAATCACCTGACAGCCTATGGGAGCTTCTTTGTAGGTAATTGACTGCTTTTCTCTTGCTGCTTTTAAGATTCTCTCTGTCTTTAACCTTTGGCATTTTAATTATGATGTGTCTTGGTGTGGGCCTCTTTGGTTTCATATTGTTTGGGACTCTGCATTTCCTAGGCTTGTATTTCTATTTCCTTTGACAGCTTAGGGAAGTTTTCGGTCATTATTTCTTCAAATAGGTTTTCAATTCCTTGCTCTCTCCCTTCTTCTGGTATTCCTATGATGCAAATGTTGGTACATTTGATGTTGTCACAGAGACCCCTTAAACTCTCCTCATTTTTTTGAATTCTTTTTTCTTTTTTGCTGTTCTGATTGAGCATTTTCTGCTACCTTATCTTCTAAATCACTGATTTGATCCTCTGCTTCATCTAATCTACTATTTATTCTCTCTAATGTATTTGTCATTTCAGTTATTGTAGTCTTTATTTCTGACTGATTCTCTATTGTGTTTTCTATCTCCATATTTATATTTCCTATCTTTTTGTTGAAATTCTTCCTGAGATCACTGAGCATCTTTATAACCACTGTTTGGAACTCTGCTTCTTGTAGATTGCTTGTCTCCATTTTGTTTAGTTCTTTTTCTGGAGTAGTTGTTGTTGTTGTTGTTGTTGTTGTTGTTGTTGTTGTTGTTGGGGGAGGGAATGTTTCTTTGTCTCCCCATTTTGGTGGCCTCCCTGTGTTTGTTTCTATGTAGGGCTGCTATGCCTCCTGGTCTTAGTAGAATTGCCTTATGTAGTAGGTGTGCTGTGGGCCCAGTGGTTTAGTTTCCTTGGTCACCTGAGCTGGGTGCTCCAGGTGTGTCCTTTGTGTGGGCTTTGTGTGCTCTCCTGTTATGGTTGAGCCTTGATTGCTATTTGCATGTTATTTGGAGGGATTCAACCTCAGGCTGCTTGGTTGTGAGGACTGGCTGTGACTACAGTGGAGGAGTTGTTGTGCAGAGGCTGACTGTACAGAGCAGGGTTCACTTTAATGGGGCTCTGGTGTTTGCCCAGTCTGCCCTTGGATGTGATGTCCTTGGAGGTGGCCTGGTGATGCTCTGGCCCAGCCCAAAGCTGGCCAGTGGGCCTGCCAGACCTGGGACTTCCTGGGAGGGGACCTGGCATGAACCACAAAGCAATCCAGAGATGGCTTCTATCCGTGCTGTACTTGGAAGCACCTTGAGAGGCCAAGCTGGGAACCAAGGTTGGCTGTTGCTAGTGTTGGGCTTAGGGCTGTTCAGCCAGAGGTACAGGACATGCTGAAACCAGATGCTGCTTGTTTGGGTTTTGTGAACTTTTGAGAGGTTTTTAGGAAAGTCTGCAGCATGAGCCAAGGCAGGCCATTTATATGGAAAAGCCACTGGAAGGGACTTCAGTGTGCCCAAAAGTTGGGTGGGGCAGAGTGTCAGGGAATAACTAGGGCAGGACAGATGATAGGTGATAGCCAGTTTGATGAAAACTCAGATATAACATCTGCCTGTGTCTGCAAAGGGAGGGGTTAACAAAGAAACAGTGGCTTCTGCCAGCTCCTCCATCCGGGAGAAAGCTGACCTTACTCTGACAATTCAGTTCCTTTCCATATGTCCCTGGCACCTTTAAAACTGCTGCCCCAGCACTGGAGCTCAGAATGAGTGAGTCTGTCAGTGAGTAAGTCTATGAATGCTCTCTTTAAGAGGAGCATCTGGAAGTTTAGCTGCCCTCTGTCTCACTCAGCCACTATCTCCACTGGTTTTCACAACCAGAAATTATGGGAACTTCTCTTCCTGGAACTGAAACCCTGGGCTGGGGAAGGGATGGGACCCCTTGCTCCTCATGGGGGGACCTCTGCAGCTGAGATATCCCTTTCAATTTTTAATGGTCACACGCAGGTGTGGGACCAGCTCATTCCATGTCTCTGCTCCTCCTACCAGTCTTGAGGTGGCTTCTTCTGTATGTCCTTAGTTGTAGGGCTTTGGTTCAGGTGATTTTTCAATAATGGTTGTTCTGTGGTCTACTTGTAATTGATGTGGTCCTTAGAGGAGGTGAGCACAGCATATACTCTATTACCATCTTGACTAGAAATCCTGATAGTTTTATTTTTTACTTTTTGAGGAGCCTCCATACTGTTTTCCATAGCGGCTACACCAATGAACATTTTCACCAACATTATACAGGGATTCTTTTTTTCTCCATATTCTTGTCAACATGCAATTGTGTCTGAAACCTCTGTGATAGTCCAAGTTGCCTTCTTTGTTCTTAGTGGCTCCCAGTAGTTGAGGGTGCACTAAGACCTGTCAGTGTACCACAGGGCAGGTATATGAAGGCTTATTAGAAGCTGGCCCTCAGGCAGCAGATGGAAAAGTATGTAGTTAAGCTTGTTCCAGGAAGCAACTGGAGATGGGAGGAGAGGTGGAGTGGGGGTCAGGAGAGTGTGCTCCTGCAACCGTTTAGGACTATTTTTTTGTTTGCTACAGCCCTCTCGGTCTCATGAATGCAATCCCTGGTGGCCATCAGGGCCAGGCGATTCAGGGGCCAGTCTCTTGGGCAGCAGCTGCAAAAGCTGGGGCGCCAGTCCTGTGTCCAAGCTTCTTCCAGGGAGATACTGGCGATTTGGAGTGGGCTTCAGGGAGAGGCGGAGTGGTGTGTTATGTCTTCCCTGGTTTCCTGGGAGGATTGCAATTAGCCTTTATGTGAATGCTGATTAGATGCCTGGCCCTCAGGCAGCAGCTTTTAAAGTATGCAAGTAAGCCTCTTTCAGGGAAACACTGGGAGTTGGGCATTTTGTGTGCTCCCTCTGCACTACCCTTGGAGAGAACCACTAAAAATCTCTCTTGGGAGCCTGGGGACTCAAATCTGTTGGCTTTTAGAGCTTGGTGTTTTTGGGGCCTATCCTTCACGTAGGAGTCAAAAGTTGGGGTAACTGGATGTGGAGTCCAAACCCTTTGCTCTTCAGGGAGAAGCTTGGAGTTGGGAGTTTGCTTCTGACTGTAAGGTGCTGTATGGGGTGGGTTGGGGGGGTGGGGGGGTGGGGTTTAGGGTGAGGTTGTGTCTTAGTGTTTTCTACCCATTTCAATGTGAGTATTTTCTTGTTTGCCCATTATGTAGGAGTAGCTCAACTAGCTTCTGGATTTCTTTCAGAAGGAATTGCTCCATGTATTGCTGTAGATTCAGTGTGTCCATTGGAGGAGGTGAGTTCAGGAGCCTTCTCTGGTGCCATCTTGGACTGTACTGTTACTACTTTAAATGCTCAGGAAAGAAGGGTCTGTCTTCTTGGGACCTCCTGTGTATACTCAGCAGCCTCTATCCTTTGTCATATGGTCTAATGTTACCTTAGGCAGAGAAAATAGGTCCGTGGGGAGAGAGGGGGAGGAAGGAAAAGAGGAGGTAAGAGGAGAAAAAGGAGGGAGGAGATTAGGACATCCTTAAGAAAAGTGCAGCTATCAGACCAGCTAGAACTAGATTCATGTACAGAGAGCATACCCAGGATGCCATCTTGTCACTTTAGGTGAACTTTAGCTAATTATAATGCATTCTAATATTATTAGCATGGCAGCCACGAAAAATCTCCACTCCTTGTAGAACCATGACAGTTCCGACAAGAGCCAAATGAGGACAAAAAAATACCTTCCTCCAACAGGAAAGAGTGGTTAGCAGGGTCCCACTTAGGAACGCCTATAACCTCATCTTAAAACTTGGCATATTTCGTGCCTTCATTTAGGAGTAATACATTTCTAAGCCTCTTTGTTCTTTGGTGCAGTTGCTCTTCTCCAGGCCTGCCCACTCTCACCTTCTTAAGAGTGTACTGACCTTCTTTAATAAATTCACCACCTGCTTGGCTTACTCCATGAATCCTTGAATTCTTTCCTGTAGCACCACCAAGAACCCATTTTTTGACAACTCTAGGAGATTTGCATAATTTTTTATATATGTTCACTCTATTTCAGGCCTTCAGTTGAGAGTTGATATTTACATTCACCAGATGATTTTTAAGTTTTGAGAATTCTTTCTTGTTTGATAACTCTTAGTAATTGAAGTCAGTTTTACTTTAGTTTTTTGCTCCCTCCCACCCCCATTTATATATATGCATACACACACACACACACACAAACACACACACACACACACACACCCTGTTGGAATAAAAAAACCAGATTTTCTTCCATTCCTTGCTGTGATTTTGTTTTTTTCTGTGTTCAGTTTTGATTATCTTAGTTCTTACTTTTATGCCTTGGTTTTCCTAAAATATTTCTGCTCCTTCCTTTTCTATTCATTTTCTGTAAGTGAAGAACTATATGTTTAATGTAGGTTACTGATTTTATTTTCACCTTTCAGATACCTTTTTTCTCAGTTTTCATGGACTGTTCTTCCAGGTTCCTGTGTGGAGTTTCTTCCTCAGTTCCTGTGCTTGTACTTTGACCTCCTCAGTCTCTTTCCTGGGGAGCCATCTGATTCACTGCTGGTTTCAGTTACCACCAAAATGCCAGTGACTACTCTGTCCTCACCTTCATCCTGGGCTTCCCTCCTGAGCTTCAGAAGCACACCTCTGGCTGCCTCCTGGAGATCTCTGTCTTCCTGTTCCACAGATTTTTCAGGCACAGTACGCCCAAGATCTCTCTCTTATTTCTGCCCATCTTTCTCTCTGCTTCCAAGTCTTTGCAAATGATACCTGGATTTACCTGGATGCTCATAAAGATGCCCTGGGATGTCATTTCTCTGTCTTTCCTGCTGTACCTTGAGTCAGAGATCCGATTTTCTTTGAGCTCTTTTTGTTGTAGCAAGTCTGTGTCCCACCTCTCCATTATTAGCCCCTGATTAGGGGTCAGCTCTCACCCCAGTCTTTACCTTCTACTTTTCGTTAAGCCATTCTCCACCATTCTTCTAGATCAAGTGCTGACTAATAGAAATATAATGCGAGCCACATGTTCATCTAAATTGTTCTAGTAGCCATGTTAAAAAGTAGAAAAGAAACAAGTGAAATTAATTTTAATAATATATTTAACTCAGCATATTCAAACTATCATTTCAGCAGGTAATCAGTATTAGAAAAACACTTAATAAAGTCTTACATTTTTTTGGTGCTGTCTTTGAAATCCAATCTGTATCTCATACTTACAGCACATCTCCGCTTGGCGGAGCCATGTTTCCTTTGCTCAGGACTATGTGTGGCCAGGGCAGCCACACTGGTTAGCACAACCCTGCATCATTGCTGCTGAAATGTACATTTGAACACGTACCTATTCCTCATTTTATCTCTTCATTGATTCTAGTATTTGTATCCATGATTTCCAAAGGGGGCAGTATCCCCTGATTTGGTCTAAAGGAATGGGTTCTGGATCTGCAGCAGCATGAGCATCACTGGGGAACTTGTTAAAATGCCCATTAAGTCATTCATGAGACAGCCCCTCTTGTATTTAAGGTGTATTTTATGAGATTAGTTTTCATATTACCATATTTTACTTTTCTTGTTTATTTTCTACATCAGGGTTTAGCAAACTATAGCTCATAGACCAAATCGGACCTGCCACTTTTCTTTTTCTTTTTTTTTTTTTGTAAATAAAATTTTATTGGAACACATACAAACCCATGTGTTTACAAATTGTCTTTGGTGGCTCATGTTACATTGGCAGAGTTGAGTAGTGGTGATGGGGTTTCTGTATGGCTTTCAAAGCATAAAATATTTACTATATGACTCTTTAAAGAGAAGTTTTTCAACAACTGCTCTAGATTACAAGCATTGATGTATATCAAACTACCTGGAGGTCTTGTTAAAACACTGTTTGCTATGTTTTACTTCAGAGTATTTGTTCATGTAGATGTATTAGTTATCTAATGCTGTGTAAGAAATTACCCAAAACTTAGCAACCTAAGACAACAGCAAACATTTTTATGTCATGTAGTTTTACTGGGTTACATATTTACAAGTGGTATAGCACCATGATTCTGGTTGGGGTTTCATGAGGCTGCAGTCATCTGAACTTCACTGGGGCTACAGGATTTGCTTCTATGATGGCTTACTCACATGTTGGCAAAGGAGTGCTGATGCTTGGCAGAAGAAGTCATTTTCTTCCGTGGAGTTGTCCCCATAGGGCTGCTGTGTCCTTATGACATGACAGCTCACTTTTCCAAGAGAAAGTGATCCCAGAAAGAACAAAAGGGAAACAATAATGTTCTGTGACCTAGCCTCATTAGTTACACTCTGTTGTTTTTGCAACACCCTATTGGTTACAAAGGTCAGCCCTAGTTAATGTGGGAGAGGATTGCACAATGGCATGACTACTAGGAGGTGAGACTCATTGGTGGCCATCTTGGAAGCTGGCTACCATTTCAGGTCTGGGGTGGGGCCTGAGAACTTGAATTTTTAACAAATTCCCAGGTGATGCTGCTGTTGTTGACCTAGAGATGACACTTTGAGAACACTGTCCCAGGGAGTGCCCAAGAAAAGCTATTGGAATGTGGGAAGGAATTATTAGCATATCTATATACAGATATTTGTATTAAAATTAATGAGGTTAATATACATATAAATGTAGAAATAGCTATGCTGGGTGAGTGATTAAATGTTAATTAAGAGGTAAATGATAAAATATTTTAGAACTTCCCAGGCTGTAGGAACATGTCCCTAATAAAGTGTCATTCCTGATTATGTCTGTGAGGCTTTATCTTAATACATCTCAAACTCTATTCTCCTATCATCTAGTTCCATTAATTTATCAAGTATTTTATTTATTTTTCTTATAAAGTATTTTTTAATGCTTCCATACCTTGTTTATGTGGTTGGCCCATATTTATAAAGAATACATGATTTATGTATCAAGACTTAAAGTATAACTCCTCAATAAACCTCAGCCTAATAATATAAAATAGACGTTTTCTTCTTCCTTTGCAACTGTCCATTTACCTTACAGAGACTTGTACCTTGCTTCTGTAAAATTTATTGTAGATATTTATGTATAAATATGTTTTTGGACCTGATTATAGACTCCTTGAGAGCAGGATTATTCTTTTTTTAAAAGACTTTTATTAAAATGTAGACTTCCGGTAAGATGGCAGAATAGACAACACTGTGCCAACTGCCTCCCAGGATCACACCAAAATTACAAATAATTTATAGAACATTCAACCTCAATAGTCCCCTGAACACTAGATGAACAGAACCTCTAAATGAAGGACTTAAAGAGGAGGCCACTTAGACTCTGGTAGGAGGGGCGGAGACAAGAGAGGGCGGACCCTGTGAGGGACACCTCAGTGGTAGGGAGGCTTCTCAGGCTGGGGGAGAGATCCTTCAGCCCCACACCGTGCTCACCAGTGCAGAGTTGCTTTGCCAGGAAGAGGAGTTCTACGATAGCTGGCAGTAGAAATTAGTGAGGACTCTCTTTGCTCAGCTTGGTGAGGCTGAGGGCGGCTGGAGAACCAGTGGAGCCAGCACACAGACTTGCTCACTGGTGAGCACTCACCCAGTTCCTGGTGAAGGGAGTAGCTGTGTGAGCGGGGTCCAGGAGCCTTTGGGGAAGGACTGAACTGAGCTCCTTTGGCACGAGAGCTGGAGGTTTTCGAACAATTGATCCCCTGGTGTGGACCTTGCACATGAGTAGGGTACAGGAGGGCGCCATTTTTTTAGGGTTGTGCCCTCCCACAGAGGCTCAGGTCCAGGACCGCATTGGTCTGGTGGAAGGAGTGCAGGTGCGTACGTGTGCACGTGTGGCCTTGGAGCCCCACTCTCTGCACTGCTTGTGCTGCATAGCCACAGAAACACCTGGCAGGCACACTTCAGCTCCAACAGGCTGTTCATTGAGACGTGGGAGTGCGCGAGTCGCCTTGGGATCCCTCTCTCCGCATTGCTTGTGCAGAGTTGTTAGGGTGGCGATTGGCTGTCAGGCTGCTCGGCCTGATCTGCGAGTGGCTGATTGGAACAGGCTGAGACAGGGAGTATTCATGGAAGTGTTGGGCCATGAGCTGTGTGCCTGCATGATCCGGCAGGGGCTTTCCTGGCGAGTTTATGTGGGTGGGTTGCTGATGCAGGAGTGCATGCTGCTCTGACACAGTGGGGGCCACTGACCACATCCTGTGGTGCCTTAGGGGCCTGTCCCACCCACCTAGAGCTGTGTTGCTGGGGGCACCCTGAGCTCCTGGTGCCTGGCCCCCACCTCCGCCACAGAGGGTTTTTTTCAGCAGCACACAGCCCACAACAAACTCTGAGGATTTTTGGTGATGAGCACGGTTTCAGAGCACACAGCAACTAATTGTGGGAAGCTCACTGCAAGCCTGAGAGGGAGGCCTGTGCATGACGCACTGAGCTCTTTCCCCCAACAGTTGGTGCTGAGTTGCCCATAGTCTCTCTATTGCTGAACAAGTGGTCTGCAGATTAAAGCAGGCAGAGAGCCCCCTCCCTCTTTTTTTTTCTTCTCTTTTCTTTTCTTTTTTCTTTTTTTTTCCAGGTCATCTATCCAATACATCAAAGCAATCACAAAGCAACAGCCAGAATGAAGAAACAAAGAAACACGTCCCACTTAAAAGGTCAGAAGAAACCTCTAGAAGTATCCAACCTTTCAGAGACAGAGTTTAGAACACTGATGATAATAATGTTTAAGGAACTTAGTGAGGACATAAAGAGGATAGAGAAATCATAAAAAGCAACCAGTTAGAACTAAAAAATACAGTAATTTAAGTGAAGAACACAGTTGAAGGAATCACCATTAGATGAAGCAGAGGATCGGATCAGTGATTTAGAAGACAAAATGGCAGAAATCACCCATTTGGAACAACAAAAAGAAAAAACAATAAAAAACAATGAAAATAGTTTAAGAGACCTGTAGGACAACATGAAGCACAACAACATTCGCATCATAGGAATACCAGAAGGAGAAGAGAAAAAGCAAGGGATCGAGAATGTATTTGAAGAAATAA
>NW_017731826.1:979497-981354 GCF_001890085.2 Hipposideros armiger
TAACAGCTGACTTTTCTACAGAAACTCTGCAGGCCAGAAGTGAGTGGCAAGAAATATTCAAAGTGATGCAAAATAAAGGCCTACAACCAAGATTGCTCTACCCAGCATGGCTATCACTTAAAATTGAAGGCGAGATAAACAGCTTCTCAGAAAATAATAAGCATAAGGAATTCATTACTACCAAGCCAATATTGCAGGAAATGATGACAGGGGTTTTTTAAACAGAAGAAAGAGGAAAACAAGCTAACCCAGGAAGATGAGAAATACAAATAACAAAATGGCAATAAATATGCACCTATCAATAATCACTTCAAATGTGAATGGGCTAAATGCTCCAGTGAAAAGACATAGAGTTGCTGAGTGGATAAGAAAACAGGATCCATGCATATGCTGTTTACAAGAGGTTCATCTCAGATCAAAAGACACACAGACTGAAAGTAAAGGGATGGAATAAGATATTTCACGCAACTGGAAATGAGAAAAAAGCAGGAGTAGCAATACTTATTTCAGATAAAATAGACGTTAAAATGAAGACTACAATAAAAGACAAAGAAGGATACTACATAATAATAGAAGGATCAATTCAACAAGAGGACATAACCCTAGTAAACATCTATGCACCCAACATAGGAGCTCCTAAATATATAAAACAGATATTGAAAGACATAAAGACAGAGATCAACAGTATCACTATCGTAGTAGGGGACTTCAACTCCCTGTTGTCACCAATGGACAGATCCTCCAGACAGAAAATCAACATGGAAACAGTGGCCTTGATACTTTAGACCAGCTAGATTTAATTGATATTTTTAGAGAATTTAACCCTAAGCAACAGAATATACATTATTCTCAAGTGCACATGGAACATTTTCCAAGATAGACCACTTCTTAGGACACAAAACAAGTCTCAATAAATTTAAGAAGATTGAAATCGTATGAAACGTCTTCTCTAACCACAATGCTATGAAACTAGAAATCAATTATAAGAAGAAACCTGGAAAGCACACAAATACATGGAGGCTGAGTAATATACTAAAATAGCGAGTGGTTCAAAACTGAGATCAAGGAAGAAATAAAAAGCTATCTTGAGACAAACAAAAATGAAAACACAACAACCCAAAATCTATGGGATGCAGTGAAAGCAGTCCTAAGAGGGAAATTCATAGCAATGCGGGCCTATCTAAAGAAACAAGAACAATCTCATATCAACAGACTATCTTTACACCAAAGGGAACTGGAGAAAGAACAGCAGAACAAGCCCAAAGGGAATACGAAGAAGGAAATAATAAAGAATATCAGAGCAGAAATAGATGAAATAGAGACCAAAAAAAAAAAAGAAAGAAAGAAAGAAAGAAAAAAAAGAAAAAAAACAACCAATACAAAAGATTGATGAAACCAAGAACTGGTTTTTTGAAAAGAAAAACAAAATCGACAAACCCTTAGCCAGACATACCAAGAAAAAGAGAGAGAGGACCCAAATTAATAAAGTCAGAAATGAAAAGGAGACGTGACAACAGATACCACAGAAATACAGAAAATTGTAAGAAAATACTACGAGTAACTGTATGCCAACAAATTTGACAATCTGGAAGAAATGGATAAATTTTTAGAAGCATACAATCTACCATGCCTGAACCAAGAAGAAACAGAAACTCTGAACAGACTGATCACTACCAAAGAAATTGAATCAGTAATCAACAAACTTTCAACAAAGAAAAGTTCTGGACCAGATGGCTTCACAGGTGAATTTTACAAAACATTCAAAAAAGAATTAATACCTATTCTCCTCAAACTATTCCAAAAAATACAGAAGGAGGGAGGGCTTCCAAGCAAATTTTATGAGGCCACTATTACTCT
>NW_017731826.1:984303-1015055 GCF_001890085.2 Hipposideros armiger
TTGCAACTGTGTTTCAGCTATTACAACTGTGTTGTACAGGTGAAACTAATTTTTAAAAATGTTTATTTCACAATTAAAAAACGAACAAAATAAACAAAACAAAAAAATGTAGCTAACATACAATATTATATTAGTTTTATGTGTACACCATAGTTATTAACATTTATATACCTGAGGACGTGATCAACATAAGTTCAGTAATCATCTGACACTGTACCACACTATCATAATATTATTGACTGTATTCCCTATGTTGTACATTATATCCCCATGACTTATTTGTTTTGTACCTGGAAATTTGGACCTCTTATTCTTTTTCACCTTTCCCCCACTTTTTAATTTTTCAATTACAGTTGATATTCAATATTATTTTATATTAATTTCAGCATAGTGGTTAGGCATTTATATGATTTAAGAAGTGATCCCCTGACTAGTACTCAGCCGACATTGTATATAGTTATTACCATATTATTGACTATATTCTCTATGCTTTACTTTACATCCCCATGACTATTTTGTAACTACCAATTTGTACTTCTTAATCCCTTCACCTTTTTCTCACACTTCCAACCACTCTCCCACCTGGCAACCATCAGTTTATTCCCTGTATCAATGAGTTTGTTTGTTTTGTTCTTTAGAGTCTATATATAAGTGAAATCCCGTTGCATCTGTCTTCTTATGACACTCAACCTAGCACAGTACCCTCCATGTTCATCCATGCTGCCACTGATGTCAAGAACCCATTCCCTTCCCTGGCCAAGCACTATTCCATTGTATATATGTACCACCTCCTCTTTATCCGTTCTTCCATCAACAGACACTCAGGCTGCCTCCACATCTTGGCCATTGTAAACAATGCTGCAGTGAACATAGGTGCACACATGCCCTTCAAGTAGCATTTTGGGTTTCTTCGGATAAATACCCAGAAATGGGATTACTGGGTCCTTCTTTGTCTATTGTTACAGCCTTAGGTTTTTTGTTTGTTTGTTTGTTTGGTTGGTTTTTTTTTAGCTGTTGTTCAGCATCTTAGCTGTAGAGGGCAGTGTCATTGGCCCTCATATGTGGGATCCAAACTGGGGCCTTCTGGCGTCCCAAGCCAGCTCTTAACCAATGCGCCACTTGGCCGGCCCACAGCCTTAGTTTTAAATTCTGTTCTGTTTGGTATAAGTATTGCTATTCCAGGTTTTGGGGGTTTTTTTCATTTCCATTTTCATGAAATGTCTTTTTTCATCACTTTACTTTCATTCTGTGTGTCCTTTGATCTGAAGTGAGTCTCTTGTAGGCAGCATATATAAGGGCTTTGTTTTCTTTTCCATTCAGCCATACTATGCCTTTTTATTGGAGCATTTAATCTATTTACATTGAAAGTAATTGTTGACAGATATGCAGTTATTGCCATTTTATTATTCATAATTTATTTTTTTGTTTTTAATTATCTTAAAGAAGTCCCTTTAATGTTCCTTGTAATACTGGTTTTGTGATGATGAACTCCTTTAGCTTTTTCTTGTCTGGGAAGCTCTTTATCTGTCTTTTGATTTTAAATGATAGCCTTGCTGGGTAGAGTCATCTTGGTTGCAGGCACTTGCTTTTCATCACTTTGAATATTTCGTGCCAATCCCTTCTGGCCTGCAAAGTTTCTGTTGAGAAATCAGCTGACAATCTTATAGAAGCCCTCTTACAAGTTACTAGTAGCCTTTCTCTTGATACTTTTAGTATTCTCTCTTTGTCTTAACCTTTGTCATTTTAGTTATAATGTGTCTTGGTGTGGTTCTGTTTGGTTCCATCTTGTTCGGGACTCTCTGCACCTCCTGGGCTTGTATGTTTATTGTCTTCACCAAGTTAGGAAACTTTTCAGTCATTATTTCTTTTTTTTTTTCTTCAAAGATTTTATTGGGGAATTTGGGGAAGGGAACAGCGCTGGGGAATTGGGGGAGGGGAACAGCGCTGGGGAATTGGGGGAAGGGGAACAGACAAGTTTCTGTCCTTTGTTCTGCAGTCTAGTTGTGGAGGACGTTGCTTCACTGGCCCATGTTGGAATTATCATTGCGCTCTTTCCGGGTGAGGCAGATTGGTTGCTGGCCTCTGGATGGCTGCTCATGGCGGCTCTTGGCAGCTCACACTGGCTGCCAGCCGCTCTTGCTGGCTACTGGTCACACACAGTAGCTTATGGCAGCCCACTGTAGCAGGGGCTGCAGCCTACGCTGTCGCCGGTGACTCACGGCAGCCCAGCTCCAGGTTTAGCTGTTGTTCACCACCTTAGCTGTAGAGGGCAGTGTCACAGGCCCTCATGTGGGACCTGAACTGTGGCCCTGCTGCTCAGAGCTGGTGTCCCAAGCCAGCTCTTAACCAACACACCACTTGGCCGGCACCAGTCATTATTTCTTTAAATACGTTCTCAATTTCTTGCTTTCTCTCTTTTCTGTCTGGTATTCCTGTGATGCGAATGTTGTTACACTTGATGTTCCAGAGGTCTCTTAAACTATCCTGATTTTTAAAAAATTCCTTTTCATTTTGCTATTCCAATTGGGTGTTTTCTGCTACCCTGTCTTCTATATCACTCATTTGATTCCCTGCTTCATTTAGTCTGCTGATGATTCCTTCTAGTACATTCTTCATTTCAGTTATTGTATTCTTCATTTCTGACTGTTTTTTTTATAGTCTGTTTGTCCTTTTTTTAATGCTTCCTATCCCTTTGTGAAAGTTCTCACTAAGTTCCTTGAGCATTCTTATAACTGTTGTTTTGAACTCTGTATCTGGTAGGATGCTTGCCTCCATTTTGTTTAGTTATTTTTCTGGAGTTTTCTCCTGTTCTGTCATTTAGGATGTGTTTCTTTGTTTCCTCATTTTGGTTCCCTCTGTGTCTTTATTTCTATGTATTAATATTAGGTAGATCTGCTACATCTTCCAGTCTTGGCCAGGTGGCCTATGGAGTAGGTGCCCTGTGGGGCCCTTGCACAGTCTCCCTGGTCTCCTGCACCAGGTGGTCCAGGAGTCTCCCGTGTGTGGGTTATGTGTGCCCTCCTGTTGTAGTTGAGCCTTGATGCTATTGGCATGTCAATGGGTGGGATTGACACTTAGGCTGACTGGCTGTGGGGCTTGGCTTTGTCCACAACTTATGGGCTGCTGTGTGGGGGGCTACCCCCTGACTGGGATTCACCCCAATGGGCTCTGGTGTGTGTTGAGACATTCTTTTGTGTGTGCTGCTTATGGGGCTAAGTGGGCAGTGCTTTGCTGTGGTCTGAAGCCAGCCTCCAAGTGTGTTAGTTCTGGGGCCCCTTGAGAGGGGCTTCTCATCAGGCCCAGGTTATCTAGTGCCTCTGACCAGCCAGAGAATTCTTGGTAGGAGCTACAGAGCGATCTTCAGTTGGTTGCTGCCTGTGCTAAACCTGGAGACACATGGGAGAGGCCATGTTGCAAACCAAGAATGTCTGCCACCAGTACCTGTTCTGGGGTAGCTCTGCAAAATGCCATAAATTCTGAGGCCTGGTACCACCTGCCAGTTTTTGTACAGTTTAGTCACTGATTAAGCATCATGCAGTACATGAGTTGGGTGAGGCGTGGTCCCGGGGTTACCAGGGCAAGATGAGTTGTGGGCACCAGGTTAATGTAGGTCCTGGTTTGGTGCCAGTACTGAACGTGGAGATACTCAGCAAATGTCTAAGCACACTGAGGCCAGCCGCCGCCAACTTTGGGCCTGCAGACCCCCGGTAGTTGTCCAAGAACAAGTGCAACGTGGGCAGGACTGGCTGCTTGCTGAGAAAGTGCTTCCAGTGTTGGGCGAATTGGTGGGGCCATGGCCCCAGGGAGTCACCAGGGTGGAAGGAGCAGAGCTCACCAGACCAATTCAGATTCAGATTTGGCCATGGGCATGGGGGAAGGGCTCCACACAGGAATGATGGCACCCACCTCCTGGCTGCATGAGAGGAGAACCCCACTGAAGGAAAATGGTGACTGTCCCTCCAGTCCTAGCCCCAAAGCCACACAACTCAGTCTCTCCCTGTATGTCTCCGATGCTTTCTCAGTCACTGTCCCTCCACCAGAGCCTAGGGGCAGTGTGTGTAAGCAAGTTAGTCTGTGCATGGACCCTTTAAGGGTGATTTCTGTGTTTCCCACAGCCTTTCATTCTACCCAGATGGTTAGAATCCCCAGTTTTAAACAGCCAGATATTGTGGGGGCTCCTCTTCCTGGTACTAGTACTCTGGGCTGGGGAGTCCAGTGTGGGACTGGGACCCCTCACTCCTCTGAGGGGAACCACCGCAGCCAAGCTATTGCTTTCCATTCTCCTCTGCCACATGGAGGTTTGCAGCTGCCCTGTTCTGCATCTCCACCCCTCCTAGCACTCTCAACGTGACTTCTTTATATCCTTAGTTATAAAACTTCTGTTCAGCTAGACTACAGATGGTTCTCCAGGTTGATTATTCTATAATTTAGTTGTAATTTTAATGTGTTCATGGGAGGAGACAAGCACAGCGTTTATCTTCTCTGCTATGTTGGATCCTATTGTCATTGTTTTTTATTCGTGTGTGTGTGTGTGTGTGTGTGTGTGTGTGTGTGTGTGTGTGTATTCAGATTGTGTGTTTCCTGCTACTTTGTCTTCCAGAATGCTATTTGGTACTCTGCTTTATCTAATGTGCTGTTGATTCCTTCCAATGTATTTTTCATTTCATTTATTGTATTCTTAATTTCTGACTGGTTCATTTTTATGATTTCTATCTCTTCTTTTGTATTTTCTATCTCCTCGTTTAAGTCCTCACTGTGTTCATCTACTCTCCCCCTAAGTTCATTGAGCATCCTTATAACCAGTGTTTTGAACTCTGTATTGGTAGATTGCTTGTCTCCATTTTGTTTAGTTTTTATTTCTTCTGTAGTTTTGTCCTGTTCTTTCATTTAGGACATATTCCTTTGTCTCCTTCTTTGGGCCGATTCCCTGTGTTTGTTTCTTTGTATTATTGGGTTGTCGGAAAAGTCATAACGTATTTTTTCTATGTTTTTTGTTGCAAAAAATGTGTCATGACTTTTCTGACAACCCAATAGTTAGATTTGCTACACGTCCCAGTCTTGACAGAGTGAACTTATTTAGAAAGTGTCCTGTGGGGCCCAGTGGGATGCTCTTCCTGGTCACCTGAGTCAGGTGCTCCAGAGGTGTCCTGTGTTTGGTCTCTGTGTGTCCTCTTATTATAGTTGAGCCTCATAACTAGCTGACTGGTTTTTAGGCAGCTGGTTATGATGGCTGTTCATATCTATAGTGAATAACCTGTTGTGCAGGGGCTGACTCTAGTAAGAGGGAGTCACTATAGTGGGCTTTGGTGCCAGCCATGTCTGTTCTTTAAGTGTGTCATTTTTGAATCTCGTTGGGTGGTGTTCTGCTGCGGTCTACAGCATTCATTGGGTGCACTGGGTCTGGAGCCTCTTGGGAGGGGCTCCAGTGCTGGCCTGGTTCAGCCACCACTTGTGCCTCACTGGGACCTCTTCAGTTGGAACTATAAAGTGATCTATATTTGGTTGCTGCTTGTGCTGGGCTTGCAGGTGCTTGGGAAAGGCCAGCTGCCACTTGTGTCAGGCTTGTGGCCACTTATTTGAAGCTACAGTCCAAGGTGGTTATCGCTTTTGCCAGGCTTGGGGCCACCTGATGGGAGTTACAGTGCAAATTGATACGATTTGCTACTTGTATTGGGCTTGGGGCTGCTTAGCAAGAGGTACAGGCATGCTGACACCCAGTGTTTGTTTTGGGTTTGTGGATCTTTTAAAGTTTTTTTGGAAAGTCCATAATGTGAGTTGAGGCAGGCTATTTGTGCGGAGAAGCTGCTGGAAGAGTCTTGGGCATGGCAGCCATTTTGGGTCAGGCGGGGGTCTCAGGGAATCCATCAGAATGGGCTTAACAGTGTTAATAGGTTAATGTAAAATTCAGATCTGGTGCCCATCTGTGCCAGGCTGTCTTGGTGGAAGGGGAGTTCTGCAAAGGAACAGTGGCACCTGCCAGTGCTTCTGTCCCTAGAGGGAGTTTCCCCAGCCCCTGCCCCTCCAGCTGTTCCTCTGGCCCTGAAATTAGTCAAGCTAGTTTCTCCTTGTATGTTTCTGGTGGTTTCTGAGGTGATGCCCCTATGCTGGGACTTAGAGTGAGTTAGTTTGTGAGTGATTGAATCTTTGTGTGGGTCTTTTAATAGGAGTGCCTTATTCCCTAGCAGCTTTTTGTCTTTCTCAGTCAGACATGAACCCTGCCGGTTTTCACAGCTTGATGTTTGGGGGAATTCCTCTTCTCAGCACTGGTGTCCTGTGCTAGGGAGCCTGGTGAGGGGCTGAGACCTCTCTCTCCTCAGGGGGGAACTTCTGCAGCCAGATATCCCTCCCAGTTCTTAATCACAGCACCATGGTTGTGGGACATGCCCACTTTGTGTCTCCATTCCTCCTGTCAGTCTTGGCATGGCTTCTTTATATCCTTAGTTATAGGAATTCTGCTTAGGTATTATTCAGGTGGTTCTCAATGATGGTTGTTTTATAACTTAGTTGTAATTTTGAGCTGGTCATGGGTGGACACAAGCACAGGATTTACCTACTTTGCCACCTTGAGTGGAAGTCATTCTTTGTTTCCTATTCTTTTATGTTTGGTGTCTAAACTCTGGATTTTTGTTTTGTGGTTACCATTCAGTGTGTGTAAAATGCCTCATATATACAATAGTCCTTTTTCTTCTGATTGCCTCTTTATCCTCATTTGCCTGTATATGTTCAGTCCTTTTTTTCTTCCTGTTTTATGATTTTGTTGTCACAAGTTATCTTTTTATGTTGTGGACTTGTTACCAAATTGCAGTAGTTATAGTGATTTTTTAATGTCTCCCTTCCCCCTTTAACTTTTATGTTGTAATTAAGTGGTAAATATCCTATTGTGAAGTAGAGTTGCATTTTCATGCTACTATTTGTCTGTTAGTCATCTTACTCTGAGTTTTGTATACTTTTATCTTTTAGCTCCTGGTAGAAGAACTCCTTTCAACATTTCTTATAATGCAGATCTTATCGTGGTAAATCCTCCCAGCTTTTGTCTGTGAAAGCTTTTATTTCTTCTTCATATCTAAAGGATAACTTTGCTTTATATATTATCCTTGGCTGATGGTTCCTCTCTTTAAATATTTTGAATATTTCCTTCCATTCTTTTAGCTTGTAATGTTCCTACTGAACAATTGGTGATAATTTTGTGGGCTTTTTTTTGTAGATTGCAGTCTTTTTCCCCCCTGGCTGCCTTGAGAATTCTTTCTTTGTCATTAATTTTTGACAGTTTGAGCAAAATGTATTTTGGAGAAGGTCCTTTTGCATTAATATACTTAGGTATTCTGTTAGCTTCCTCTATTCTAGTGTTCAGTTCTTTCCATAGGCCTGGGAAGTTCTCATCAATTATTTCTTTGTGTAGGCTCTCTGTTACCTTCTCTTTCCTTTCTCCTTCTGGTATTCCCATTATCCTTATGTTTGTCTTTCTAATGGAGTCAGATAGTTCTCATATAATTTAAAAAATATATTTTTAAAAACTCTTAGTTCTCTCTCTTCTTCCTCCTGGGTCATTTCTAGGTTTTTGTCTTTGACCTTGCTAATTCTCTCTTCCATCTGGTCTGCTCTGCTTCCAGTGCTCTCTAATGCATTGCTCATCTATATTGAGTTCTTCAGCTCTATAATTTTTTTAAATTAGTCTTTTTGGTAAATTACTCCTTTTGTTCATTAATTTTTGTCCTGAGCTCACTGATCTACCTTTCTGAGTTCTCTTGTATCTTGTTGCATTTCTTCATAACTGCAACCTTAACTTCTCTGTCATTTAAATCACACTTTTCCATGACTTTGAGTTTTGTTTCTGGAGACTTTTCATTTTCTTTCTGTGCTCTCATGTTACCTTGGTTGTTCGTGGTATTTGATAGATTGTTTTTCTGTATGTGCATTTAGGGAGTGAGCTCTTTTCTTGTTTAGATGGTGTTTTTTCTCAACATCTCAGCAGGTTGATAGGTAAGGTACTTTTTTTGTTTTGTTTTCCAGTAGATAGCAATATAGTGCAAGTTTTTGTTGTTCCTTGCCTGCACTATCTGTGCCTCTGGGATTGCAGTGGAGCTGTGTTGCTGTGGTTAGGAAAATGCTGCGTATCCTCTGAGATTGTTGTTATCACCTCAGTGAACATTTCACCTTTCAGGGCGCACCACTGTTTTGGGGGAATGTGATGGGTGGTGGAGAACATGTTTTGTGAGCTCCCAGCACTGCCTCCATTTTAATAATGATCTCTGACACTTCTGTTTTTTTGGAGGCATCTGTACTGCCTCTACATGGCTCTGCCTTGATGGGCAGGCAGGCAAGGTCACAGTTTCATGGCTCCACCTCCCTGCCAACAATGGCTGTTGACATCACTGTGCTGTTTGGGGCTTCTCAACTTCCTTTACTGGGCTCTGCTGGGACAGGTGAGGCAAGGGAGGCAAGTTTTCAATCTTGCAGGTGAGTAAATCTTTATCTAGACTTCTTTAGATAAATATTCCATAACCATTTCATACTCAATATGTCCAAACAGAGCTCATTCACTCACCCACCTCCTCATCATGATTCTTTACTTGTATTCTCAGTCTTAGTGAATTTCATCACCAACACTCGCGTGGCAAAAAAAAAGAAAGAACACCATAATCAATCACCCAAGTTGCTTCACTCAACATCTCTTTAGGGAATTTATTTCTTTCAATTTCTATTGCCACTGTCTAACTATTGATCCACATCATTCTCATCTGGTGTGCTGTCATCCCCACCCATTGTAACTGTCTCTGGGCTTTGATCCACAGTGCTTCCAGAGTGAACTATCTAAATGAGGTCTGCTGTTAATATCCTTCAGTGACCCTGCATTGTTTATAGGGGAAAAACTCTATTCCCTTGTGTGACATACAAAGTTGTGTGTAAACCCGACCTACTTCAGAGATATCTCTCACTGCTCCTCTACTTGAATTCCACACTCCACCCATTCTGAAGATTCTTGTGTATTTCCTGAATTTGACTTGTTCTCCTTTGTGCCTCTTCATGTGCTACTCTCTCTGTGTGGAAGGTCCTCCTCACCCCATTCCCCAATTTATTCAAAACTCACTTAAAACATTATTTCTCTTGAGAAACCCTCTCTGAGCCCCTAATTTTGACTAATATGCTCCTATTCCTCCTCAGCTATTTATTTGAGTTTCCTCACACCCCTCCTCCCAACAAATGGTGGACATCATCAAAATTTATTGACTGATGTGTCCTCAACTTCTAAGCCTAATATAGTGAATGAATGGGTAATTTAATGAAATAATGAAATTAAATGTATTAAAAATAGGGTCAGAAATAAGGTAGTCAGGGGAGAACATGCCATAGGAGGTGTCATTGGAGCAAAGGCCTGAATAAAATGGGATACAGAACTATGAATCAGTCCGGGGGAAAGCTGGCATAAATGCCCAGGACAGGAATGAGCCTACTTGCCTCTGGAATAGCAAGAAAGCTTTTGTAGTCAGAATGAATGAGCAATAATGCCCTAACAAGAGGTTAGAAGGGAGTAGGACCCAGAAGACAGATTGAAGAATTTAGATTTTATTCTGAGTGTAAGGAAAAGCCATTGGAGGTCCTTTGAGCAGGGGAAAGACATGATCAGATTATGTGTTTTAAAAGGTAAGTCTGGTTGCTGTGTGGGGACTAGTTGTAGGCCAAAAGTGGAATTAAGAGATGTTTTCAGTAAAGCCAGGTAAGAAATTATGGTGGCCTGATGCTGATGACGGGTAGTGAGAAAGGATCAGATTTAGGATATAATGTAAAGCTAAAAATGGTAGGAGTTGCTGATGATCTGAATGTGTGGTGTGAAGGGAAAAGATAAATTAAAGATGACTTCTTGCTTTTAGACCTGAAAAACTGAATGAACAGTGGTGTCACTACTCAGATGAGGAAGATAGGGAAAGGAACAAGTTTGGGTTTGAGAGACAGTAAGTCTGGAGCTCACTCAGGAGGACAGGACAGGAAATATAAACTGAAAACTTTATTCACAGTACAAGTAGGAGCCCAGAAAATAAGAACCCAATATCGGCTGTGTCCCTTCTTCATACATGCACAACCACAGGCATGAAAGGCAGAGACCTAAACCTGGTTCAGGAAACAGTTTGTTCTGAGGGGAAGAGTGTGAGCTGTAAAAAATTTTAAGCCACACACACACATATGCACACACACAAGCACGCACAGGCATACATATGCATGTAAGTATGTGGGTATGTATACAGTAGTTCCCCCTTATTTGGGGTTTCGCTTTCCATGGTTTTAGTTACCCATGATAAACAGTCTGAAAATATTAAATGGAAAATTCCAGAATTAAACAATTCATAAGTTTTAAATTGAGTGCCATTCTGAGTAGTATGATGAAATTTCGCTCCGTCCTATCCTGGAGGTCATCCCTTTGTCCAGCGTATCCATGATATGTATGCTTCCCACCCATTAGTCACTTAGTAGCCCTCTCATTAGGTCAGTAGTAGCCTAACACTGTGTCACAATACCTGTGGCATTCACCTCACTTCATCTCATCACGTAGGTACTGTATCATCTCACATCATCACAAGAAGGGTGAGTACATGACAGTAAGACATTTTGAGAGAGACCACATTGGCATTTTTATTGCAATATAATTGTTCTATTTTATTATTAGTTATTGTTGTTAATCTCTTACTGTGCCTAGTTTTATAAATTAAACTTTATTATAGGTATGTAAGCATAGGAAAAAACAGTATAATATAGGGTTAGGTACTATTCACAGTTTCAGGCACCCACTGGGGGACTTGGAACATATGCCCTGTGGATAAGGGGGGGTACTGTACACACACACACACACACACACACACACACACACACACACACACACACACACCCTTTTGATCATGCAGCAGGCTGCTCCTTGAGAAGCAGTATGCTAAACCCCTAGGACTGCTTGATTATGCAGCATCCACTTTGCTCCCTGACACATAGGCAGTGTTTTCCTGTTAACTCGGCATATATATTAGGTTGTTGGAAAAGTCATGATGCATTTTCAGAACGAAAAACATAGAAAAAATACGTCATGACTTTTCCGACAACCCAATATAATCTCTTTGCTGACTGCTGGAGTGATGAGCATCTAGTTTTATAATGCATTTGTGATAGCCACTGATTCATCATAAACATTTATGCTACTTGCTATATCACTGAAATATGATTGAGAATAACTTTACTTTTGAGGTTTTTTATTGCTATATTAATCCAAAATGACTCATGAACTCTTGTTGATATTAACAGTGTCCTGTGAACAAGAACCTTTAAAAAATGGCGAATTTCATAACTATTAATCTTCTTGATTCTTAGAAGAGATGGGGGGTGAAACTGCATAAGACAATGAGTTGGTAACACTTGAAACTAAGTGATGTAGTTCATGGAGCGACCTTTTATTATTAGGTCTTGTTTCTGCTGTTTGAAATTTTCCATAATAAAAAGATGAAAAGAAAATGACGAAGAAAGAGAAATGAGCCTTTATTGAGGAAAAGGAGTATTTCATCAGATTTACCCAAATGAACATGGATGATCAAGAGAAGAAAGCATCACAGAACTTTATAAATCAAGATTTTTTAAATTTAATTTAATTTTTAATTAGTTTCAGGTGTACAACACAGTGCAATAGTTATACTTTTTACCCATCAAAGTGACAACCCCTGCCCCCCAATCCACTGCCCCACTCCACTCCCTGATATCATATGTATCTATTATGATTCCCTTGACTCCACTTCCACACTACTCCACATCCTGTGACTCTCTCTCTCTCTCTCTCTCTCTCTCTCTCTCTCTCTCTATATATATATATATATATATATATATATATATATATATATATATATTCACTCATAGTTGACATACAATACTCTACAACATCAGCTTCAGATGTACGGTGCAGTGATCAAGCCTCTACCCCATCCATGAAGTGGTCTCCCTAACAAGACATGTGACCATCTGACACCCTACAAAATGTTTACAACATTATTAATTATATTCCCTGAACTGTCTTTCATATCTCTGTGGCAATATTGTAGTTACCTGTTTATGCTGTCTAATCCCTTCCCCTTCTCTCTCATTCCCACACTCCCAACTAGCAACCATCAGTTTATCCCCTATATCTCTGAGACTATTTCTGTTTACTTTGCTCGTTCATTCATCTTTTAGATTCCACATATAAGTGAGATCATATGGTATTTGTCTTTCTGACTGACTTATTTCACTTAACAATAGTCTCTAGGTCCATCCATATCGTTGCAAATGTTACGATTTAATTTTTTCCCCCCTCCCTCCAGGCTGCTCTCTCATTCTTCTTTATAGCGGAGTAATACTCCATTGTATAAATGTACCACAGTTTCTTAATCCAGTCGTCTACCAATGGGCATTTTGGTTCTCTCCAAGTCTTGGCTATTGTGAATAGCACTGCAATAAACATAGGGGTGCATATATTTTTTTGAATTAGTGTCTTGGGTTTCTCTGGCTAGATACCCAAGTGTGGAATTGCTGGGTCACATGGTAGTTCCATTTCCAGTTTTTTGAGATACCTCCATATTGATTTCCATAATGGCTGCACCAATCTGCAGTCCCACCAACAGTGCACCAGGGTTCCCCTTTCTCCACAGCCTCGCCAGCTCTTTTTGTTTGTTAATTTATTGATGATAGCCATTATGACTGGAGTGAAGTGCTATCTCATTGTGGTTTTTATTTGTATTTCCCTAATGATTAGTGAGGTTGAACATTTTTTCATATGCCTGTTGGCCATCTGTATGTCCTCTTTAAAGAAATGCCTCTTCATATCCTCTGCCCATTTTGTAATTGGGTTGTTTGTTTTTTTGGTGTTGAGTTGAATGAATGTTTTATAAATTTTGGATATTAACTCCTTATCAGATATACCGTTGGCAAATATCTTCTCCCATTCAGTAGGCTGCCTTTTTGTTTTATTGAAGGTTTCTTTTGTTGTGAAAAAAACTTTTAAGTTTGATGTGGTCCCATATGTTCATTTTTTCTTTTACTTCCCTAGCCCGTGGGGATGTATCAGTAAAAACATTGCTCAGGGTAATGTCTGCAAATTTACTCCCTATGTTTTCTTCTAGGAGTTTTATGGTTTCAGGTCTTACATTTAAGTCTTTAATCCATTTTGAAATTGTTCTCGTATATGGTGTAAATAGGTGGTCCATTTTCATATTTTTGCACGTGTCAGTCCTATTTCCCAGCACCATTTATTAAATAGACTATCTTTACCCCAATGTAAATTCTTGCTTCCATTGTCATAGATTAAGTGACCATATATGGATGGGTTTATTTCTGGGCTCTCTATTCTGTTCCATTGGTATGTGTGTTTGTTTTTATGCCAGTACCATACTGTTTTGATTACTGTAGCCTTGTAGTATGATTTGATGTTGGGTAGCGTGATACTTTCCACTTTGCTCTTATTTATCAAGATTGCTGTGGCTATTTGGGGTCTTTTTTGGTTCCATATAAATTTTAGGATTATATGTTCTATTTCTGATAAAAATGTCCTTGGTAGTGTGATAGGAATTGCATTGAATCTATATATTGCCTTAGGTAGTATTGACATTTTTTCTGTTTTTAAATTTATTAATTTATTTTTTTATTGTGAAATACACATTTGAAAAATTAGTAGTATTGACATTTTAACTATATTAATTGTTCCTATCCATGAACATGGTGTATTTCCATTTATTTGTATCTTCTTTGATTTCTCTCTTCAGTGTCTTATAATTTTCTGAGTACAGGTCTTTCACTTCTTTGGTTAAATTAATTCCTATGTATTTTATTGTTTTTGAAGTAATTGTAAATGGGATTGATTTCCTGATTTCTTCTTCTGATAGTTTATTATTGGTGTATATAAATGCAACTTATTTCTGAATATTAATTTTGTATCCTGCTACCTTACTAAATTCATTTATCAGTTCTAACATTTTTTTGGTGGAGTCTTTGGGATTCTCTCTATATAGTATCATGTCATCTGCATATAATGACAATTTTATTTCCTCCTTTCCAATTTGGATGCCTTTTATTTCATTTTCTTTCTGATTGGTGTGGCTAGAACTTCCAGAACTGTGTTGAATAGAAGTGGTGAAAGTGGGCAGCCTTGTCTTGTTCCCAATCTTAAGGGGAAGGCTTTTCGCCTTCTTATAATTGATTTCTTTTGCCATTGAGTATGATGTTTGCTGTGGGCTTATTATATATGGCCTTTATTATGTTGAGATATGATCCCACTATTCCCACTTTGCTAAGAGTTTTTATCATAAATCACTGCTGGATTTTGTCAAATGCTTTTTATGCATCTATTGATATGATCATACAATTTTTATTCTTCATTTTGTTAATGTGATGTATTACATTAATTGATTTGTGGATATTGAACCACCCTTGCATACCAGGAATGAACCCCACTTGATCTTGGTGTGTGATCTATTGAATGTGATGCTGAATTCGGTTTGCTAGTATTTTGTTGAGGATTTTTCCATCTATGTTCATTAGGGATATTGGCCTGTAGTTTTCTTTTTTTGTAATATCTTTGTCTGATTTTGGGATCAGAGTAATAGTGGCATAATAAAATGTGGTTGGGAGTCTTCCCTCCTTCTGTATTTTTTGGAATAGTTTGAGGAGAATATGTGTTAATTTTTTTTGAATGTTTTGTAAAATTCACCTGTGAAGCCATCTGGTCCAGGACTTTTATTTGTTGGAAGCTTGTTGATTACTGATTTAATTTCTTTGGTAGTGATCAGTCTGTTCAGAGTTTCTGTTTCTTCTTCATTCAGACTTGGTAGATTGTATGCTTCTAGAAATTTATCCATTTCTTCCAGATTGTCAAATTTGTTGGCATATAGTTGCTTGTAGTATTTTCTTGCAATTTCCTGTATTTCTGTGGTATCTGTTGTCATTTCTCCTCTTTCAGTTTGAATTTATTAATTTGGGTCCTCTCTCTTTCTTGGTGAGTCTGGCTAAGGGTTTGTTGATTTTGTTTATGTTTTCAAAAAACCAGCTTTTGGTTTCATTGATCTTTTGTATTGAGTTTTTTTTTTTGGTGTCTATTTCATTTATTTCTGCTGTGGTCTTATTATTTCCTTCATTGTACTCCCTTTGGGCCTGTTTTACTCTTCTTTTTTTAGTTCCCTTGGGTGTAAAGATAGTTTGTTGATTTGAGATTGTTCTTGTTTCTTTAGATAGGCCTGCATTGCTATGAATTTTCCTCTTAGGACTGCTTTCGTTGCATCCCAGAGATTTTGGGTTGTTGTGTTTTCATTTTCGTTTGTCTCAAGGTATCTTTCGATTTCTTCTTTGATCTCATTTATTACCCACTCGCTATTTAGTAACATGTTTTTCAGCCTTTATGTATTTGTGTACTTTCCAGATTTCTTCTTATAATTGATTTCTAGTTTCATAGCATTGTGGTCGGAAGACGCTTGATATGATTTCAATCTTTTTAAATTTATTGAGACTTGTTTTGTGTCCTAACATGTGGTCTATCTTGGAAAATGTTCCATGTGCACTTGAGAAGAATGTATATCCTGTTGCTTTGGAGTGGAATGCTCTAAAAAATATCAATTAAATCCAGCTTGTCTAAAGTGTCATTTAAGACCGCTGTTTCTGTGTTGATTTTCTGTTTGGAGGATCTGTCCATTAGTGACAATGGGGTGTTGAAGTCCCCTACTACAATAGTGTTACTGTTGATCTCTGTCTTATGTATGTCAAAATCTGTTTTATATATTTAGGAGCTCCTATGTTGGGTGCACAGAAGTTTACTAGGGATATATCCTCTTGTTGAACCAATCCCTTTATTATTATGTGTGCCCTTCTTTGTCTTTTATTGTAGTCTTCATTTTAAAGTCTGTTTTGCCCAAAAGAAGTATTGCTACTTCAGCTTTTTTCTCGTTTCCATTTGTGTGAAATATCTTATTCCATCCCTTTTCTTTCTGTCTCTGTGTGTCTTTTGATCTGAGATGAGTCTCTTGTAAACAGCATATGCATAGGTCCTGTTTTCTTATCAATTCAGCCACTCTATGTCTTTTGTATAAATCAAGATTTTACTAACTCTTGCAACATCCCGAGACTCAGGCGTACTCTGAACTTGGGGAGGAAAACTCATGTAAATGAATCAACATGTTAACAGGAAAACAGGGGTGATTTGGTGGCCCAGGAACACTTAGATAAAAACTTTTTAGGGAATTTGTTTTTATGAGCTAAATGAAAACCAGGGTTAACACCTGTTTGACAGCAGAGAACACAACAGTAAGGAATCTGCCAACACTGCCAATCGAGAGATCCTGTAAACAATAAGGCAGTGTTTTAACATCCCAGACAATGTGCACTGGTCCCTCATTCATAGCCAAAGTCATAGAGACAGAGTAGAATGGTGGTTGCTGGAAGTGGAGAAGGGGGAATATGGAGCTGCTGTTCACAAATAGAAAGCTTCAGTTGCACAAGATGACTACGTGCCAGAGACCTGCTGTACAGCACTTGCCTGTGGTCAACAAAACCATATTGTGCGCTTACAGATTGGTTAAGAGGGTAGATCTTGTGTTAAGTGTTCTTACCACAATAAAAAGTGATGTGCACTGCTGGGTATGTATAGGCATATTGTATGTTTCAATTAGTTCTACTGATTTATATTTATACATAATGTACAATTTATATACAATCACTTCTACTCAGTTTATGGTAACAGTTAAATGAATGCAGTCATGTAACTGCCACAACTGAGAGAACACTTTTGTTCTTCATGCTACTTTGCAGTCACCTCCCTCCCACCCTTAACAGCCAATGCAGTGCTTTCTTCTACAGGTTTGCCTTTCCTAGGATTTCCTATGCACTATGGAGCACTGAGTCTGACTCCTTTCACTCAGCATAATGATTTTGAGATTTATCCTCGTTGTTGTATTGGGAGTTTGTTTCCTTTTATTGCTGAAAAAGTATTCTATTGTATGGATATTCCACAATTTATGTACTCATTCACATGTTTATGGACACCTGGGTTGTTTCCCCTCTGAATGCCTCTTATAAATAAACCTGCTGTGAACATTCAACATGAAGGCTTTGGATGAACATGTTTTCACTATTCTTTGGTAAACACCTAGGAGTGGGGTTTCCAGGCTGTGTGATAAGTGTATATCTCACTTTATAGAAGAACAGCCACATTGTTTTCCAAATGGCTATTTTACATTTCTGCCAGTAACTTGTGGTAGAATGTGGTAACTTTTCAGTTCATGTTTTAAAGTTTGTACTAGACATATGTATGCATAAATAATATGTAGTATGGATTTGTCTTATACACAAATGTACTATCCTGCAACTTGTATTTTTTAGTCAATATTTTGAGATCTGTCCATGTTGTTGTATAGAACAGATTTAATTTTGTATAGTGTTCCATTGTCTAAATACATTACAATTTTTAATCCATGGATCATTTGTTTTCAGTTCTGTGAATTGCCTGTTTATATCCTTTGTCTATATTTTTTTGATCACTGCTCCTTTTATTTCTAGGATTTCTTTATATAATTTTTATTTTTATTTGTTGACTGCATTAGGTTACAAATAATTTTTCCTAATCTGTGGCTTACCTTTTAGTTTTATTTATGCTGCCTTACATTGTACAGAAGTTTTCAGTTTTGATGCAAATATATCAATCTTTTCTTAGTCCTTTTTGCTTTTCTATTGTACATTGAGGTTACAAAGAGATTCTACGTGTTCTTTAAAAACATTGATGTTTTGCTTTTTTACATTTTTATCTGGGATGTAGTTTATTTAATAGTATAAAGTAGTGATGTACCTTAATGTTTTTTCCAAATGCAAAACTCAGTTGTCCATGACCACTTTTGAAGGTCTGTGTACTAGTTCCCTAGGGCTGCTATAACAAAGTACCACAAACTGGGTGGCATAAAACAATAGAAAGCTATTCTTTCACAGTTCTGGTGACTAGAAATCTGAAATCCAGGTGTCATAAGGATCATGCTTTCTGAAGGCTCCTGGGAGAATCTGTCCCAAGGCTTTCTCTTAGCTTCTGGTGGTGACTGTTGATCACTGATGTTCTTTGGCTTGCTGCTGCATAACTCCAATCTCAATCCATTGCCACCTGGCATTCTCCGTTTGTGTGTCTGGGTCTCGTGTTTTTCCTCCTCTTTGGAGCTGGCTCATCCATAGACCTTCTTGGCCCTGCTCCGCCTGACCTTTCAGGCCCAGCCTGCTCACCCAAAAACCAGTGCAGGCTGAGCATGGTATATACTGAGACTCCCAATGGATCCCCACCCTTTTGTTTTTATTGCCTTCTTCACTGGCTAGAACATCTGAGATATTGTTGACTAGAATTGGTGAGTAGACATCTTTGTCTTCCCAATCTTAGGAGGAAGGTGCTCTTTATTTCACCACAAAGTATGATGTCAGATGTAGGTTCTCCCATAGATGCCCTTTATTAGATTGAGGATAGTTCCTTTAATTCCTAGTCAATTGAGAGTTTTTAATCATGAATGAGTGTTGAATTTTTTCAAATGTTTTTTCTACATTAAAAAAAGTTATAAGACAGATTAGAGAGAAGGGAAAAAGAAATACTACATGAGTTGTAAACTTTTGTTTGCTTTCACACTATGACAGCTGTTCACCAGTGAAGGGATTACATTTATAAATCTACCTTGAAAATAATTAATGGTCATATACAGGATCCAATAACCAAATTTTTAATATAAAATACTGTATACTTGGAAAGAGGGGAGAAATTTAAAGGAAATGAATCATTCATTTTATGTGTATTTTTTAAAAAACTTTATATTAAAAGTATAAATGTGATCTCATGAACATAAAAATAGTTATAAAATGAGAAAAAAGTAGAAAGGCAAGAAAAAAGCAAAATAACAAAAAGTATTATATGGTTTTTCTTTTATATAGTGTATAATATGATAAAATACATTGATTTTGAATGCTAAAGCAACCTTGCATTTCTAGGATAAACCCTACTTGATCATGACATGTTACCATCTTTTTATAGATTGTTTCAATTTGCTATTTAAAAATTTTTTTTCCATCTTTGTTCATGAGAGATCTTGATATATGATTTTCCTTTCTTGCGATGTCTCTGTTTGGCTTTGGTATGTAGGTAATGCTGGCTCACAAAATGAGTTGGAAAGCGCTTCTTCCTGGGAGAGTTTGTGTAGAATTATTATTATATTTTCCTTATATTGGTTGGTAGAATTCACTTGTACCATCTGGGTCTGTACTTTTTTGTCAGCTACAGATTCAATTTTATTTAATAGGGCTATTTAAATTTTCTCTTCTTGAGTGAGCTTTGGTAGTTTGTGCCTTTTCAAGGACTTTTTCAATTTCATCATGTTGAATTTATTGGCATAAAGTTGTTAATAAAATTCCATACTGCTTTATCTACCTCCCACAAAATTTGATATATTCATTTAGCTAAAAATATTTACAAATTTTTCTCATTACTTTTTCTCTAACCCAAAGCTCATTTAGGAGTATGTTATTTAATTTCCAAATATTTGGTGATTGTTCTGATATCTGTTAGTGATTTCTAATATGTTCTGTTGGTTGAACATATCTTGTATGATTTCCATTCTTTTAAATCTTTTGAAACTTGTTTTATAGCCCAAAATATGTGGACTTGAAAAGAATATGTATTATGCTGTTGTTGGGTGTTCTATAAATATCAGTTAATTGAAAACCTTATATATCCGTGTCTTGTCCAGTGTAAATAAAGCTGCAATGAACATTGGAGCACATATATTTTGACAGATAAGTGTTTTCAGACTTTTGAGGTATATACCAGGAGAGGGATTGCTGGGTCATCGATAGATGATTGGATAAAGAAGATGTGGTATATATACACAATGGAATACTACTCTGCCATAAGAAAAGATAAAATAATGCCATTTGTGACAAAATGGATGGATCATGAGCTTATTATGCTAAATAAAATAAGTCACACAGAAAAAGGCGGGACCCATATGATTTTACTGATATGTGGGATACAAAACTGAAAGCAACAAAGGAATAAGACAAACAAATAAACAAAAACTCACAGACACAGACAACAGTTCAGTGGCTACCAGAGGGTATGGGGGGAGGAGGGTAGGTGAGGGTAAACGAGGTCAAATATATGGTGATGGAAGAACTGACTCTGGGTAGTGAACACACAATGTGATATATAGATGCTGTATTACAGAATTGTACACTTGAAACATATGTAATTTTACTAGCCATTTGTCACCCCTTATAAATTTTAATTAAAAAAGAAAATATTTTTAAAATTTAATGTTTTTAAGTTTTCTTTTAAATTTTTTAAAAAAATTTTTATTGGGGAATTGGGGGAGGGAAACAGCATTGGGGAATCGGGGAAGGGGAACAGACAAGTTGCTGTCCTTTTGTTCTTCAGTCTAGTTGTGGAGGACGTCGCTTCACTGGCCCACATGGGTATTATCATTGCACTCTTCCTGGGTGAGGCAGTCACTCGCTCGCCACTGGATGGCCATTCACGGCAGCTCACGCCCACTGCCGGCCAGCCCCACTGCAGCCTACGCTGTTGCTGGCGACTCATGGCAGCCCAGCTCCAGGTCGAGCTGTTGTTCACCATCTTAGCTCTACAGGGTGCAGCGTTACTGGCCCTCATATGTGGGATCTGAACCTGGGCCCTGCTGCTCAGAGCTGGTGTCCCAAGCCAACTAATTCCTAACCAATGTGCCACGCGGCTGGCCCTATAAAAATTTTAAAGGATATTATTCACATAATGGTGATTATATAAAAATATATTTGTGGCTCTCGAATAATTTTTAAATTGTTGTGAGGGACAGGATTGGCTCTTCCTTTTGAGACAGAACGTACCCAGAGAGCCATATGTGGCTCGTGAGCTGCACGTGGCTTGTGAGCCGCAGTTTGCTGACCCCTCGTTTAGAACATGGGTGGTGAAGGAAATTAAGGAAATGAGAGGGAAGTGTTTAGAGAGGAACTGAATTCATTTAAATGTTTCAACTTCATTTGACATGTTTTAACACCATGTAGGTAACCTACTTGGCTTTAGTTTGGGGGAGTCATATGAGATGGTGATATCTGGAAGAATCCCAACAGACTAGCTGCATCTAGGAAAAAGAACTATAGTACTTATGTTTCTGAGCAGTTGCTTTGGGAGGAGAAGGGCATTCAACATCCTATAAAATGGTGTATGAGGTGTACTACATGAGTAGCTCTTCTCCACCTTCTCGTTGTGTGGCTGCAGACTGTTGTACATTTTTGCAATAAAAACAACTTTCCATGTCCACTATATCTCCAACCACCCCTCAGCCTAAAATCAACAATTATAGTTTAGACAGGGCTACTCATGGCTAGAAGGAAATATGAAAAACACAAGGCACTTAATTTGAAGAGAAATCAGAATTCAGATTTCTTAGAGATTGTGAACAAAGGGAAACATGTTCTGCTTGGATAAATATAAAGTTCTTGCAGTTACAAATGCTGTGTGGGCTATGTAATTGTAACACTGGCTGAACTACAAAGTACAGATGTTTTCACTCTACCCAACTAAGGAACTAGAACAATCAATTCATTGTATAGTCTAACAAAGTTCTTGTTACTTCAAATACTTTAAGTGAATGCATGGTTTTCAGCGAGGGAGCCTATCTGAATAACTCTTCTTTCTCCCCTGCACTGAATATCAAGAGTGATGTTAAAAATACTTAAGTCTTTAGGGGACAAGCATGTGACTGAAGACCTCGCTAATGGGGATCTTTCCTGTGCACTCGTTGATGAATGTGGAGGTTGGAGCTCTGGCTGAAGCCTTTCCCACACTTGCTGCACTCATAAGGCTTCTCTCCAGTGTGCACTCTCTGGTGGATGAGGAGTTTGGAGCTCTGGCTGAAGCCCTTCCCACACTTGCCACAGTGATAGGGCTTCTCTCCAGTATGAACTCTGAGATGGATGCGGAGATCTGAGCTCTGGCTGAAGCCCTTCCCACACTCATAGCACTGGTAAGGTTTCTCCCCCGTGTGTATGCATCGGTGAATGTGAAGGTTTGAACTCTGACTGAAGCCCTTTCCGCACTCTCCACACTTGTAAGGTCTCTCTCCTGTGTGGACTCGCTGGTGGATGTGCAGGTTAGAGCGCTGACTGAAGCTCATTCCACACTCCCCACACTCGTAGGGCTTCTCGCCAGTGTGCACTCGCTGGTGGATATGCAGTTTGGAGCTCTGACTAAAGCCCTTCCCACACTTGTCACATTTATAAGGTTTCTCGCCCGTATGGACTGCGTGATGAATGAGCAGACTTGAACTCCTCGTGAAGCCCTTCCCACACTTGTCACACTTATAAGGTTTCTCATCTGTGTGGATTGCTCGATGGATGAGGAGACTTGAACTCCTTGTGAAGCCCTTCCCACACTGTTCACATTTGTAGGGCTTTTCTTCTGTGTGGTCTCTCTGATGAAGTAGTAGTTCTGAGCTCTCACTGAAGTCCTTACCACACTGACTGCATTGGTGTTTCTCTGCAGTGTGGATTTTCTCACGTGGATGACTATCTGAGCTGGGGTTAGGTGTTTTCCCACAGTCATAATGGTTACAGACACGCTCCTCCCTATGAGCTCTCTGATGGGTGACCACCCGAGATTCCCAACCATAAATGTCTTTGCGGTTACAGTCAAAGGGATCTAAGGATTCTTTTGATTGACCATTCTGGCAAATTGCTCCACCACTGAACAACGGTGAGACCAGTTCTGTTACATCAGACATAAGTTTAATATGATGGTTCTCTGAACAATGGTCTATGGGAGGACTTTTCCCCCCTATCAATTTTCTTTCAGTGGTTTTTTCAGTTACAAGCAGACTTTTGCTTTCCTGAGGATCCTGGGGCTCATTCTTACAGAATGTCACTGGGGAGTCCTGTGTGGTCATATGGCTCCGAACTTTCAATGACAAATAATCTTCACTTTCCATGTTTTTGAAATCATCACTTTGAAGGGTCACCCCACTGCTCTTGTTTCTGGAAATGTGAGAAGATGCTTCTTCCCACTTTTGACAAGGAGAAAGATCTAGTTCAGGGTTCCTGTACATTTCCCCTTGAAGTTTCACAATATAATCCTGACTCCCAGTTATTGTACTGGCCAACTCTTCCCAAGTTAGCAAGCAGGAAAGCTCTTCACGTAACAAATCCCTGTCTTTTCTCCTGAAGCTTCTCCACAGAATTGTCATTCAAGTCTCCTAGGGAACAAAGAATTCAGTGATAAGAACAAACTAAGGGTAGATTCCAAGATTTCAGAACTGGAGTGCCTAAGTCCTGAAGACTCAGTAACTAGGAAAAAGTTCAGTCTTGTCTGTATAGTCATATCCTTTAGGTTAATGTCAGAAAGAGAGAAGGCTTGGGTACACACAGCAGAAATCTTGTCTCTGCTTTTAAGCATAGCCAATAAAAGTATTCCTCCCCTAACTCTGCAGAAGGCTATGAATCCCACATCCTCGCCACAAATTACACTAATTTAACTTTACTTCATTTTAATTAAATTTGCATTTAATTGGTAATACACTCTAATAGATGCTGGGGATACAAGGAAGAAAACAAATCCTTCTGCTTAACAAGCTAGAGCCTACTTGGAAGAAAGACAAATATATCAACAATGATAACATCACCTTACTGCTACAGTAGATGCAGGCACAACCAGATATGGGAAAACAGAGTAGGGGCATTCGACCCAAACCTGAGGGCAAATGTAAGGAAACAAAAAAGTGAAATGTGGAGACAAAATATGACATGTTCAGGAAAAGTATAAACAGCATCTTGTGAAGGATATAAAGCAGGTAACAGTGGTGAAAAGTATGTCCTGGACAGGAAGGCAGGAGCCAGAACAAAGGGCTTGGTAAACACTCAGGGATTTAAAGATATTAAAGGGGTCGGCTGAGTGGCGCGTTGGTTAAGAGCTGGCTTGGGACGCCAGAGCGCCCAGGTTTGGATCCCACATATGAGGGCCAGTGACACTGCCCTCTACAGCTAAGATGCTGAACAACAGCTCAACCTGGAGCTGGGCTGCTGTGAGTCGCCGNCTGTCCTTTTGTTCTTCAGTCTAGTTGTGGAGGACATTGCTTCACTGGCCCATGTTGGTATTATCATTGTGCTCTTCCTGGGTGAGGCAGTCGCTTGCCCGCCATTGGAGGGTGGCTCACGGCGGCTCACAGAAGCTCACGAAAGCTCACGCCTGCTGCAGGCCAGCCCCACTGCAACCTACGCCATCGCCGGCGACTCATGGCAGCCCAGCTCCAGGTCGAGCTGTTGTTCACCATGTTAGCTGTAGAGGGCTCAGCATCATTGGCCCTCATGTGGGATCCGAACTGGGGCCCTGCTGCTCAGAGCTGGTGTCCCAAGCCAACTAACTCCTAACCAACAAGCCACTCGGCTGACCCTAAAAAAAGAAAATCTTATATATTCTTACTGATCTTTGACCCACTTGTGCTATGGATTACTTAAGTGTTGAAATATCTAATTGAAAATTTGCCTATATCTATTTCAATTTTATCTGTTTTTATTTCATGAATTTTGAACCTGTAAGTGTACTGGAGCTAGGAGATATTTGCTTTACTGTTGGATTCCTAAATGCCACGATACAGAGGTCTCCCTTGAGGCCAGTTTCTGCAGAGAAAACTTCCCATCTCTTGCTGGAGGGTAAATACCTGGCTGACAGTGCACAGGGGTTGGGGAAGAGGGTATGTGTGTATGGGATGAGGGCAATGTTCCATATACAGCTGATCATTTCACTGTTTTCCCTCCATGTCTTACTCTCATCCTCATTGGGCATTTCTGTGACTGATAAGAAACTGATTGCTTCTTATCCTTATCTTCATATATAAGCAGTATAAATTGTGCCTGCTGCTGCTCTAATACAATAGCTATCCTTCCATCTTTCAAATTTTTATTGAGAACATTCTCCTGTTCTCTTTATTGCTGTTTTATAAGTTAAAATTTTATTTCCCACCATTTTAATTGCTGTACAGGGAGATCAGACATGTTTAACAAAAGCACATTTCCTAGACCTTTCTCTGCCAGCCATTTTGCTTAGTTGACCAAACCCTGACATTTTTGTAGACCCGGCTGATCAGTTGCCACATACTCCTTACATATTAGCTTTTCCCAGCTCTACCTCTTGTACCTACTTGTTGGTATTACCTGCTCTCAGGTACCAACCTAATGCCAGTTTTATTCTGGCGACACTTTGGGCATGATTCTTTGGACTGTCCTTTGCTTTCATTATCTAGGGTTAGCCTTGCACTCCATGCTCAGTTATGACCCTTTTGCACCAATGAAATTAAAATGAGGAAGGTTATGGGAGCTGCAAAATGAACTAATATGTTTCTGTCCCCTAACTCTGGATGTCAGAGTAGGAGGTGGGGAAGGACAAATTAAAAAGGCTCTACTTTGGAACTGTACGAGTATTTTGACCTAAAGATATTAAACAATTGATATAGAAAACAAATACCACTCTTGAATAGGTAAGAATTCTAAGAATTGTAAAAGCTTGTCTCAGGTATTCAACAAATAATCTGTAAATTAGATCCTTTGCCAAGTTAGTGATAGAATTATCAATTGAGTATAATGATTACTGAAACTACCCAAAGGTTCAACTCAACAAATACTGGTACAACATCAAGCCTAGGACAACACTTGAATTTTGAAAAGGATTGTTTTCAGCAACCTGAATACATTTTTTTTCTCATTTTCACATCTCTGAAATTGGGGTATATCTGAAAAATCAAACAGAAGCGTTCTTTTTCACAACATGGTATGTAAAGATCTGATAAAATGTGACATATCCTGTTCCTCCTGCATCTTCATGCAGCAGCCCTTCTTTTTCTAATTTATTGGTTTCTCCAAACTTCCCATAATCAGTGAAATGCTCCCCAAGGACTCTGATCATATTTCAATGGTATTAAGGAAGGTAATGCTTAAAGGAGAAGAGTAAACACTAAACATTGTTAAAAACAGTGATAACATGTATAAAAGGAAATCAGGAAAAACAGGCTATTTTATACCCATTTGAGACTTTCTGGGTATAATGGCTCAGTCACTACCCTAATCTTTCCATATAGACAGCTCCATTTTGGAGTCAAATATTCTGAACTATCTCTTGAAGGAGGGCAAATGTCTTAATCTATCACCTCCTTCATTCCTTGTTAGAAATTACCTTTGTTTCCCTTAATGTATACCTTCCCTGTTATTTATGTCCAGTTAACTGCATCAGGTTACCTTTGATCTGGATATGTCAGTTACAACCCTACCATCTCAAGCTAATAAATAAAGCATCCATATTTTCCCTATCTGGTATTTTTCATATGGATACTAATCATTGGAGAAAAACAAATATGGAACACTGGGCAGCCTCCTGAGCACTGCTTGAGTTATCAGTAACCATCATTTAGAAACTCAGGGCTACAATTAAGAGCTCATTGTATTGTAACTTCTGATTTAATCATGTATTTTCAATCACTTTTCTATTCTCAACTGTTGCACAAGCTTCTTGTAGTTACTCCTGGAGGATGACTGCCTTTTTTCAGGTGTCCTAGCTCCACACCCAATCCCACCCATACCCCAAGAGAATTATATATGATGCAATGCACATTTTAGGCCTTATCTCCCTAAACATACTCTCCAAATATGTTTTAAATATTTGTATGTAGCTATTTTTATATAAAGTACTTTTAGAGTTAGATGTCTATAATGAAATATAAAGGGCTGAGGATGCTGCAAAAACAAATGACTTTTTGGGGTACTACAAATATTAAAACAGAGATAAGCCTGAAGTGACAAATATCAGAAACGTTCTCTCCTGACTCCTTTGTTTTGTTTAGTTTAGAATGGGGGTTGGCAAACTTTTGAAACAGAAGAGCTGCCAGGGGTCAGCAAACTGTGGCTCGTGAGCCACAGGCTCTGAACTAAAACTGAATGAAAATAAAACTATCATAGATTCATTTATACATTTTTTTTCTTTTTAAAGATTTTATTGGGGAATTGGGGGAGGGAAACAGCATTGGGGAATCGGGGAAGGGGAACAGACAAGTTGCTGTCCTTTTGTTCTTCAGTCTAGTTGTGGAGGACGTCGCTTCACTGGCCCACATGGGTATTATCATTGCACTCTTCCTGGGTGAGGCAGTCACTCGCTCGCCACTGGATGGCCATTCACGGCAGCTCACGCCCACTGCCGGCCAGCCCCACTGCAGCCTACGCTGTTGCTGGCGACTCATGGCAGCCCAGCTCCAGGTCGAGCTGTTGTTCACCATCTTAGCTCTACAGGGTGCAGCGTTACTGGCCCTCATATGTGGGATCTGAACCTGGGCCCTGCTGCTCAGAGCTGGTGTCCCAAGCCAACTAATTCCTAACCAATGTGCCACGCGGCTGGCCCTATAAAAATTTTAAAGGATATTATTCACATAATGGTGATTATATAAAAATATATTTGTGGCTCTCGAATAATTTTTAAATTGTTGTGAGGGACAGGATTGGCTCTTCCTTTTGAGACAGAACGTACCCAGAGAGCCATATGTGGCTCGTGAGCTGCACGTGGCTTGTGAGCCGCAGTTTGCTGACCCCTCGTTTAGAACATGGGTGGTGAAGGAAATTAAGGAAATGAGAGGGAAGTGTTTAGAGAGGAACTGAATTCATTTAAATGTTTCAACTTCATTTGACATGTTTTAACACCATGTAGGTAACCTACTTGGCTTTAGTTTGGGGGAGTCATATGAGATGGTGATATCTGGAAGAATCCCAACAGACTAGCTGCATCTAGGAAAAAGAACTATAGTACTTATGTTTCTGAGCAGTTGCTTTGGGAGGAGAAGGGCATTCAACATCCTATAAAATGGTGTATGAGGTGTACTACATGAGTAGCTCTTCTCCACCTTCTCGTTGTGTGGCTGCAGACTGTTGTACATTTTTGCAATAAAAACAACTTTCCATGTCCACTATATCTCCAACCACCCCTCAGCCTAAAATCAACAATTATAGTTTAGACAGGGCTACTCATGGCTAGAAGGAAATATGAAAAACACAAGGCACTTAATTTGAAGAGAAATCAGAATTCAGATTTCTTAGAGATTGTGAACAAAGGGAAACATGTTCTGCTTGGATAAATATAAAGTTCTTGCAGTTACAAATGCTGTGTGGGCTATGTAATTGTAACACTGGCTGAACTACAAAGTACAGATGTTTTCACTCTACCCAACTAAGGAACTAGAACAATCAATTCATTGTATAGTCTAACAAAGTTCTTGTTACTTCAAATACTTTAAGTGAATGCATGGTTTTCAGCGAGGGAGCCTATCTGAATAACTCTTCTTTCTCCCCTGCACTGAATATCAAGAGTGATGTTAAAAATACTTAAGTCTTTAGGGGACAAGCATGTGACTGAAGACCTCGCTAATGGGGATCTTTCCTGTGCACTCGTTGATGAATGTGGAGGTTGGAGCTCTGGCTGAAGCCTTTCCCACACTTGCTGCACTCATAAGGCTTCTCTCCAGTGTGCACTCTCTGGTGGATGAGGAGTTTGGAGCTCTGGCTGAAGCCCTTCCCACACTTGCCACAGTGATAGGGCTTCTCTCCAGTATGAACTCTGAGATGGATGCGGAGATCTGAGCTCTGGCTGAAGCCCTTCCCACACTCATAGCACTGGTAAGGTTTCTCCCCCGTGTGTATGCATCGGTGAATGTGAAGGTTTGAACTCTGACTGAAGCCCTTTCCGCACTCTCCACACTTGTAAGGTCTCTCTCCTGTGTGGACTCGCTGGTGGATGTGCAGGTTAGAGCGCTGACTGAAGCTCATTCCACACTCCCCACACTCGTAGGGCTTCTCGCCAGTGTGCACTCGCTGGTGGATATGCAGTTTGGAGCTCTGACTAAAGCCCTTCCCACACTTGTCACATTTATAAGGTTTCTCGCCCGTATGGACTGCGTGATGAATGAGCAGACTTGAACTCCTCGTGAAGCCCTTCCCACACTTGTCACACTTATAAGGTTTCTCATCTGTGTGGATTGCTCGATGGATGAGGAGACTTGAACTCCTTGTGAAGCCCTTCCCACACTGTTCACATTTGTAGGGCTTTTCTTCTGTGTGGTCTCTCTGATGAAGTAGTAGTTCTGAGCTCTCACTGAAGTCCTTACCACACTGACTGCATTGGTGTTTCTCTGCAGTGTGGATTTTCTCACGTGGATGACTATCTGAGCTGGGGTTAGGTGTTTTCCCACAGTCATAATGGTTACAGACACGCTCCTCCCTATGAGCTCTCTGATGGGTGACCACCCGAGATTCCCAACCATAAATGTCTTTGCGGTTACAGTCAAAGGGATCTAAGGATTCTTTTGATTGACCATTCTGGCAAATTGCTCCACCACTGAACAACGGTGAGACCAGTTCTGTTACATCAGACATAAGTTTAATATGATGGTTCTCTGAACAATGGTCTATGGGAGGACTTTTCCCCCCTATCAATTTTCTTTCAGTGGTTTTTTCAGTTACAAGCAGACTTTTGCTTTCCTGAGGATCCTGGGGCTCATTCTTACAGAATGTCACTGGGGAGTCCTGTGTGGTCATATGGCTCCGAACTTTCAATGACAAATAATCTTCACTTTCCATGTTTTTGAAATCATCACTTTGAAGGGTCACCCCACTGCTCTTGTTTCTGGAAATGTGAGAAGATGCTTCTTCCCACTTTTGACAAGGAGAAAGATCTAGTTCAGGGTTCCTGTACATTTCCCCTTGAAGTTTCACAATATAATCCTGACTCCCAGTTATTGTACTGGCCAACTCTTCCCAAGTTAGCAAGCAGGAAAGCTCTTCACGTAACAAATCCCTGTCTTTTCTCCTGAAGCTTCTCCACAGAATTGTCATTCAAGTCTCCTAGGGAACAAAGAATTCAGTGATAAGAACAAACTAAGGGTAGATTCCAAGATTTCAGAACTGGAGTGCCTAAGTCCTGAAGACTCAGTAACTAGGAAAAAGTTCAGTCTTGTCTGTATAGTCATATCCTTTAGGTTAATGTCAGAAAGAGAGAAGGCTTGGGTACACACAGCAGAAATCTTGTCTCTGCTTTTAAGCATAGCCAATAAAAGTATTCCTCCCCTAACTCTGCAGAAGGCTATGAATCCCACATCCTCGCCACAAATTACACTAATTTAACTTTACTTCATTTTAATTAAATTTGCATTTAATTGGTAATACACTCTAATAGATGCTGGGGATACAAGGAAGAAAACAAATCCTTCTGCTTAACAAGCTAGAGCCTACTTGGAAGAAAGACAAATATATCAACAATGATAACATCACCTTACTGCTACAGTAGATGCAGGCACAACCAGATATGGGAAAACAGAGTAGGGGCATTCGACCCAAACCTGAGGGCAAATGTAAGGAAACAAAAAAGTGAAATGTGGAGACAAAATATGACATGTTCAGGAAAAGTATAAACAGCATCTTGTGAAGGATATAAAGCAGGTAACAGTGGTGAAAAGTATGTCCTGGACAGGAAGGCAGGAGCCAGAACAAAGGGCTTGGTAAACACTCAGGGATTTAAAGATATTAAAGGGGTCGGCTGAGTGGCGCGTTGGTTAAGAGCTGGCTTGGGACGCCAGAGCGCCCAGGTTTGGATCCCACATATGAGGGCCAGTGACACTGCCCTCTACAGCTAAGATGCTGAACAACAGCTCAACCTGGAGCTGGGCTGCTGTGAGTCGCCG
>NW_017731826.1:1015915-1019302 GCF_001890085.2 Hipposideros armiger
GCGATGGTGCCAACTTGGGCCAGTGAAGCAACATCCTCCACAACTAGACTGAAGAACAAAAGGACAGCAACTTGTCTGTTCCCATCCCCCAATTCCCCAATTAAAAAAAATCTTTAAAAAAATAATAAAATAAAATAAAATGTATTTCTCTAAAAAAAAAAAAAAAGAACTGCGAGCTCCGAGCAATAGTGGTTGGATTCCCGGCCCAAGCTGAGCTGCCAACAGGGGCAGGATGGCTCAACTAAAAAAATAAATAAATAAATAAATAAATAAATAAATAAATAAATAAATAAATAAAGGTATTAAAGGATTTCGATTGGGAGTGAACAACTGACTTGATCATCAGAAATGAGCAAGAATTTAGGGAGAGAGACACTGCTATAGCAAATCAGAAAAAAAGTGTAAGGATGATGGTTATGGAGAGAATGGGAGAGAGACATTCTAAATCATGTGGCAACTAACTAAATGTAGAAGAAAAAGGAGGCAGTAAGAATGACCCCCTAGTTTCTTGCTTGAATGACCAGGGTACAGTGTAATAATTATAGGGAATGGAAGAGGAAAAGACTGGAGTGGAGAAGGAGGACAGATGACAAACTCTAAATCTGATGTTTAATATGTGGTGCTGGTGGAACCTGCACTGTTCAGGAAGCAATAAGATATATGTGTCTGAAACTCCTGAGAAAGAACTGTGCTAGAAATACAGATTTTAGACTTAACTAGTATATATGTTGGTCAAAACAATTAGAGTGAATATCCTAATATTATACTGAAATGACAAAAAAAATCTATAATAGCCTTGGAAAAAAAGAAAGGTTGTCATCACCAAAATAAAAATGTTGAGGAACTCCAAGATTATAAAGAGCATATGGGCTAAGAATGATTGAGAAACAAACAAACAAACAAAGCACAGCTCAAATCATGTACAGAGAAGACTTCTGAAGGAGAAAGAGATCTCAAGAAGTCCTAGAAATTCAAATTCCAAACTCAAGAGTCAACAATTATAAAGTAAGAGAGTTTTATCCTGGAAAATTCAGGTTGGTTAATTCATGTTAGGCATTTCTGATGGCTGGACTAGTTGTTGCCATTGGCAGCACCACTCCCAACCACTCTCTTCCCCACAAACAATGAAATTTTGTGTGGCTAACAGAAGTGGCCCCATACAAAGTCTCAAGAACAAAATAAATGACCCGCTAAAGAAAGACTCTTAATAGTATTAAGTTGGGCTTAAAAGAGAAGCAGAAGTTGAGGTAATGCTGAACCTGTACACTGACAAGGTTGATTAAGGTATATAAAAAAGCAATTGACTCCACATGTGTGCAGGACAAAGCCTCAAGGTAATGCCTGAAGTGGGATTTCTAACAAGGGAGAGACCCTAGAGCTGGAGATCAATCTCCAGATAACTGACTTGCCTGAGGGGCAACCTCACAAAAAGGGTCTACACCATTGACCATCTGAATTCTTTTTAAGATTTTTACTGGGGAATTGGGGGATGGGAACAGCGCTGGGGAATTGGGGAAGGGGAACAGCCAAGTTGCTGTCCTTTTGTTCTTCAGTCTAGTTGTGGAGGACGTTGCTTCACTGGCCCAAATTGGCACCATCATTGCGCTCTTCCTGAGCAAGGCAGATCAGTTGCCGGCTTCTGGACGGCCACTCACTGTGGTTGCTGGCCGCTCACGCTGGCTGCTGGCTACACATGGTAGCCCATGGCAACTCACTGCAGCAGGGGCTGCAGCCTACGCTGTTGCCAGCGACTCAGGGCAGCCCAGCTCCAGGTTGAGCTGTTGTTCAGCATCTTAGCTGTAGAGGGCAGTGTCACTGGCCCTCATATGTGGGATCCAAAATGGGGCGCTCTGGCGTCCCAAGCCAGCTCTTAACCAATGTGCCACTTGGCTGGCCCGAGCATCTGAATTCTTATTACATCCATCCATGCACAATCAGCAGAAGTTTCCCCTATAAGTACCACCTGCATGCACCAAAGAGGGTTGGGTATCAGCTGAGGATGTACACTCCAGTATCATACTGTGACAATAAGACTTTTTGGGGAAAAAAGAGACAATAAGAAAATGTAAGCAGACAAAAAATATAGAAATTAATTTCAGTGAAGAGTGGCACAAACTCAAGAAATAGTGAACAGAGGAAACAGAATTTAAAAGGTACATAACTAAAATCCCAGAGAAATCTGAGAGGATATCACATCTAGAAAAACAACACAATCTAATAATAAAATATAAACACGTTGTCGTGAAAAATAATCAGAATCTTTTAAATTAGTGAAAGGATTGAAAAAGATGAAAGTCATAATAATTAAGACCTACTGTGCCTCTTTGAAGCACTCAGATACTAGTTACACAATCTTATGTGAGAGAAACTATTGGGACACCCATTCCACACACAAGGAAACCAAGGTTGTAATGGTTAAGTAAGTGTCAGGCAGTTTGATTTTAAGCCCTGCAATCTAGATGGGCTGAATAGCAAAATGAACACATGGCTAAGATGGAAGATTGAGGGGTTCCCTAGAATGCAGAGTAAAAAGAGAGATGGAAAAAGTAAGCACCAATCTTGTAGTTGTATGAATAAGTGGAGATAAAATAAAAGGAAAGAAATGATCAAAGAAATAAAGAGGGAAAAACAAACAAAACATTTCCTAGAACTCAAGATTCAGGGACCACTGAATGCTAAAATGGTATATTAAACCTCAGGACTTCAAGGGAAAAAGAAATCCCAGAAAATGCTATAGCATCCAGAGAGAAAAGTCAGGTTATATGCAAATAAATGAGAATTATATTGACATTGAACTACTAATCAGCAATACTGGACACATGAAGATAATTGAGAACTATCTTTTAATTTTGGAGGAAAAATGATTGTGAAATTAGTATTCTATACCCAGCCAATCAACCATTTCAGTGGGAGGAATAAATAGACACTTTTTCAGATAAGAAAGGATTTAAACAATTACTGAAATAATTACTCAGGAACGTACTACAGAAAAAGTTTTTAAAATTACTTTAAGGAAAAGATGACACTGATACAAGAAATAGCAATGAGTAAAGAAGTCAATAAAATAGAAACTTACCTATGACAATGGAAGCAAGAATTTATATTGGAGTTAAAGATAGTCTATTTAATAAATGGTGCTGGGATAACTGGACTGACACGTGCTAAAAAATGAAAATGGACCACCTACTTACACCATATATGAGAACAAATTCAAAATGTATTAAAGACTTAAATGGAAGACCTGAAACCATAAAACTCCTAGAAGAAAACATAGGGAGTAAATTTGCAGACATTACCCTGAGCAATGTTTTTACTGAGATATTCCCTTGGGCAAGGGAAATAAAAGAAAAAAATTAACATATGGGATTACATCAAATTTAAAAGTTT
>NW_017731826.1:1019452-1028291 GCF_001890085.2 Hipposideros armiger
AGAGGACATACAGATGGCCAACAGGCATATGAAAAAATGTTCAACCTCACTAATCATTAGAGAAATGCAAATAAAAACCACAATGAGATACCACCTCAGTCTGGTCAGAATGGCTATCATCAATAAATCAACAAACAAAAAGTGCTGGCGAGGCTGTGGAGAAAAAGGGAACCCTGGTGCACTGTTGGTGGGACTGCAGATTGGTGCAGCCATTATGGAAATCAATATGGAGGTATCTCATAAAACTGGAAATTGAACTACCATATGACCCAGCAATTCCACACTTGGGTATCCAGAGAAAACCAAGACACTAATTCAAAAAAAATATATGCACCCTTATGTTTATTGCAGCGCTATTCACAATAGCCAAACTTGGAGACAACCAAAATGCCCATCAGTAGACAACTGGATTAAGAAACTGTGGTACATTTATACAAGGGAGTATTACTCTGCTATAAAGAAGAATGAAATCGTATGATTTGGGAAGATATGGATGGATCTAGAGACTATTATCTTAAGTGAAATAAGTCAGTTGGAGAAAGACAAATACCATATGATTTCACTTATACGTGGAATCTAAAAAACTGAATGAGCGAGCAAAGTAAACAGAAGTGGTCTCAGAGATATAGAGGAACAACTGATGGCTGCTAGTTGGGAGGGGGTGGGAATGAGGGAGAAGGGGAAGGGATTAGACAGCATAAATATGTAACTACAATATTGCCACAGGGACATGAAAGACAGTTCGAGGAATATAATTAATAATGTTGTAAATATTTTGTAGGGTGTCTGGTGGTCACATGTCTTGCTAGGGAGACCGCATCATGGATGCGGTAGAGGCTTGATCAATGCACTGGTGTATAATATTGTATGTGAACTATAAGTGACTATATATGTATATAGTCATGGGACGTGGACTATAGTGTGGGAGTGGAGTCAAGGGAATTGTAATAGATATGTATGATACTGCGGGGAAAGTGGGGTGGCAGATTGGGGAAGGTGTTGTCACCTCGAGGGGTAAAAAGCATAACAAACAAAAAGAAAGAAATAATGTTTGAGAGCCATAATTACTGAGGGAAGAGAACCATGTGGGCTGAAGCGGGAAAAAAACCCTAAAAGCCACCATTACAGGATACTTTTTTCAGTTGTTTTTTGTAGAATGTCTGTTTTTACTACAAAGTGGCAATTTCACATGGTTCAACGTAGTAGGTAGACATGTATCTTCCTATCTAATTAAAAGTCTTGATCGGCATATTTTTTATTGGCCACATATTTTTTTCTTGTATGATCCACTATAATTTGTATAACCAACCCTGTGATGTATTTGTTGAGTAATTTTTTCAGTATTTCAAATAATTCTATAATGACCTACCTTTGTTCACCATTTTCAGCTGGAGTTACTGATTAATTCCTTAGGATAGATACCTAAAAATGAATTATTACATCAAAAATGGTTAAGGCTCTTTGCTTCAAGCAATCAAAAAGTTTTTGAGAAGATCAATTATACCCCTATCTATTGCTAGGTATCAGGTTTTGTCTCACCACATATTGTCCAATACTTAGAAGGGGAAATGGAGGAATCCCTGAAAGTGTGAGAAAAGAAGCAGTGGAAACTAGATATTGCAGGGCAGGGGGATTTAATGAAAATAAAGTCCAAGCAACAATGGCCCAAGACCAACGTGGGGAGATTGTCGGACAAAGATAGAGTGCAGATAAGAAGGTCAGTGTGAATGAGAAAGACTAGACCTCCTGAAAAGGTAGAAGGGAGATAGTAAATAGCTCAAGGGAGTTGGATTTGTGGAAAGTATCTTTGAAGCCTCAGCTTTCTCCACAGACCAGAGAACTTCAAAGAGAACTCCTGGAACATTTAAATAAGGGACTCACTCCTTTTTCATGGATCAGCCGGGGCTTATAACTTGCCTAGCTGATTCCTTTGAAGCTCGTTCTCCATTATGTAATTACCTTCAACTTGTTCTACCAAGAGATCACATCTGGGAAACACACACAGGGACTAGATAACTGTATAGAAAACAAAATCAGTCCCAAACTCTAGCTTATCAGGGATGGACCAGGTATGGCTTTTCAGAAAACTCAGTGAAGCTACCATTCTCCAACTCTTGAGTAAAGTTCTTTAGCTGCTTAGAATAATCAGAAACATCCTTTAGTGCCAAAAAGAAATTAAGAAAGTGATTCCTGAACCCTAACTCCTGGGGCCTGTCATTATTTAAAATTGAAGAAACAAAGGCTTCAATGGGCAGGTGTCTAGCTTAGGCTGTTACCCACTGAGACCAAGTGGCTGTATCACAGCTCTGTGCAGCTTCTTCTGAGCAGGGTGCAGGAGACCCCACTCCTAGTGAAGTCCACAGAGAAATCCTTGAATGTTACTGCTTCCTAAAACATTAAGCACATTCCTCCTTAACCGACAACCATCTGCACAAATGCCCTGGAAGGAAGGTGAGGATGGTAGCACATTGGAAAAGGTGAGAAAGGTATGGAAGAATTGTGCAGTTCAGGGGTCTGAGGGATCTAAATCAAGTTTTGTTGGAAACTTTTCTTTCTCATCTACTTTTCTACTTCCTCCCACATCCTTCCCCTCCTGCCCACAACTCACTCAAGCTCATGTTATCCAGCTGCGGAATCTTCCTTGTCACTGTCATCTCACGGTCATTGCCAAGTTGTCTTTTCCACCCTATTCTTACTATTATCGTGACAATCTCAACACTCATAAGAACAATCTACCCATCACTCTTAACATCACATTTTTTAATCTCTATAGTGCCAATGATCGCTGTCTCATTTCACTCAATAACCATAATCATTTCACTACTGGACCACTCTGCTTTTGAAATATTACTATCTTAATATCCACACCTTAAAAACATCTTCTGATTCTTTCTGTTCTTCCTTATCTATCACATCTGCTTTATCAAGATCACCATCCTTTAACCCTTCCTCTTTTTTTCCCTCTCACCCAAAGTATACTTCAGATCTCAAATTTTTTCCCTAGTTACATCAATCGTATGTCCTTTCTTTTTCTAAAGAGCTGAGCATTACTGGAAAAAAATAAAATAGCACATATACACACAACCATAACACACTCTCCTTGGGTATTTGTAAATACTTATCTCCAGCTCCAACCTTTCTCAACTCCATGCTCTAATTTTCTACCTAACATCTATCTATATACTTGGATGTCTAAAAGGCATTTAAAACTTCATAGGCCCCAATGAAACTCTTTATCCTGACAATCACCATCAATATCTGCTCTTCCCTAGTTGTCCCCATTTTAGCAAAGTCCCACAGAACTGCTCAAGCCTAGAAGTCATTTTGATTATTTTCTCTCTTCATCACATTATCCATCACCACGTGCTATCAACTCTACCTTTAAAACATATCTGAATCTACCCATTCTGTCTTGCACTATTATCATTATGAGTCTTGGCTGTCATTAACTTTCCACCCCCTGATCTGTCTCTCTTGATTCCCCACACAATGAATTTTCCACATAGTAGCCAGAGTGAGCTTTTAAAACACACACCATGTCAAGCATGAAACCCTCCAAAAGCTTTTCAATGGACACTGAGTAAAATCCAGACTCTTCATACTGGCTTGCAAGGCTTCACACACCGGGTTCCTGTCAATTCTCCAATTTTGAGTCACTCCACCCTTGTGCCACATGGCAGACCCTTGATCATATCAAACAACCCAACTTAGGGCATTGGCACTAGTTGTCCTTTCTGCCCAGAATGTTCTTTTTTCACATCTTCACATGCCTGGTTCCTTACTCAGGTCTCAGCCAAACTGCCACCTCCTTGGAGAATCATTTCCTTGGGCATCTAATCTGTAGGAGCACTAAAAAATTCCTAATATGTCACAGACTGATACTTTTGTAAAATACAATAAAAAAGACATAAAATACGAACACAAATTTTTAAAACTATTAGATTCAACAGATATAAAAGTTTTAAACTCTCATTTTCTGTCCTTTTTTCTTTGCAGACTGATAACAAGCTATTTGTGGGCTGGCACCAGTCTATAGGCTACACGCTGAAAAGTAGAGGACAGAATATACACAAAACAACTGAGAGTCAAGTGAAGCTCAAAGGAGCAACTCATGCTGAACCAGGTTAGTGCCCAGTAACCTTCAGAAGAGCTCACACCTTAGGTAGGCCTGAAGCTGAAGGCACTACTCATTCCCTCCTCAGGAAACTGAGGACAACAAGCCCTCCCCCAACCCACTCCCCCTACAGGAATGACTTGACTCAACTGGTCACCAGTGGAGAAGGTGATAATGAGGCAAGTGGCAGTTTACCCTCAAAGTCACAGGTCTCCACTGTGTCTGAGGAAAAGGGATGAGATTGGGCTAGAGACACCTGCAAGATCCTGCACAAAGGTAGGACAAAGAAGTGGAAGTGGAGGTTGCTGCCTTAGAGTGACATAAATGTACCCGTTAGTACAACAGGGCCCAGTGAATATCAAGCAGTTGGCTTAGCCACTCCTCTCAACCAGACCTTTTCAACCTCAGAGAAAAAAATGTTTCTGTCTGTCCAAGGCTAACTTCTCCCTATGGATTCTAGATCAAATCCTTTTCTTCCTTCTGAGATTCGAGTCCACCAGCTATCTTTTTTTGCATTTTATTTTTTTATCCATCTCCCACTTCACTGTTTGGATTGTCTAAGACTCCTTCCCTTCCACAATAGCAGATCACTTCAGATATTGTCAATGCTGTCTCCTAAACATCCCTCCAACATGTTACCTCGTCTTTATTCCCACTGCCAGTGTCCTAGGTAAGACCTTCATTTCTTACCTAGGCTACAATAACTCCTTACCAAATCTTCAAAATACAAGTTTTGTTATCTTTCAATCCATAGGCTGGATAGTCTGAGTTAGTAATACTTTTTTCTCCAAAGTTAATGATTCTTAATTTTTGGTAAACCTTTTTAGTTGCTGTCATATTCTTTATTTTATTCACTATGCATCCATTATCATTAATTTATTAAAGTACTGAACAAGCACGTAGCCTTTTTATGAAATGTAAAAAATATACAGTATGTGATGACAGTATTATTCAGAATGAGACAAAGAATGTGAAATACATATTTTCCATTTCCAAGCTGCATATCCACACACCTAATTAATGTTGTGTGAATAATTTCAGACTGCCTACTGAGACTTCTAATAGCTATCATTGACTAGTAATCTGTCAAGGTATGATGCAGGATAATATGTTTTTATACAACAATGGTGAGGTTCTCATTAATTATTACCACCTATAATTGCCTGATATGAATTTATTTTTAAACTTAAAAAAAATTATATACAACAAAATAATGGTTTAAAATACCTCCAGGAAATCTGTACATAGAAGTTGCTGTATTAGAGTTAATGATGTATTAAGTAATTCCTTATTGCTTTTGTCTTTTTTCTAGATGACATATTCAAATTAAAATATAAAAAATGTTTCTACAACAATTAAGCATCACACTGAGCCACATCTGCTGCCTTCAACATAAGCAGATAATTTATTAAATGGAGTTCTTTAGCAATATCTGATGGAAAATATCATTATATTTATATGCCCAAGGAAGAAAAGTGTATAGTCTAGCTTCATTCCCCAAAAGTATTGCAGTGTAGGTTATATACATGTTTCTATGTCATGTAGTATTGTATAGCCCAAATCTACCATGTCACATTTAATGTAACCCTTAATCCCAAAAGATTCCAAGCAGACCTCTCTTTGATTAAATATATTCCTACTTTCCTCAGATATCTTTTTTTTCTGTAATATAAATAGAGGCTAAGGCTAAGGTCCAAATTTAAAATTATGAATGAAAATGATTGCTTAAACAATGGGATTTTGAACTTAATGCACAAGAGAATGGCTAAAAATAGGAGATCTAAGCAGGAGACAGTTCCTGGGTCAGTTGCTAGATCTGCCTTAATGAACACAAGAGTGAAATAAATTAAAGTTTTGTCTTGAATGAGAAAAGGAAGTCTTCATCAGTAAAGTTGCAGAGAGGAGGACTAACTAATGTGACTTTTGTGTTTCTAAATTTGGACCTTGAAGATTTTGGAAATTGATAGACCCCTGGTATTAGGTGCCCCCTTTTTTTTATTGTTAAATACACATTTTTAAAAATTAGTTTCAGCTGTACAACACAGTGCAATACTTATACTTTTTATCCCTCAAAGTGACAACAGCCCTCCCCTAATCCGCCGCCCCACTTCCCCCTCAATATCATACATATCTATTACAATTCCCTTGACTCCACTCCCACACTATACTCCACATCCCATGACAATATCTATCTATCTATCTATCTATCTATCTATCTATCTATCTATCTATCTATTCACTTATATTTGACATACAATATTATACAACATCAACTTCAGGTGTACAGTGCAGTGATCAAGCCTCTACCCCATCTATGATGCTGTCTCCCTAACAAGATGTGACCATCTGACACCCTACAAAATATTTACATTATTAATTATATTCCTTGAACTGTCTTTAATATCCCTGTGGCAATATTGTAGTTACCTATTTATGCTGTCTAATCCCTTCCCCTTCTCCCTCATCCTCACCCCCCTCCCAACTAGCAACAATCAGCTGTTCCTCTATTTCTCTGAGACCATTTCTATTTACTTTGCTCGTTCATTCAGGTTTTTAGATTCCACACATAAGTGAAATCATATGGTATTTGTCTTTCTCCGACTGACTTATTTCACTTAACATAATAGTCTCTAGATCCATCCATATCATTGCAAATATTACGATTTAATCCCCCCCCCCCCTCCGGGCCGCCCTCTCATTCTTCTTTATAGTAGAGTAATACTCCATTGTATAAATGTACCACAGTTTCTTAATCCAGTCATCTACTGATGGGCATTTTTGTTGTCTCCAAGTCTTGGCTATTGTGAATAGCGCTGCAATAAACATAGGGGTGCATATATTTTTTTGAATTAGTGTCTTGGGTTTCTCTGGCTAGATACCCAAGTGTGGAATTGCTGGGTCACATGGTAGTTCCATTTCCAGTTTTTTGAGATACCTCCATATTGATTTCCATAATGGCTGCACCAATCTGTAGTCCCACCAACAGTGCAACAGGGTTCCCCTTTCTCCATAGCCTCGCCAGCACTTTTTGTTTGTTGATTTATTGATGATAGCCATTATGACTGGAGTGAAGTGCTATCTCATTGTGGTTTTTATTTGCATTTCCCTAGTGATTAGTGAGGTTGAACATTTTTTCATATGCCTGTTGGCCATCTGTATGTCCTCTTTAAAGAAATGCCTCTTAATATCCTCTGCCCATTTTGTAATTGGGTTGTTTGTTTTTTTTGGTGTTGAGCTGAATGAGTGTTTTATAAATTTTGGGTATTAACCCCTTATTACATATATCGTTGGCAAATATCTTCTCCCATTCAGTAGGCTGTCTTTTTGTTTTATGGATTTCCTTTGCTGTGAAAAAAACTTTTAAGTTTGATGTAATCCCATATGTTAATTTGTTCTTTTATTTTCCTTGCTGAGGGGATAGCTCAGTAAAAATATTACTGAGGGTAATGTCTGCAAATTTACTCCCTATGTTTTCTTCTAGGAGTTTTATGGTTTCAGGTCTTACATTTAACTCTTTAATCTATTTTGAATTTGTTCTTGTATATGGTGTAAGGAGGTGGTCCATTTTCATTTTTTTGCACGTGTCAGTCCAATTACCCCAGTACCATTTATTAAATAGACTATTTACTCCAATATAAATTCTTGCTTCCATTGTCATAGATTAAATGACCGTATATGGATGGCTTTATTTCTGGGCTCTCTATTCTGTTCCATTGGTCTATGTGTCTGTTTTTATGCCAGTACCATACTGTTTTGATTACTGTAGCCTTGTAGTATGATTTGATGTCGGGTAGCGTGATACCTCCTGCTTTGTTCTTATTTCTCAAGATTGATGTGGCTGTTCGGGGTTTTATGGCTCCATATAAATTTTTGGATTATATGTTCTGTTTCTGAGAAAAATGTCCTTGGTAGTTTGATAGGAATTGCATTGAATCTATATATTGCCTTAGGTAGTATTGACATTTTAACTATATAAATTCTTCCTATCCATGAATATGGTATGTATTTCCATTTATTTGTATCTTCTTTCATTTCTTTCTTCAATGTCTTATAATTTTCTGAGTACAAGTCTCTTACTTCTTTGGTTAAATTTATTGCTAGGTATTTTATTGTTTTTGAAGTAATTGTAAATGGGATTGATTTCCTGATTTCTTCTTCTGATAGTTTACTATTGGTGTATACAAATGTAACTGATTTCTGAATGTTAATTTTGTATCTTGCTATCTTACTAAATTCATTTACCAGTACTAACAGTTTTTTTGGTGGAGTCTTTGGGATTCTCTCTCTATAGTATCATGTCATCTGCATATAATGACAATTTTACTTCCTTCTTTCCAATTTGGATGCCTTTTATTTTTCTTGTCTGATGGCTGTGGCTAGAACTTTCAGAACTATGTTGAATAGAAGTGGAGAAAGCGGGCAGCCTTGTCTTGTTCCTGATCTTAAGGGGAAAGATTTTAGTGTTTCCCCATTGAGTATGATGTTTGCTGTGGGCTTATCATATGTGGCCTTTATTATGTTGAGATATAATCCCACTATTCCCACTTTGCTGAGTTTTTATCATAAATGGCTGCTGGATTTTGTCAAATGCTTTTTATGCATCTATTGATATGAACATATGATTTTTATTTTTCATTTTGTTAATGTGATGTATTACATTAATCGATTTGTGGTATGGAACCACCCTTGCATACCAGGAATGAATCCCACTTGATCGTGGTGTAT
>NW_017731826.1:1028490-1050309 GCF_001890085.2 Hipposideros armiger
ATCTGGTCCAGGACTTTTGTTTGTTGGAAGCTTGTTGATTACTGACTCAATTTCTTTGGTAGTAATCAGTCTGTTCAGAGTTTCTGTTTCTTTTTGGTTCAGACTTGGTAGATTGCAAGCTTCTAGAAATTTATCCATTTCTTCCAGATTGTCAAATTTGTTGACATATAGTTGCTCATAGTATTATCTTACACTTCCCTGTATTTCTGTGGTATCTTGTTATTTCTCCTCTTTCATTTTTGATTTTATTAACTTGGGTCCTCTCTCTTTCTTGGTGAGTCTGGCTAAGGGCTTGTTGATTTATCTTTTAAAAAAACCAGCTTTTGGTTTCATTGATCTTTTGTATTGTTTGTTTGTGTTTTTTTGGTGTGGATTTAATTTATTTCTGCTCTGGTCTTTATTATTTCCTTCCTCGTACTCCCTTTGGGCTTGTTTTGCAGTTCTTTCTCCAGTTCCCTTTGGTGTAAAGATAGTCTGTTGATATGGATTGTTCTTGTTTCTTTAGAGAGGCCTGCATTGCTATGAATTTTCCTCTTAGGACTGCTTTCACTGTATCCCATAGATTTTGAGTTGTTGTGTTTTCATTTTTGTTTGTCTCAAGATAGCTTTTTATTTCTTCTTTGATCTCAGTTTTGTCCCACTCGCTATTTTAGCATATTATTCAGCCTCCATGTATTTGTGCTTTCCAGTTTTTTTTGTAATTGATTTCTAGTTTTATAGATTGTGGTAAGAAAGATTCTTGATATGATTTCAATCTTCTTATTTATTGAGATTTGTTTTCTGTCCCAACATGTGGTCTATCTTGGAAAATGTTCCATGTGCACTTGAGAAGAATGTATATTGTTGCTTTCGGGTAAAATGCTCTAAAAATATCAATTAAATCCAGCTGGTCTAAAGCGTCATTTAAGGCCACTGTTTCCGTGTTGATTTTCTGTCTGGAGGATCTGTCCATTGGTGACAACGGGGTGTTGAAGTCCCCTACTATGATAGTGTTACTGTTGATCTCTGTCTTTATGTCTTTTAATATCTGTTTTATATATTTAGGAGCTCCTATGTTGGGCATCGACGTTTACTAGGATTATGTCCTCTTGTTGAATCAATCCTTTTATTATTATGTAGTGTCCTTCTTTGTCTTTTATTGTAGACTTCATTTTAAAGTCTATTTTGTCTGAAATAAGTATTGCTACTCCAGCTTTTTTCTCATTTCAATTTGCGTGAAATATCTTATTGCATCCCTTTACTTTCAGTCTGTGTATGTCTTTTGATCTGAGATGAGTCTCTTGTAAACAGAATATGCATGGGTCATGTTTTCTTATCCATTCAGCCACTCTGTGTCATTTGATTGGAACATTGAATCCATTCACTTTTAAAGTGATTATTGATAGGTGCATATTTATTGCCATTTTGTTATTTGTATTTCTGGTCTTCCTGGGTTAGCTTGTTTTTCCCTTTCTTCTGTTCAAAAAAGCCCTGTCATCATTTCCTGCAATATTGGCTTGGTGGTAATGAATTCCTTATGCTTATTATTTTCTGAGAAGCTGTTTATCTCGCCTTCAATTTTAAGTGATAGCTGTGCTGGGTAGAGCAATCTTGGTTGTAGGCCTTTATTTTGTGTCACTTTGAAGATTTCCTGCCACTCCCTTCTGGCCTGCAGAGTTTGTGTAGAAAAGTCAGCTGTTAATCTTATAGGAGTTCCTTTGTATGTAACCTGCTGTCTTTCTCTTGCACTTGAACTCTCTGCACTTCCTGAGCTTGTATGCTGATTTCCTTTACCAGGGTAGGGAAGTTTTCAGTCATTATTTCTTCAAATACATTCTCAATCCCTTGTTTCTTCTCTTCTCCTTCTGGTATTTCTATGATGTGAATGATGTTGCGCTTGATGTTGTCCCACAGGTCTCTTAAACAATTTTCATTGTCTTTTATTCTTTTTGTTGTTCCAACTGGGTGATTTCTGCTATTTTGTCTTCTAAATCACTGATCCCATCCTCTGCTTCATCTAATCTAATGGTGATTCCTTAGAGTGGTTCTTCATTTCAGTTATTGTATTCTTTAGTTCTAACTAGTTGTTTTTTATGATTTCTCTATCCTCTTTATGTCATCACTAAGTTCCTTAAACATTCTTATCATCAGTGTTCTAAACTCTGTCTCTGAAAGGTTGGATACCTCTGTTTCATTTAGTTCCATTTTTCGAGGTTTCTTCTGGTCTTTTACTTGGGTCATGTTTCTTTGTTTCTTCATTTTGGCTCTCACTCTGTGATTGCTTCGATGTATTAGATAGATCACGTATAAAGAAAAAAAAGGGAGGGGCGGCTTGAAACCCACTTTAATTTGCAGACCACTTGCTCAGCAATAGAGGGACTCTGAGCGACTCAGCACCAGCTGTTGGGGGGAACAGCTCAGTTTGTCATGTGCTGACCTCCCTCTAGACTTGAAGTGAGCTTCCTGCAATAAGCTGCTGTGTGCTCTGGAACCGTGCTCACCAGCAAATCCTCAGAGGCTGTTGAGGGCTGTCTGCTGCTGCAAAAATCCCTGTGGAGGTAAGGGCCAGGGACCAGGGGCTTAGTGTGCCCCTGGCAACACAGCTCTAGGTGGGCGGGGCAGGCCCCCAATGCACCACAGGATGTGGTCAGTGGCTCCCACCAAGTCAGAGCAGCATGCACTCCTGCATCAGCATCCAGCCCGCAGAAACTTTCCAGGAAAGCCCCAGCTGAATTACGGAGGCGCACAGCTCACGGCCCTACACTCCCAGGAAAACTCCCAGTCTCAGTCTGTCCCAATCAGCCGCTTGCATATCAGGCCGAGCAGCCCGACAGCCAATTGCCACCCAGGCAACTCTACATGCACAGTGTGGAGAGTGGGGACCTAAGGCGAGTCGCGCACTCCCGGGTCTCAATAAGCAGCCTGTTGAAAGCGGAGCACGCCTGTCAGGCGTTTCTCTGGCTACTCAGCACAAGCAGTGCGGAGGGTGGGGAACCAAGGCCGCATGCGCACGCATGCACACACGCACTCCTACACCAATTCCAGCAGACCAATGCGGTCCCATACCTGAGTCTCTGTGGAAGGACCCAACCCTGAAAAAACAGCGCTCTCCTGTGCACTACTCGTGTGCAAGCTCCACACCAGGGGAACAATGGTCCCAAAACCTCCAGCTCCTGCACCAACGGTGCTCAGTTCAGTCCTTTCCTGCAGGCTCCTGGGCCCCGCTCACAAAGCCACTCCCTCCACCAGGAACCGGGTGAGTGCTCACCAGCAAGCAAATCCGTTTGCTGGCTCCACTGGTTGTCCAGCTGCCCTCAGCCTCATGGAGTTGAGCAAAGAGAGTCCTCACTAATTTCTACTTCCAGCTATTGTAGAACTCCTCTACCCGGCAAAGTAACTCTGGGCTGGCGAGTGCAGTGTGGGGCCGGAGGGTCTCGCCCCCAACTGGAGAAGCCTCCCCACTCCTGAGGTGTCCCTCATGGGGTTCGCCCTTTCTCGTCTCCACCTCTCCTACCAGATTCGACGTGGCCTCCTCTTTAAGTCTTTCACTTAGAAGTTCTGTTCATCTAGTGTTCAGGGAACTTCTGAGGTTCAATATCTTATAAATTATTTGTAATTTTGGTGTGATCCTGGGAGGCAGTCGGCACAGCGTCTGTGCATTCTGCCATCTTACCGGAAGTTCCGAGTTAGTAACTTTTTAAGATCCCACAGATAAAGTGGGGGAGAATTCTGTGCTGCAAGTGGAAGGGGTATGCTGACGGATAACAAATTTTGTAGTAGGTTGAAAATTTCAAACTGAGAAATGCTATGACAGTGGACCAAATGAAAGGAATCAGTGTGACAGAGGAAAGGAGAAATAGAAACAAAATACTGGTCCTGCTAAAGCAAAACAAAACACATTATTCAGTGACTAAGACAATTAATAATGAAGTCTCCCTGGTATCAGTGGAGCAGATAAGTCACCCCAGGGTGGAACTCAAGCTCACTCAGGAAAGTGGACTCAGTGTTCTGAAGGCCAATCAAAGTGGAAGGTCATGGGACCAGGAGTTTCCTGTCCCCCCCCCCAATAAATGTCAAGCTCCTCCAAACTACATACATTATCTGCTGTTCTACTTCCTTTCCAGAGCCCATCCCTGCTGGATGCAACAATTTACTTAGGACAGGAAACAGTAATGTAGAAGGCAGGAGGTGGGCAGGAGCTGTAGTCATATTGGGTACTGGTAGTCATCCAAACATCCTGCTCTAGTTTAAAATAGCCCTTTACACACTGCTTCTGCCCTGACTTATATTTCTCCTACCCATTTTGGATCTCCTTTGTTTTAGGACAATCAACAACCTCCTTTCTGAAACATGAGGATGAGTTAGATGCTTCCTCCTCCTCTGTCTGATAGTATCTTTCATATACCTCTACTATAGCTATTAAATCTGTCTCCCAGATTGCCTATATGATTCCAAAGGATAGGGGCCATGCTCAACTAATCTTTAATTCCTCAGCAACTGCACAACTGGTTCAGAATCTAAATGCTAAGTATTTATAAATTCACATTTAATTTACAAGAATAATCAAATGCTACAAGTAAAAGAGAACGCTGAGGTCATCAAACTCAACACTCTCACTTTTAGATGAGAAAACAAGGGTTCATAATGGTGAAATGACTTACCCAAGTCATAGAGGAATGGAGGTGTTAAATTAGGATTTGTGTCTTTCAGTAGACTCAAGAACAATGTCTGGTACAGAGAAAACACTCAGCAAGTATTGGTCGGATGAAGTCCTTTCTTTAAATTCAAAAAGTTATTAACATATACCAGAATCTCAAATTGTAATATACTAGCAACCCCTAACTTAATCAGCAGTGCTTAAGTAGTCTTTATTAGTAAACAGGTAGAAGGAAGGAAAATATAGAGAACACAGGGTAGGGTCTTACTCATGTTACTCTCCGTTGAAGTCCTCAATTACTTTTCAAGACAGAGATGACATGCTCTTAGTTCCTTGAGGCAGTTTACTGTCCTCTACACAAACCAATTTTTATAGTTTTCACAGTCTCTTCCTATATGTGTGAGGACTGTATTTGCCAAGCAAAAAGATGGTCTTGGTGGTGGTGTTAAGAACCAATTATTTTTTCCTTAAATCCAGCCTGTTATTTTGTTCATATAATTTCTGTGTGACATTCTGCTTAGTTAGGGAGAAGGAACAGCCTGGAGTTAGAAAAGATGGGGTTTACTTCTGGCTCTGCTGCTCTTTGCAACAAGTGCTTCCTTTCAGCTCCCTCAGAATTAGCGCTCTCCTCTGTAAAGTGATGGTACCAAGGCAGAGAGGGGGCTGGCTGACCCCTTTATTTCAAACATTTTATGATTCTAAGTGCCAATCTTGAGGTAGCTTTCTACAAATGGTTTTAATGGATACAAATGAGAAATCAGTTTTTTTAAAAAGTGCTAGCTGGTAATTTAACAATTCACGGTACCAATTAAACACGTAGATATGTTGGTAAAGGGAACAAAGCAACCCGAGCATAAAATATGAACAAACATCTTATCTACCTTAGAGATGCTCACATCAAACATGTAGAGAAATATCTGACAATAAATGCAGCAAATCTATGGATGTACAAAGATCATGGGATAAAAAAGGAATAAAATTCTCTTTTAAGTAGGTCTGGAGGGTAGTGGTGCCTAAGAACCTTAATTCTTAAAAAACACCACAGATAATTCTGAAATACAGCCTGGTTGAAGATCATTTTGGGGAGTGATTTGGTAACTTCTGTGCTGCTTTTTAACAAATTTTCTCATGTTTTTAACGCTTTCATGTTTAGTAAATGATTATTGTAATGTGCACACCTTTTTTTGTACATGAAGAAAAGCACTGTATAGTTTATAATGCTGTTTGTTTCCCTGAGGCCATTTAACACTGGACTGAGCATGTAGTAGCTCTGAATGATTTTCAACGTGAGTGAAAAATGTCTGGCAGGAAAGGCAGGCTTTGAGAGAGATGAGGCAACCATGCTGTGTGGAGTCTTTCAACAAAAGAGCATAGCCCAGGCCAAGCTCATGGAGGTAGGGTGGTTCAGTGAAAACTGATGTGTAATTTAAAGCCAGCAGAGACCTCTGCAGACCCTGGCAACATTATTGATAGCTATATGCCCTCAGTATATTAATGCTCCTACACCCACATTTATAAAATACTGTATGCCTCATACTGCAGTCTGACAGTAAAGAGAAAAAGAACACAGAACAAAGACAAGACCTCACATAGATAGGCACTCAGTTAATGCTGATGTCCTTCCTCTGTCCCAAGAAAGACAGGTTACGGCCATTCTCAGGCAGATGGCATTTTCTGAGAAGAAACCCCCTCACCTGAAACATGGCAATTTCCTCCTCTCAGGACTCACACAGTCCTGGAAGGGCAGAGTTAGGGAAAAAGGAAAAACCATGAAAATCAGTCCACCTTGCAGGGCAGTCTAGTAGTCAGTCCAGCAAGACTGTAGAAATAGTTACTCTGCTCCTGTTACTAAGCTCTTTCAGCCAACCCTTCGCACACCCTCCTTAGGTACCCTCCTGTCTCCTCACACTGCACCTCCCTCACCTCTGTCCATTGGGCTTTGGATCAAACAGGCCAAGTCCCCCAACCCCCCCTCCCATACGGGTCCAAGGCTCTCTGCTCTCCTCGTAGCTCTAAGATGTGTCCATTTCTCAGGTTTTCCGATTTCTGCCCTCAGGTTCTAAGTTAGAGCAGTAAAGAGCTCTCAGGTCGGATGTGTCGCCTCTTGAGATGGATTTTTGATGCCCGCGCCGCCTTCCCCGACCTGACTCGTTTCTGGAGTGTAGGGGCTGAGATGCAACCTTTTAGTGAGGACAGTGCTGTGGGGACAGAAACCTCGGTCCCTCACGGGAACCCCTCTCGGTCATCTAACGTCTCCTCAAAGCCTCCTTGGAAGAAGGCCAGTCACCGGTGCGGAAAAGGCCAACTAACGAAGCCCCTAGGCCGGCCAAGGCCGGAGCTGTGCCGGCCAAGGCTGGAGCTGTGCCGGCCAAGCCTCGGCGGAGCCGGCCGACTCAGCGTTAGGGGCCGTGTAGTCTCAGGTGCCCGCAGCCCGGTCTTGCGGATGCAGCCACGACCGCTGCGTTCGGACACACGTGCGGCCCAGGACCGCAACTCTACCAGATCGCGCGCCCTCCCACCGCGGCCCCGCCAGGCTTTTGGGTTTCGGCGGCCGGGCGCCTGGCCCTCCCACAGCCCCGCCGCTGACGCCTCTCTGCGGGCGGCGCCAGCAGCCAGGCGCCTCTCACCTCCCCAGCGAATCCGACACCTGGAAACGCAGAATTCCGGACTGTGAACCGCGCCCGCGCCCGCGCCCGCGCCGAGGACTCCGAACTACAAGTCCCGGAAAGCTGCGGACGGATCACGCCCACTTCCTGTTCCCACCTCCAGTGCCGGTCCCGGCTACCAGCGACGCTACTCTCAAGGCGGTTTCTCAGCTGCAGGGTCTGCTGCTTTTCACTGTTGTTTGAGGTCAACAACTAGTTCATTCTCGTGATCTTCCCTGGGTTTTTGTGGTTATTACAAACGTGTAAGAAGTATTTTAGGAATACCCATGAAAGTGTTTTTCATTTTGTTAAAGTGCAACTGGGAGAAAAGAAGGTAAATATCACCTGTAATTTCGTCTTTACCTTTAAAAATAGTATTCTGAACCGAATATGTGCCACTGGGCATTTTCATTTTACCGCTGAAGTTCATTCATTTAGCAAACATTTGAGGGCCTATGATATTCCAGGAACTGTTAAAGACGCTTAAACAAAAATCACTTTGGATGTTAAATTTTAGTGGGGAAACAAGCAATAAATGTGTTACAACCTGTTATGTGTTATGGAAAAAGTAGAGCTGAGTCGGGAGGTTCACGGATGCTTGAATGGGGGTGTGTATGTTGGTGTGTGCTTTGCAATTTTAAATAGGGAATGTAGGAGCAAAGACTTTGAGGAGATGAGGATATCAGTCATGTGCCACTCAGCAGTCAGAACTCTTTCCAGAATTTTTTAATTATAGGAGGGAGGATTTTGGAGAAATGGGGCTATTCCATCTTGGCTGAAACCAGAAGTCCTTGTTTTAATTTTTCATTTATTCATATTCTTTCCCTTATGAATTTATACTTATTTTATTAGAGGAAGAATGCAATTCCAGGCCCATTGATGTTGGGCTTGGCAATGTCACTTGCTTTGTTTAATAGAATGTTGGTAGATGAAATACAAACAGATATTTTAAAAATGCTTGTGAATTGGCCTTGTTCAGTTGCACTTCTGCTATTGCCATGAGAAGAACATGATCTGGGCAGTCTACTCGCTCCAGAAAAATAAGAGACATGTGGAGCAGACCTGAACCCAACTGTGGCCTGAGGCCAAGCTTAACTATACTCAGCCTAGATCATCCAGACCCCAGCTGGCTTGTGGATTCATGAGCATGAAACAAATTATTTTTGTTGTAAGTCACCATATTTTGGGATATTTCATTATATAACAAACACTATTGTGAAAAGAGCTGACTGGTACATTGTTGCACCCTATTTAACAAACTTACCTTGACATATTTAGTCACACACCATACTGTCCCCATATGCACGCATCCTCCACAAATACACACTTCCCCCCCTCCCCAAGATTTTATTGGGGATTTGGGGGAGGGGAACAGTGCTGGGGAATGGGGAAGGGGAACAGACAAGTTGCTGTCCTTTTGTTCTTCAGTCTAGTTGTGGAGGACCATGTTGGTATTATTATTATTATTTTTTAAAGATTTTTATTGGGGAATTGGGGGATGGGAACAGTGCTAGGGAATTGGGGGAAGGGGAACAGACAAGTTGCTGTGGTTTTGTTCCTCAGTCTAGTTGTGGAGGACGTCGCTTCACTGGCCCATGTTGGCACCATCATTGCACTCTTCCCAGGCGAAGCAGATCAGTCGCCGGCTTCTGGATGGCCGCTCACTGTGGCTGCTGGCCGCTCACGCTGGCTGCTGGCTACACACGGTAGCCCATGGCAACCCACTGCCACAGGGGCTGCAGCCTACGCCGTCGCTGGCGACTCCCGGCAGCCCAGCTCCAGGTTGAGCTGTTGTTCAGCATCTTAGCTGTGGAGGGCAGTGTCACTGGCCCTCATATGTGGGATCCGAACCGGGGCCCTCTGGCATCCCAAGCCAGTTATTAACCATCGCGCCACTCGGCCGGCCCCCATGTTGGTATTATCATTGCGCTCTTCCCGGCTGAGGCAGTCGCTCACTGGCCATTGGATGGCCACTCACAGTGGCTCACGGCAGCTCACGCTGGCTGTCAGCCACTCACGGTAGTTTATGGCAGCCCCACTGCAGCCTACGCCTATGCCATAGACTCACAGCAGCTCCAAGTCTAGCTGTTCACCATCCTAGTTGTAGAGGGCGCAGCATCACTGGCCCTCATGTGGGATCCGAACCGGGGCTCTGCTGCTCAGAGCTGGTGTCCCAAGCCAACTCTTAACCAACGCGCCACTCAGCCGGCCCCATACACACTTTATTATACCTCATACTTGCCCTCTTGCGCATCTACTATACGCACCGTACTCTCTGGTCTCAGGCTCTGTTTCTCACACTCACGTCTCACTCAGTAGACCCATACACAGTTGGCTCTCACACACACATCCTATAGCGACACATACCTGTCTTAACTATTATCAGTTATACACAGACGTGGACTCCTCTGTATTGGCGTGTTCATTATATGCTGTGCCCACTCCATGAGGGGATCACCAGGGATCACACTGGAGTTATGCAAATGAGTGGTACAAACCCAGATTCCATAAGGAAGCATCATTATTAAGCCCAGGAAGTCTGCGAGGAGAGGGACAGTACACAGAATTAGAAACAACTGCTATGAAAAGCTAAGGGTCCTGGGATCATGGTAAAGAAAGCAAGCAGCTGGCCTGAATAATATGGGGCCGGGGCCAAGTGGGAGGTTTGGTAGATGAAACAATCAGAAGATGCCACGATTTCAGCAGTCTTTGGCTATGGCAGGCAGGTGCATGTCAGGCTGAATTGTTCCATGATGAACATGAAACTGCCCTGTGCTGCCTGAAGACTCTCATGTATGACCTCAGAACCCAGCCCAGGGGCAAGAAGTCAGGGTGAGAGGCGGGGCACTTTGCTGCTCAGGGTGGACTAATCACCCTTGCTGCTGGGTAGGCCCTTTGGGGCTATGTCTGAAGGAGCTCACAATATGGCAAGTAGCCTTTAACCAAAATAGTGGGACTGAGGTTCATAGGAGAGGTTTATATCTGCTTTCCAAGGCACTGATCTGCTGTATGGATCTAACAGTGTTTTCTCTTTTCAGCCCTATCCTAATCTTCAGTCCTGTCCCCTTCCCCATACAGCACTCATTTGCCATCTCTCCTCAGCTGATCCCAACCCTGAGCCCAGAGAAGGGCAGTAGTGGTGCTGCCTCCTGAGACCATGGAGGCCTGGCCAAGCCCTCCCCATCCGGGAAGCTCTTCATGTTGCCAGCGCCAGTGCTCTGAGAGGAAGCCTGGGAGGCCTTCACTTAGGATCTACATCTTCTGCCTGTTGAGGTCTTGGGGCCTGGAGGAGCACTGGTACGGGAGCACCTGGGTCTTTAGGCCTCAGCTGGGGAGACCTTGGGAGATAGATAAAAGGACTTCCATTGAATGATTTCCTCCTGGGTGCTCAGCACTGAGCTCAGGGCCTAGTGTTCATCCTTGTCTGTTAACGGTGCTGTGGAGTAAGGGTTATTCCTCACGATTCTTAAAGTGAAGGCACAGAAGATAAGGGAAACAGAGGCCGTGACTTGCCCAAGATCCTGCTGCTGGTAAATATCAGCAGTTTGGATACTGAATTGGGAGCACCTTCCCTCTCACACATTCATCTGGCACTTCATCTTCTGATCACAAATGGAACAGGCCACGAGGAAAGGAGCTTCTGCTGAATCCCTCGGGCGCCACCTCCCAGTGCAGCCTGCTGGGGGATCCCTCCAACACAAAACACACCAGGCCAAGCAGGGTGGCGGCAGATGCAGGTCCAGCCATGCTAGATTCCTAGGAACGCTGAAGAAATCATAGTAGGAACTGGAAAAGGGAGGCTGGGTCCCCATCTGGATTTGAGCCCTTTTATACCCGAGCTGGTTCCTGGCTGGAGCAGGGGAACACAGTGCTCCCCTCTTCCATTTCCCTGAGAGTTCTAACAATGGCTCCAGTTCTATTTCCCAACAGTTCCCAGTATGTCCTCAAATGCCATGAAGCCATGGGAATGGACAGGGTGATAAAGGGGTCTCATTCAGCCTTCTTCACTTTTCAGAGAATTGAGGCCCAGAGGAAAGAATAGAATTGTTCAGGTGTGCACAGGCAAGCAGGGAGGAGTGAAGAGGGAAGGAAGTGTTGCCCAGTGATGAAAGGCTTTTGGTACCACCCAAACCGGTGGAGGCAGACAGCCTCTGGGCTATAGAAACTCATCATTCTAATGCATGGGCTGCTGACTGCCAGTCAGCGTCACCCTGCACTCACTCATTCAAAGGCACTCATTGAGTATATTTTGAGTATCTTGTCACACAAAGTGCTGTTTCTCCTCGGGGCTCCACCAGTGTTAGTAGTTTCTGGAATTATGCATCCCAGCTCCTCCCCGTCAGCACTCTTCTACTGGGTGTTGTCACTGCACTCCCCCACCTTCCTTCAAACTCTCTGTGTGGACTTTCTCAAAGATGTTGAGCACAGACAAGTAGGGACACTACTGAGTGGATAACAGCTTAAGGGGCCTGCCCCAATCCAAGGTTAAATGTATTTTCATCGGGTAACCCTGCTGAAGATCTAGAAATCTTTAAACTAAAAAATTGTGGCTTTTTAGATGTTGTATTAAGATAATGGTAATGTAAAAAAAAAAAACCTGTATGGGGTGAGGAGGGTTGCCAGATTTAACAAATGAAAATACAGGATGCCCAGCTACATTTGAATTTCAGATAAACAATGAATAATTTTTTAGAAAATGTGTGTCCCCTACAATGATTGTCTGAAATTCAAATGTCACACTGGGCATCTGGTAATTTATCTGGCAACCCTAGAAGAGGGGCATGCTTCCAAGGGCTCCTTGAAAGATGCTAAGGGGTAACTAACTGCTAACTAAAGAGATGTGCTAAGCCCTGCCTTCACCTCAGTCACTGACCACAGAGAAAGAGGACACAAAGACCAGCTGCCCAAAGCCTTTCACTACAGAAGGTCCTAAGCAGCCCCCTTGGCTCACCTTCTCCTCTGTCCTCTGTCTTGCCTTCGTCTTCAGTGAAATCTCACATCTTCTCCATTTAAGAAGGCTACACAGAGCTCAAGGCAAGGGCTGTGAAGTGAGATAACCTAGGTTTAAATACAGGTTCTGCCACCAGAAAACTGGCACTGTGAGCAGGTTTACCAGTGTCATTAAGCACTGATTCCTCCTTTGTAAAACGAGGCTGACAGTACCTGCTCCTTCAGGTTGCTGTGAGGAGGACGTGAAATAACGTACGAATGGTGCTTACCACAGTGCCTGGCGGTAAAGTTAGCTGACATCGTTCTCATCATTGACCTTCAGGTGGCGGTCACCAGCTCCAAGGGTGTCTGCCCTGGTGCCTGCTGTCTGTGACGTCTCTTTCCCTGAATCTGACTTTTCATTTATTTTATCTCAGTTAATTCTCACAACAATCCTGGGAGGTAGGCAGCAGAAATTGTTGACTGTTGCAGATAAACAGACTGAGGATATGTTATTTAGCCTCTCTAAATTTTCCTCATCTGTTAAAAAAATAATGGGGAGACAGCAGCAGTTTTTGAATCTCCTCAAATCACTCATAAAAATAGACCAAGTTACTAGGATAGCAGGAGAAACATCCTGCTTGACAACATCTTCAACACCAGGGTCAGGATATCCCCCAAATTCCAAATGGGTGGGGTCAAACCACCCCTAGGCTTCAGCAGCTGTGCCTGGGTCCTGGAATCCAGAACACAGAAACTGCCAACTAATAGCCCCCCAAAAAGAGAGCCCTACTCTAAGTGGATTTATCAGCAAGAAGCTGATAATACCATTGAACCTGGGCTAAGTTTCTACAGGCTCCTGCATAAGCTCCAGTTTATAGGCAAAGCCAGAAGACAGCAGGAAACTGAAGAAGCCAGGGCTCTTTGGAGAAATGGCTGATTCCTGGCAAAGCATAGTGTGATCCTGAGACAGTTTGTCTGCCAGAGAGCAAGGAAGCACCAAAGACTATTATGTCTTAAGAACCCAGGGCCAACTTGAAGGGCTCCCCTATTGCATTCAAACAAACCAGGTGTAAAAGAAATATTTGAGGCACTTTGGGAGATTTGAATATGGACTGAATATTAGATATTAATGAATTGACCAATCAAATGGGAATAAGCAAAGGGTACGTATTCAGAGCTTGCAATGGCAAGAAAGTCAACTGCCATCACTTGCATTTTGGCAGAGACACAAAAGCAGACAGAGAAAGCTTGATAGTAGAAAAAAGGGAAAGCTTCAGGTGTGCCCTGAGTGGAGGCTGTTGGCAGGGCAAGCAATGCCGCTAATTGGAAGAGGGCATCCTAAATGATTGTGAGGGGATTATATTTGGCTTTCTCTTGGGGGGGGGTCCAAAACTGGAAATGAGAACAAAAGTAGGGATGCTGTCAGTTATTAAGCAAGACCTGACTGTTGGGGGCAGTTGGTACAGGAGTTACTGTTTAGTGTCCTGGGATGGTTGCTAGAGATGCTCGTCTGAATTCCCACAAGTCTGACTTATAGCAGGCTGGCTTCCTGGGCTGGTTACTGTAGATCATGGGTTGGTTTTCTGGGCTGATAGTTACAGATTGTTTTCATATATGGTCTTGCTATTGCCCACTTTCATACTCAGTCTCTCAAACTATTTATTTTTAAAAGCATGACAATGATACAACGTAAAAAATATGATAAAGTGCCCTTAGGTAAGATTTATACAGTAATCCCCCCATCTATGATTTACCCTCCATCTGCAATTTTGCTTTCCATGGTTTCAGTTACCTGTGGTCAACAACTGTCTGAAAATATTAAGTGGAAAATTCAAGAAATAATTCATGTTTTAAATTGTATGCCATTCTGAGTAGTGTGATGAAATCTTGTGCCATTCTGCTTCATCCCACTTGGGACACATGCGCATATATCCTGTTGTCCAGCGTTTCCACGTTGTCTACACTCCCCGCCTGTTATCACTTAGCAGCTGTCTCAGTTATCAGGTCAGCTGTCTCGGTATCAGTGTGCTTGTGTTCAAGTAACACTTATTTTACTTAATAATGGCCCAAAGCACAAGGGTAGTGATCTGGCAATTTGGATATGCCAAGGAGAAGCTGTAAAGTGCTTTCTTTAAATGAAAAGGTGTGTATGTATAGGAAAAACAGTGTGTATAGGGTTTGGTACTATCCTTGAATTCAGGTATCCACTGAGAGTTGTGGAACGTATCCCCCAAGGATGGCGGGGAGGGCAGCTACTGTACCTGATTATTTATAGACTAAATAATCTAGGAAACAAAAGGGGAGGGGAGATTGATAGATAAAAGAAAATTGGCACAATCTTGATATTTTTGAATCTGAGTAATGGATACATTGAGGTTCATTATATTATTCTATGTTGTGTATATTTTGAAATTTCCATAACAAAACGTTTTTGCTATTGGGGATACTAATAGTACCTATCGCATAGGGTTGCTTTGAGGATTAAATGAGATAATTCAAATAAAAGGCTTAATACAGGGCTTAGCATAAGATGAGTCATAGTTTAGGTTTTCTGAGCAATTTTATGGCATTATAGCATGATTATATGGAATATTATGTAAAATTGTACTACAAAGGCTGTTTTGGAAGCTGATTTTTTTCACTCAACAATATTTTGTCAACACATTTATGTAACTTATACCTATTATCTGCATTGATATTTGTAATGGCTGCCTAGTATTCTGTCATATGGATTTACTATAATTTATTTAACCAATCCCATCTTAATAGTGAGTGTTGAACTTAATCTTAGCTCCGAGCTTCTGGAAAATAACAACACAGACTAAGAAATCTCCCAGATTTTGTTTTCTGAAATCTCCCCACCCTTTTGTGTTTCAGAAAATGGCTGACGGCAGAAAACCACACTTCCCAGGTATCTTAGATATGATCCACCTCCACTCTTCCTACTATTGTGTTGTTGGAAAAGTCATGATGCATTTTTGCAACAAAAAACATAGAAAAAATACGTCATGACTTTTCTGACAACTCAATATTTTCTTACTTGCCTTTCTAAAGCCCCAGAGCCCCTTTCTTTCTTTTCTTTGAGACATTCATCATTAATGAATATTCTCCCTACTGCAATAGCCTGAATAAAACCAGCTCCTTAATTGTCCGGTGCATTTTGTCTTTCACAGTACACATACTGTTTTTTATTTTTCATTTTTATATACAGCACTACAATAAACATTCTCCCACATGCACCTTTGGATACTTGATTATCTCCTTAGAGCCAACTCCCCAAAGTGAAATCACTGTGTCACAAGATATGTTTACAATATGCTCTTATCTTCTTTCCTCCAGACCCCTCACTTAATTAAAGTTTTCACTATCCCAGACACCCCAGAGTGATGTTTTGAGAAACAAGGCTGGTCATGGCTCATGATGTGTAAAACCTTCAGAGACTTCCCGTTGCCTATCGAGAAAGGTAAAATAATAGTAATCATTACTATCACATCCACATTTACAAGCCCAGTTTAGACTCAGACTCCATGATTTCTTGATGGTGGATGTCTTAGTCTGCTTGGGCTGTTATAACAAAATACCATAGACTGGGTGGCTTAAACAACAGACTTTAATTTCGCACATTTCTGGAGGCTGAGAAGTCCAAGATAAAGGTGCTGGCAGATTCACTGTCTGGTAAGGGGTCTCTTACTGGCTTGTAGACAGCTGCGTTCTGGCTGTGACTTCACATGATGGAGAGAGACAGAGCAAGCTCTCTTGTATCTTTTTTTTAACTAAGGGCAGTAATCCCATCATGAGGGTGCCACCCTCATGACCTCATCTAAACCTCTTCAAATGCCATTACATTGGGAGTTAGAGTTTCAACATATGAATTGGGGGTAGGAGGGGTGATACAAACATTCAGTCCACAACAGTGGGTTTACTGACCATGTTTTTGGCTACATGGCCTCCTATTTCAGATCACTCTAGACCACTGACTTACTTCCCTAGCATGCCCGGCTCCCGACCTTCACTCTCCCTCTTGAGCCCTTCTCCCATCTTGGCTGGGAGACAGGTCACACAGCTGAGGAATGAACAAGACCAGTGCAAAGGAGATGCTCAGGGAACTTGGTCAGCAGTTCCTCAACTTGGTCTGTGAGGAACATGCTTTTTCATTGCTTGAAATCAAAACAGGAGTACTTAGAAACCAACCAACCAACCAACCAACCAACCAACCATAAACAGCTGCCCCAAAATAACATAAAACATGTCTGGCAGATCCTCATCAATTTGTAGCAAAGGGTGCCAATCTTGGCTGCACATTGGAATCATTTGGGATGCCAAGACCACATTCAGAGCATTAAATTCAGAATCTCTGGACCTGAGACGCAGGCACCATCACTTTTCGAAGCTCCCCAAGTGATACCAATGTGCACATGGACGGGATGGAGACCCTGACGCAGGACTGTATCCCAGACTACATTTCCCAAAGGCTTCCGTGATCACGTCCGTTTCCGGCCCTGCCCACCTCTGCTTGAGTGGGGCAAGCGCCGCTTGCTCCGGCGTCTGGGCTGCTGGGACTTATTGAAAGTAAGGGTCTCGGTGCTCGCGGCCCAACCCCCGCGGCTTGGTCCGGGAACAGCCGCTGCCCAGCTGGGGCACTGAGACCTGGCACGCCCCTCCTTTCCCCGGGAGTCAGGGCAACAAAGGGCCGGTTAGGAGGGCACTGGCAGATGTGGCCCCGCCCACGGAAGCCGAGCGGTGTTGAGTGACCCCCTGAGTCTGGGGCATCCCGGGAAGCTTCAAGGCTTGTGCTGAGGCTCAGAGATCCAGTCGCCCACGAAGCTTAACACTCCGATTGGTAAGGTGCCGGACTGAGTCACAGCCAGAGTTTGGCGTGGAGCTTGCTTCGAGGCCCGGCTCCAGGTAGCATGTTCGATCATGGCCTTTCTGACCTTACACACCTGCACCTGTCTACCTTTGTTGGGAGTAGGAAGGTGGTAGACTGATCGCGCCCAGCTTACGGAGAGCAAATTCTAGGTAGTGTAGAACGTGGAGGGAATTCCTCATGTTTCCTTTCTTCTTTCCTTGGTTTACTCAGGATCTTTGCTTTTCCCTGGGAGAACAGTTCAGGAAACAGATGGCTCCAAGACTTGTATCAAGAGCCCAGATACAGGCCAGTTTTTTCCCTTATCCTGAGAATTCACCATCGTTTCAAAGTAAAGTTAGGTTTATGCCTCTTGCCTGGAAGATGCTTTGCTAGGTGTAGGGACCAAGCTGCCCTAGCCAGTCCTGGATGGGTGCAGCTCTGCAGAGAAGGGCCGCCTTTCCCCACTGTCATTCCTTTGTGTCCTTTCTACCGGTTATAGTCATTCCCCAAATAGATTATTGCTATCCATGTTTTCCAGAGTGCTAGAAACTGAAAAAATACTTAATAGGTATGGGCATAGTTGTTGCCTCAAAGGCATTGTGCTGTCTCACAGAAGATGAAAAAGATTTACCCTATAAAGACACAGCTAAAGTATCAGCGAATGACAACCATAACACAGCAGTGGCAGCACTCTCTTGACCTTCAGGGGTCAGAGGAGGCTTCAGGGTGGGTTGATGGTGGTGGTGATCATTCTAATTCTTCTTGAAGAATAAATGAAATTTGCCTAATTGTGGAGGATGTGGTGAGTTTGGGAAGGCGTTGCAACATGAGTGAAGACATTACATCTGAACCATGAGCAAATTGTCCCAGAGAAAGTTGGAAACATTCAGAGTTTAGAATGCCAGCCTGGAGTTTGCCCTTATCCTGGAGAAAACTGGGTGTTGACAGATTTTGAGGAGTGACTGAGAGTAATCAGCATTTTGAAAGGAAGTAATCAATATTTGAATATTTATATACAAACTAAGAGTTACAGAAAAAATTTTAAATTAAAGATTACCCACATGTCTACCATGCTAACAAGTCAAATTATTTCATTTGAAACACCTTTGCATATGCGGATTTAGGCCTACTCATTTTTTCCTTTTAATATGTCATAACCGTTTCTTCCAATTAGCTCCATAGCCTCATTACCACTTGTTATCATTGCTTTTTATACTACAGTATAAAAACAGTCCTGTGACCTTGAGTAAGGTCTTTCAAGTCTCCGAGCCTTAGTGTCCTTAGCTCTAAAATAGATACAATAATACTTTATACATTTGTGGTGGAAATTCAGAGAGATTGTGTATATCTTAGGGCTTAGCACTGTGCCTGGTACTGATTAAGTTGCTAGTGCTATGAAAAACAATTAAAAATATTTTTTAATATTATACCCCAGAATAAGATGATAGACCCCATAAATTCGAGGAGAAAGCCAATATCATTGTGAATGTCTTTCAGAGTTTCTATTAATTTGTTGATTGACAAATCCTTGAATCCTTCCATGGCCAGGCCGCGTTGTAGGCTGGGGAGACAACAGTGACCCAAGTGGTCCCTGAGGACACTGACAATAAATTGAAACCTCTCCTGCTAGGTAGGGAGAAATCCTGTGAAGAAAAATAAAGTGGATAAGGGGATAGAGAGTAGTAGAAGGTAGGAGAAGAGAAAAGAGAAGACCATTTTGATGAGCTGACATTTAAGCAAAGACCAAGAAAGTGATGGATGAGCTAATGCCAGGCCTGTAGGAGGGAGCATGATAGGCATGCTGGCAGAGCACGAGGGCGGCAGTGTGGCAGAGTGAGGGGTTACCACCTTCCCTCACCCCTTGCTGGGTTTTCCAGCTTATTATCTTTTAATTCTTTGTTTCCATGAAACGAGTCTGCTCTCTGTGTCTGTCATATACTTTCCCTCGATGCTCCCACTTCCCTCCCTGTAAACCATCTGAGCTCTCAGAAACTGACCTTGAATGTCTTGCTTCCCTTCTCCAGCAAGGCCTGCCTGGCTCTCTGCCTGGGGCCAGGGTGTAAACGGTTCCTGGATGAGCAGCATGGGGTTTGATTTTGCAGGGATCACTGACTTTAACCAGATTGAATGGAGACCCCAGGATGCTGCTCAGTGGGACCTGCAGAGTGTGATGCTGGGAAACTGGGAATCTGTTGTCCGAGGTAAGGATGTCTTTCTCTTTGACTCAGAATTGTTCTGCTGGGCAACTCTTCATTTCACAGCGTAAATGATTTGGGGTATTCAGAAATCTTAAATGAGTTTTGTTGGGCTTAGAGGCTGGAGTCTGTGTTCCTTCTACCCCTCAGAAAGGTCAGAGCTGTATAGTGTAAGATGGGCAGTTTTGTATGCAGCCGAGCCCAGCTCTCTAAATTTTCCGTGTCAGGATTCATCTGCCATCAACAGTAAGTAGGAGCTTGTCATCCTCAAAAAGGCCCAGTTTTCTAACTAACTTCCCCTCCTGCACATCTGTAACCCTTGATACCAGCCACTTGGCCTCTGACATATCCATGTTCCTTGTAGACCATGTGAGATTGCAGTCAGGGGGGACTCCCTGTGCACATAACCACACTTACATTCCTTTTCTTTCTCTGACAGAGCTTCTCTCCTCCAAACCCGAAGTAATCACCCAGTTGGAGCAAGGGGCAGAGGCGTGGATGGAGGTACAAGAAGTGCCATCATGTACTTACCTGTGCAGGTAAGTGGGGCGGGAACCATTTCAAGCAGCAGCTCAGCACCGCAGCTAATTTTAGAATGCCTGTGTCTGCAGAGGGCTGGGGCACTTTACATTAGTTTACTCTTTGTCATCCTCATGCTAAATGACTTGGCCCTTTTCACTTCATTCTTTCCACTCCTGTGGCGAGCTGCTCCCTTCATGAGGGCCTCAGGCCCATGACTTCCTGCCTTGAAATCCTCAGTCTCTTTTGTGTTGTTTCCTTCTCCATTTTCAGGCACTTGTCAGGCTCTCCTTTATTTGTTTCTACCTTCTGTTCATTCTCAGTTCCTTCCAAACTCTCTCATGGTTGGCTTGTTCAGTGACTGTATAACCTTTCTAGTTATTGTTAATATTCATATCCCTGATTAGATAGCAGCAGTGGCAGACTCCAAGTATAAGCATAGTTTCCTAACTCAGATAATTACGATTCTGAGCAAACAAATTGATAGGGAAGCATTTTCTTCCCTTTTCTCCTGGGTCTTTTATTTCTCTTCTCTGTTATCCGTTGCTCCTGGTGCTCATTTTTTCTATGTAGACTTTGCATAAATTTCTGTATGTCACGGTCTCTGTTTCATAATTTATTTCTGAATCTTCAAACATGGCTGTTTCTCTCATCTAAAATATTTATGCTGTCAGTATTCCTACCTTTAAAGCTAATTCTATTTTTGTCTATATCATCTTCAGGGAAACTTTTATAACTGTATTTCATGGAAAATCCAGTGACACATAATCTTACTTAACGTACTTTTTTTTCATAATGCTTTTCAGTAGTTCTTTTTGTTTTTACTGTGTTTAACTTTTTCCCCTTCTAAATTCTTGTGTAGATTCTTTATAGAGTGACAGTAGTAACTGAGTCTTCCGTATTCTTTGTTCTTTCTGTTTAGTTTTGGTATTTTTTGAAATAGGATGTTAAAATTTAGATATAGTAAAAACTAGCAGTGTTTCCTCTGATACTTGTTCTGTTTAGAGTTCTAATAATTCTTTATACAGAGCTTTCACAAGCATTCAGTATTTTAAGTTTTCCCCCTTTATTGCATACTTGTTAGTTTTTAGAAATGCATATAGTGCAAAATTCAGATGGTTCAAATGATATGCAGCTTCCTTCACATACCTCCTTTCCTATCACCCAGTTTCCCTCCCAGAGGCATCCTTGTATGTTTCTTGTGGAAATTTCTAGACATAATGTATGCTTTACAAGTGTATACATTTTTTTTTAAAGCACATGGTAGTACAGTATTCGGTATCTTGCTTTTGTCACTTATATCTTGGAAATCATTTCATTTAGGTACATTATTTAAAGCCACTGTTTTTCCCTTTAATGCCTACATAATGTTCTGTTTTATGGATATATTGTAATTTACATAATCAGTTCCCTATTAATGGACATAATAAGTATGAACAATGTTGCAGTGATTATCTTCATATCAAATCTCTCAAGTACAAGTAAATCTATAGGATAAATTACCAATATCCCTAGAGATTATATACATTTGTATTGCTAATGACAATGAATGAGGCCAGTCTGTCAACACTGTCATTGACAATCTGCTATTTAAAAGTTTTTATTTTACTGTAATTTTGATTTGCATTTCTTTTTTCAGAGGTGTAGTTGAACTTTTTTTTTTTTTTAAAGATTTTATTGGGGAATTGCAGGAGGGAAACAGTGCTGGGGAATCTGGGGAAGGGGAATAGACAAGTTGCTGTTGTTTTGTTCTTCAGTCTAGTTGTGGAGGATGTTGCTTCACTGGCCCAAGTTGGCACCATCATTGTGCTCTTCCCGGGCAAGGCAGATCAGTAGCTGGCCTCTGGATGGCTGCTCATGGCAGCTACGGGCCGCTCATGCTGGCTGCTGACTACACACAGTAGCCCATGGCAACCCACTGCCACAGGGGCTGCAGCCTAGGCCTTCGCAGGTGACTCACGGCAGCCCAGCTCCAGGTTGAGCTGTTGTTCAGCATCTTAGCTGTAGAGGGCAGTGTCACTGGCCCTCATATGTGGGATCCGA
>NW_017731826.1:1051504-1054835 GCF_001890085.2 Hipposideros armiger
TGTGTAGCCAGCAGCCAGCGTGAGCGGCCAGCAGCCAGCGTGAGCGGCCGTCCAGAAGCCGGCGACTGATCTGCCTCGCCAGAGAAGAGCACAATGATGGTGCCAACTTGGGCCAGTGAAGCAACATCCTCCACAACTAGATTGAAGAGCGGGACGACGGCAACTTGTCTGTTACCCTTCCCCCAATTCCCCAGCACTGTTCCCATTCCCCCAATTCCCCAATAAAAATCTTAAAAAAAAATACATATAATACACCTACCCTACTGAACATCATAGCGTAGCCTCTCCTATCTTAAATGTGTTCAGAACACTTGAATTAGCCTACAGTTGGGCAAAATCATCTCACTGGTGCTGCCCAGCATCACGAGAGCATCGTATTGCACATTGCTAGCCCAGGAAAAGATCAAAATTCAAAATTGAAATACAGTTTCTACTGAAAGCATATTACTTTCGCACCATTGTAAAGTTGAAAAATCGTAAGTTGAACCATTGTTAAATTGGGAATCAACTATTGTTTTCTGTTTTTTAATCTTCAGTTTCTTTTCCCTTTTGCTTTCCTTAGGTTTATTTACTTTTTCTACCCTTTTTAGTTATTTACTTAATTCACTGATTTTTCCTACATGTTTATATAATATAAATATTTAAACTTTTGATTGTGCAGTGTATTGGTTGTTTTCGATAGGTTCTAATATGAAGTTTTCATTTTTTTTGGATATTTTGCAATTTGTATTTTGATTTTTCTGATGAAAGTGTTAAGAGACTCATAAGGTAGCCTTCCTTTTTCTTTCTTAAAGTCTTTTGAAAATTTAATATATATATACAGGTTTCCCTTGCTCTCTGAAAGTAGAGTTACCTATGAAACCTTTTGTAAGCCAAAATGTTGTAAAGGGAAGAAGCAATTACCATTAATTTATATGGATAAATTTTTTAATGTTCCCAGCTCCCCCAAATAACCTACCAAATCATACCAAATGAGACATAAAACATAAAACCTAAAATAACACTAACAGTTAGTAAAAGCAAGAATGTATAAATACGTACCATGCTTTGTACACACATCAACCCACTTAGGCAATATGACTCCATTTTATCCTATACTGGATGTTGAGTAAAAGGAACCACTTTGCTACTAGCAGGACCAGTAGTAACTTCAGCAGTCTCAAGATTCTTTCTCTCGGCATGTGAAGAGCACTAATGGGGAAGCAGGCAAGTTCAGTGCACATATAACATGTTTATTTCATTTACCATGATCAAAATGCTGAATTATGTCGTTTTATGCTAAGCACAACACCCTCACGAGCTCTCTTAGGCTTTTCCGATACCTTAGGATGCTATTAGATGCACAAAATAAATTGAGATAAAGCACAGGTGCTCACAGACACAGATCAAAGCTCTGGCAGTTTGATGCTGAGATGCTGAGTATAGTTCCCAAGAAGGAGCTTGGCGGGCCACTGTAGCTGCTCCGAGTGTGCTCTCCCTTACAATGGGTTGCTGTGAAATAGGCACAGAATTCAATTCTTGCTTTTTTTCAGCAAAATTCCTCTTCAGATTTCTTTGGGTTAGTGAAAGCTGGTTCTAATGTAGGTTGTTCCTAAAAGCAGAGGCTTCACAGGAACTTTTGAAAAGCAAGAGATACCTCTATACGTGTGTGTATATTGGGGGTGCCAAGAAAGTGTATACAAGTAGACACCTTGCTAATCAAAAGCGTCTAGACGCTGATGGTAACCACTTTGAACACCTCTTGTAATTGCAGAAGTCAAATGTGACTTGTATTCATTTTTTATCAGTATATATTGAGTATTACAATTTTAATACAGTTTTCCTTTTTTAAAATGTGTATACATTTTTTTCGCACCCTCTGTATATATATGTGTATATATGTATGTGTTTGTGTGTGTGTGTGTGTGTGTGTGTGTGTGTGTGTATGGCCTAAATTAGTTTTTTTTTGTTTTTTTTAAGATTTTATTGGGGAATTGGGGGAGGGGAACAGCGTTGGGGAATTGGGGGAAGGGGAACAGACAAGTTGCTGTTGTTTTGTTCTTCAGTCTAGTTGTGGAGGATGTTGCTTCACTGGCCCAAGTTGGCACNGAGCTGTTGTTCAGCATCTTAGCTGTAGAGGGCAGTGTCACTGGCCCTCATATGTGGGATCCGAACTGGGGCCCTCTGGCATCCCAAGCCAGGGCTTAACCAATGCGCCACTCGGCTGGCTCTTGAGCATGTTTTTTATAAGTTTGTTTTATATTGACTTTTTTGGTATTGTCAACAATAATGGTAATGATGGATATGCTTGTCTTTTGTGTCTTTAATAGGATTGTGTCCATGGTTCTTCTATTTAGCTGGTTGTTGGGTTGGGATACATACAGCATATGTTATTATGTAAAGGAAGTATTTAATTCACCTCTTTAAGAAATTTTTGTTTTTTAAAATTAAGCATGGATATTGAATTTTATGAAATGCCTTTTCAGCATATATGGTGAAGATATCTGTCTTTTCCCTTTTGATCTGTTAATATGGTAAATTTAATCTCAATTACTTAATGACTGCATTCTCAGTAGAACCCCAGTTGGTCGTGGCATATTACATTATTCTTTTAATATGCCAGTAGATCACTGTATTTGCTAATATTTTATGTAATTTTTTGCACTTAAACTTAAAATAAATATGCTTACATTTTTTTTGTCAGGTCATGTTTTGTGGTTTTGATTTCAGTTATGTTATACTTCTTAAAAATTTTTTTGAACTCTTCCTATTTTCATCCTCTGGTGTAGTTAAATTCACATGATATCTGGTTCCCTGAAGGTTGGTTTTGTTTTTACTTATTTGTTTATTGTGGCAGTGAGCAGGGGAGAGGAATGAAGGGTAGTTCTTTGACAGTATTCTATCATATAGTAACTTTTAAAGTAGATTTTCTCTTTCTATTGAAACAATTTAGTAATTTATAATTTCCTAAAAAATATCTGATAATTCAAGCTCTCAAATTTATCTGCATAGTTTTGAACCAAGTAGACTTTTATGATGTTTAAAAATAATGTCTTCTATTATGTTAACTTTCTGCTGATTTCTTACATTATTTACTTATCTTTCCCCATTTTTTTCTAATTTATTAGTTCTATTTTAATTTTTAAAAAGCTTTTAGATGCATTTATTAGTGTTACAGATGCTCCTCGACTTATGGGGTTACATCCCCAAAATCCATTGTAAGTTGAAGATACCATAAATAAAAAATACATATAATAGGGCCGGCCGAGTGGCGCGATGGTTAAGAACTCGCTTGGGATGCCAGAGGGCCCCGGTTCGGATCCCACATATGAGGGCCAGTGACACTGCCCTC
>NW_017731826.1:1057262-1059682 GCF_001890085.2 Hipposideros armiger
AGAGGGCAGTGTCACTGGCCCTCATATGTGGGATCCGAACCGGGGCCCTCTGGCATCCCAAGCCAGTTCTTAACCAATGCGCCACTTGGCCGGCCCTAAATTAGTATTTTTAAATCAAATACCCATGTAACCACATTCAGGTCGAGAAACTCCACTAAGTCACTTCATGATCCCTCCCAATCATTAGCCACGCTCACTCCCTCCTCCCAAACTAACACTATAGTTTGTTTTGGCCTGTTTTAAAACTTTATATGAATGGAATCATATTTTGGGGGACTGGCTTCTTATGGATAACATTTTGTGAGTGTCACTCATTTTCATCATTGTCCTTACATGGATTAATAATTCTTAAAACTATAGCATGCATCAGAATGCATGCTTAATTCCAATTTTGGGATTATTTTTATTTAATAGGTCTGGAGTGTAGACTGAAGAGTTCTCAGGTGATGCTGATGCTATTGGTCTGGGGACCATATTTTCAAAACTACTGCTATAGAGTATTTCATTAATGGTGTGATCACACCATCATTTATCCCATATATTTGGAGGGATATTTGGCATATTTTCAGCTTTTGACTGTTATAAATGCTATGAAAATTTCTATGTTATTTCTTGGTTTGTACGTGGATACATTTCTGTTGGGCATATACCTAGGAGTAGAATTTCTGTTTGATTTTATTTATTTATTTTTTATAATTAGTTTCAGGTGTACAGAATAATGCAATAGTTATTTTTTACATCCCTCACAATGGAATTTCTATTTTGTAGGATGTGTATATATTCTACTTTACTACATAATGCCCAATAGTTTTCCAGATTTTTGTACCAATTTATATTTCCACCATTGGTGTGTGAGAGTACTCATTGTTCTGTATTCTTGCCAATACTTATATTGTCAGTCTTTTGAAGTTAACCATTCTTTGAGTGTGTTGTGTATCTCTTTATGGTCTTCATATCCATATTCCTTCCCTGATATCTAATGTGGTTGAGGACATTTTTAAATTATGTGTCATCTTATATGAAGTATATTCAAAGAGCCATTTGTTGATTACATTTGTAGTATCACCTTTCTCTCTATGGTTTGCTTTTCACTATTAATGGTCTTCTGATGAATAGAAGTTCTTAATTTTAATGATCTCCAGTTTGTCAATCTTTTCCTTTCTTGTCAGTGCTTTTGGTGCCCTATTTAATAAATCTTTCCTTTCCCCAAATTCATGAAGATATTATTTAGTGTTAACTTCTGGAAGCTTTATTGTTTCTCTTTTACATTTAGATTTACCTTCTTCTTAGAATTGATTTTTGTGCATGGTATGAGATAGGGTTCATTTTTACTCCCCACCCCACCACCAAAAAAAAAATGTGCCAATGTAGTCTCCTTTTCCTCACTGCTCTGCAGGCTTCCTTTGTCATAGGACACATATCCATGTGTGTGCCTTTCTCTTCATACGACTTATTTGCCTCCACGTACCTTTATAATCAGTATCTTGAAATTTTATCTGGTTTAGTCATTACACATGAAATGCATATCCTATTGAAAGGCTATTTGAAGGATCTGGGCTGTTTCTTGCCAGGTTTCACCTCCAACTTGCTTATTCTTAAAAAAATAAGCCTTAGCTCTAGTATCTAATGTAGTGAAATTTCTTCCCAGTCTAAAAAATATTAATATAAATATATGTGTATATATGTATATATATGTTATACATGTAATATATGTGTATATAACTTCTTTTTATAAGAACATTTAGTAAAAGAACTGATCAATGATTGTTGATTTCGCACAAATTTGACTTTATTAATTTTTTAGAATCTCCTTGTCAGAGTAATTTTGCCTGTTTTCTCTCAGGTCTTGTGTCTGTACTTCATAAACAGCTAGAGGAAAATTACATAATTGACCTTTTGATTGGTATGTTCTTTTTTGGATATGTTAAAAACTTAAGATTACAGTAATCTTTTGGCCTGAGAACTATTTTGTTTCCTTAAATATTTTGTTTATTTTTTTCCTCTAAGTCATTAAATGTTGTTGCTCTGTTAAATTCACAAATAAATGTTATTCTTAAGTTCTTGAAGACCTTACAGTGTTCTCAGATGTACCACCTGCAGGAATCTGTGCTAGTAATAATGGCTTGCTTTGTGATACTTGGTTTCCTCCCCAAATTTGTATCTAACCTCACAGTCTCATTTTTTTTTTCTTTTTTGGATATTTCCTGTGGTAGTTTCCTAACTTGCCAACTTCTTAGATGCTCCTTGCAATCTTTAAATACAATGTTTATAATATAATTTCCTTCATTTCATTTTTTTTTCCTCCCCAAAGATTCCGTTGGGGATGAGGGGAACAGCGTTGGGGAATTGGGGAAGGGGAACAGACAAGTTGCTGTCCTTTTGTTCTTCAGTCTAGTTGTGGAGGACGTCGCTTCACTGGC
>NW_017731826.1:1061129-1068704 GCF_001890085.2 Hipposideros armiger
ATATTCCTCTATCTTGAAGAACTTCTTACTTTTGAGGATGTTCACTGTAGTGTGGTCTGTACTATTAAGATATTTGAAGAACCTAAATGTCTATCAATAGAATACTATGTAGCAAGTAAAAAGAATGTGGTAGAGCTCTATGTACAGCCATAGAAATATCCCCAAGATACCTTGTTAAGTTAAAAGATCAAGCTGCAGAAAAATCTATATGTTATTGTCTTATTTATATTTAAAATATGAAAACTATTTTTGTATATAAACATTATATGTATTCAAAAAGATCTGGAAAAATAAAGGCCAAAACAGTTATTATCTTTGTGAAAAATATGGTATTGGTATAATGAAGTGAAATTTTGACATTGGCTGTGTTTTTATGAAATATTTAATCAGGCATGCATGTATTTTTTATTAATATAGTTGTCTTTCTAAATTAGAAAGTTGCAGAAGCCATAAAAAAATCCACACACATAAAAACTGAAAACTTTTGTGTGACCAAAGGCTTTACAGTGTTAAAATACAAAGAACCAGACTTGGGGAAAATATTACCACCATCATGTATAACAAATAATACTTTGGATTCCTAAAGAGTTCTTAAAAATACATAAGAAAAATATAAAAATCCCGGTGGAGCAGTGGTCTGGGATTTGAATGTATAATTGTCAGAAAAAAGAAATACAAATGGTCAGACTCAAAAAGAGATGGCCAGAGAAATGTGAGAAATAGAGAAGTGTGAATTAAAATGATCAGATTTTGGGGGCCCATTTGGCAAAAATTAATAAGATAGAAAATATTTGGTGCTTTTGAGGGTGCAAGAAAATAGGCACACTGAATATTGTTGAAATTATGAATTAACACCTTGTGATGGGAAGCATAATTTGACTATATCTACCAACTTTTAAAAAGTTTCTGTTTGAACTAACATTTTTACTTAAAATCTTATAGAGTAATGGTGGTCTTTAGAGCATTATAATAATGAAAAATTGGAGTCACCATTATATATATCACCAGAGCAATGGTTAGATTAAAATAAATGCATACTTTTGGACTACCTTGCAGTCATTTAACAATTAATTACAAAGCAGTTATTTAATTAATCAATTAGCACCTAATGATTTAATCTTTTATGAACTGACAGGGAAAGATATCTAAGACATTAAGTGTGGAAAAAAGCAAAACCATGTAATAATGTTATAGTACCCCTTTTATATAGTTTATGCATTACTTGAATCTTTAAAAATATACCACTGGTTGTTTAAAATATAAAAGCAAAATTACAGAGGAATGTAATAGAACAGAAAAGAAAGGAACTAAGCATTCAACCCAAGAAAGTGAAAAAGGGCCAGAATTCATCAGAAGGGCACACATCCATTATTGTTAGTGAAAACTGGTTAAGCTTCTTTGGACAGCAGTTTGAAAACATGAACAAAAGTCTAAATATATGTGCCTTTACACCCAGAGAAACCACTCTCAAACTAAGGTCATAATTAGACTAGCTTACAGAAATTGTATTGCTCATCATAGCATTGTTTATATAATAAAATCCTGGGAAAAGGTGGGAAAAACACCTGAGTAAGAAAATGTTTAAATAAATGATAGAACTTTCTATTAATTTATTAACACCCCAAACTTAGCTACCATTTTGTTATACTCACAGATTTTGTGTGTCTAAAATTCAGAAAAAGTATAGCAGGAACAGCTTTCTAATTCTATGATGTTTGGATCTTAGATGGGAAAACTAAAGCCTGAAATTGACTTAACAGTTGGATCGTGGAATCACTTGAAGCTGCCACAATATAGTAACCACAAGTGGCCTTTGAACAGTTGAAAAGACACTAGTCTGAATTGAGATGTGATGTAGTGTAAAACATTGGATTTTGAAGGCTTAGTGTGACAAAGAGAAACTAAAATATCTCAATACTTTTATTTATTTTTTATTTTTTTTAAAGATTTTTATTGGGGAATTGGGGGGATGGGAACAGTGCTGGGGAATTGGGGGAAGGGGAACAGACAAGTTGCTGTCGTTTTGTTCTTCAATCTAGCTGTGGAGGATGTTGCTTCACTGGCCCAAGTTGGCACCATCATTGCACTCTTCCCAGGCGAGGCAGATCAGTCGCCGGCTTCTGGACGGCCGCTCACTGCGGCTGCTGGCCGCTCACGCTGGCTGCTGGCCACATACGGTAGCCCATGGCAACCCACTGCCACAGGGAGTGCAGCCTACGCCGTCGCCGGCGACTCATGGCAGCCCAGCTCCAGGTTGAGCTGTTGTTCAGCATCTTAGCTGTGGAGGGCAGTGTCACTGGCCCTCATATGTGGGATCCGAACCGGGGCCCTCTGGCATCCCAAGCGAGTTCTTAACCATCACGCCACTCGGCCGGCCCTCAATACTTTTAAAATATTGATTACACACCAAAATGATATTTTGGATATATTGGGTTAAATATATTGAAATTATTTAAATTGATTTCTAGTGTGACTAGAAAATTTAGTTACATGTGTGACCCACATTAATATTCACATTATATTCCTGTTGGTAATACTTATCTGAAGGCTCCCTCACAAATTTGGTGGTTGATACTATTGACTGGGACCTCAGCTAGGGCTGCTGACAGAAATACATACACATGGGCTTTTCATGTGGCCGCTAGGGCTTCCTCTCAGCATGATGCCAGGGTTCCAAGAGTGAGTGTCCCAAGAGAATCAGGCAAAGAACCAATATTGCCTGTTGTGACCTAACTTCAGAGGTAACAGCATCACTTCTCCATAGTCAAACTTACGCAAATTCAAGGGCGAGGGAACATAAACCACACTTCTTCATTGAGGAGCATCAGAATCACATTGCAAGAAGAACACATTGGAAGGAAGATATTGTGACCATTTTGGAAAATACAATCAACCACTGGAGTATACAGCCAATAAAAAGGATGGTGTAGATATGCTGAGTGAAAAAAGTAGGTTACCAAATAGTACCTAAAAGCTGTATGATGTAGCAATTAGGAACATAAGCTTTGAAGTTAGGGCACAAGATATAGCTCACCTCTTTATATACTTTGCAAGACCATTGGTGAGTTATGTAGCCTATCATAGCATCTACCATGTACAGATAAAAAGAAACATTTGTTAGCTTAAAGGAGATAATGTAAAATGCTTAGCTGAATGCCAGATGCATAGTAAGCACAGGTAAATGTTAGCTGGTACTGTGTTAGTGATAATCATTTGGGGTTTTTTTGGTATATGTAAATAACATATACATATGTGTGTATGTGTATGTATATTAATACGAGATGTCTCTGAATTGATTAAAGGTCTCAACATGCTCCACCATTACCTACATCCTGTACACAGTTCCAAAGGGGCCAGTGGTTTTATCCACAGTCAAACTCTATGAACATAGCTTGGGTACTGGCTAGTCTTGCTGAGGTGGCCTACTTTAACATATGAAAAATAATAAAATATTTCAAAGTGGTAATGGTAATTTTTAGATTTTTGATAATCATGTATTTAAAAATAGAAGACTTTCCATTTTAAAAGGGTGTGGCATTTATCCAAAATAAGACAAGACAGGACAATATAGGAGGCTGACCAATATTTCTCATGAGCATAGAAGCAAAAATCCTCAACAGAATATTAGCAAATAAAATCCAGAAATATATATAAAGAATACTGCACCGTGACCAAGTGGAGTTTATCCCAAGAATTTAAGGCTGGTTTAATATTTGGAAATAAGTCGATGTAATCTATATTAAAGAAGATTAAAGGCTAAGAAAGAAAAACCATATGTTAATACCCATTGATACAGAAAAAGCATTTGACAAAATACAACATCTATTCATAATAAAAGCATTCAGCAAACTAGGAAGAGAAGGGAACTTCCTTAGCTTCACAAAGGGCACCTACAAAAACCTAAAGCTAACATCATACTTAATGGTGAAAGAATTAATGTTTTCCTTCTAAGATTGAAATACAGTAAGGATGTCTGCTCTCAACACTCTTATTCAACATAGTACTGGCAATCCTGGGCAGTGCAACAAAGCACGAAAAAGAAATAAAAGGTATACAGTTTGGAAAAGAAAGAATGTAACTGTCCCTATTTGCAAATGATATAATTGAATATATAGAAAATCCTAAGGAATCTACAAAAACAAAGAAACAAAACACACCCAAAACAAAAAACACACTACAAACAAAACACACCCCAAACAACTGCAAAAAAACAAAAAAACAAATGCTAGAACTAAGTGAGTTTAGCAAGGTTGTAGGTTACGAAGTCAACACACAAAAATCAATTATATTTCTGTACATAAATTAACTCAAAAAGGATTATAGATCTGAAAATGAAGCACAAAACTCTTAAAACTTTTAGAAGTAAACATAGGAGAAAACCTTCATAATCTGGGGTTAGGTAAAGAGTTTTGGACATGACATCAAAAGCACAATCCCTGCAAAAAAAAAATTATAAATTGGACTTCATCGAAATTAACAACCTTTGTTCTGTACAAGACACTGTTAAGAAAATATATAATTGAAAGCTGAACTTAAAAACAAAACAATTTATAATAGCTCAAAAAATAAAATTATTAAATATAAATAAAACATGTACAGGGCCTGCACCCTGAGAAGCACAAAATGCTGATGAAAGAAATCAAAGATGACCTAAGTAAATGGACAGACATACTATATTCATGGATGGGAAGATTCAACATAGTCAAGATGTCAATTTTTCACAAATTGATCTGTAGATTTAACAAAATACAATAAAAATCACAGCAGTATTATTTTGTAGATGTACATAAACTGATTCTAAAATTTATATGAAAGGGCAAAAGAACTAGCTAGCTAGCTAAAACAGTTTTCAAAAACCAGAAGAAACACGGAACACTCACTTTATGCAACTTCAGACTTACTCTAAAGATACAGTAGTCAAGATTGTGTGGTGAAGGTATAGCAACACAGATCAGTGGAACAGAGTAGAGAATCTAGAAATAAGCCTGCACAAATATGGCCAATTAATTTTCTTTTTACCAAAGTGCAAAAGCAATTTAATAGAGAAAGCATAGCTTTTTCAACAAATGATATTGGAGCAGTTGGACGTTCATAAAAAATGATCATTGACCTCAACCTCTCACCTTATGCATAAATTAACTCAAAAAGGATTATAGATCTGAAAATGAAGCACACAACTCTTAAAACTTTTAGACGTAAACATAGGAGAAAACCTTCCTAATCTAGGGTTAGATAAAGAGTTTTGGACATGACATCAAAAGCACGATTCCTGCAAAAAAAAAATTATAAAGTGAACTTCATCCAAATTAACAATTTTTGTTCTGTACAAGACACTGTTAAGAAAATAAAAAGACAAGCTACAGAATAGGAGAAAATCACATATCTGACAAAGAGCTTGTATCCAGAATGTAAAAACAATTGTAAAACTCAAAAACAAAACCAAACCAAACCCTAGTAACCCAATTTTTTAAAATGGGCAAAATACATGGATATTTTACCAAAGAGGATATGAAGATGGAAAATAGTTACATGAAATGTGGTTCAATGTCATTATCCATTAGGGAAATACACATTAAAATCATGAGATAGCACCACAAACCTTTTAGAATAGATACAATAAAAAATATACTAGCAATTCTGAGTGCTGATGAAGATGCAGAGCAACTGGACCTCTTATAGTGATAGTAGGAATGCAGAAGGATATAGTCACTCTGAAAAATGGTTTGGCAATTTCTTTTGTTTTTAAAATTTGTCCATTTAATTTGTTTGTTATTGCTGTTGTGTTATAATGTTCTTTTACATGTCTTTAAAATTTTTTTTTATTCACATTGGATAGGTTAAGAGCTAAAACTTAAAGACGTTAAGTAATTTATTGCTAGGACTGAGGACTGATAACAAGTACTGGGTTGTCAGAAAAGTCATGACCCATGTTTGCAACAGATGGCACTAGTTCATTTTTGGAAGTACTAGTGTCATTCACATCTATGTTATTGCTATGTCATTTGACAGCTGACAGTTCTAGCTTCATTATATAAAAAAAAGAGTGATTTGGTTGAGTTTTGGAGATTTTACAAGTTGAAGATGGAAGACCAAACTGCATTTTTGCCATATTTCACAGTTTTACTTCAATAAAGGGAAGAACGTGTGTCAAGCTTGTGAAAAGTTGCATAAAGTTTACAGTGACAATGCTCTACAAGAACGTCAGTGCCAATGATGGTTCACGAAATTCTGTGCTGGTGATTTTTTTTTGTTTTTAAATATTTTGTTGGGGAATTGGAGAGGAACAGCGTCGGGGAGTCGGGGAAGGAGAACAGACAGGTAGACAAATTGCTGTTTTGTTCTTCAGTCTAGTTGTGGAGGACATTGATTCACTGGCCCATGTTGGTATGATCATTGCGCTCTTCCTGGGTGAGGCAATCGGTCACCGGTCATTGGTCGGCCGCTCATGGCAGCTCACGGCAGCTCTCGCTGGTTGCCGGCCACCCACGCTGGCTGCCAGCCACTCATGTAGCTCACGGCAGCCCACTGCAGCCCTACTGCAGCCTACGTCGTCGCCGGCAATTCACAGCAGCCCAGCTCCAGGTCGAGCTGTTGTTCATCATCTTAGCTGTAGAGGGCGCAGCGTCACTGGCCCTTAATGCGGGATTTGAACCACAGCCCTGCTGCTCAGAGCTGGTGCTCCCAGGTGAGCTCTTAACCAACTGAGCCACTCGGCCAGCCCTGTGCTGGTGATTTTGATCTCAACTATGCTCCTCTGTCAGGGAGTCCCACCAAGGTTGATGACAACAAAATAAAGGCATTGATCAAGTCAAACCCACATTACAGGACACGAAAGATTGCAGAATTGAACATCCATTATTCAAGCATTCATGACCATCTGAAGAAGCTGGGATACATAAGCAAGCTTGATATTTGGGTTCAGCATGAACTCAAAGAAGTTCATTTGATGGTGCATATAAACATCTGCAATATGCTCATTAAACATGAGGAAAATGATCCTTTTTTGAAGCAACTGATAACTGGTAATGAGAAGTAGATTGTTTACAACAATGTGGTGTGCGAATGGTCTTAGTCCCGACCTGATGATTCGCCTCAAACGACATCAAAAGCAGACATTCATCAGAGGAAGGTTATGCTCTCAGTGTGGTGGGATTTTAAAGGTGTCGTGTTTTTTGAGCTCCTACCAAGGAACCAAACAATCAATTTGAGTGTGTACTGTCAGCAATTGGACAGTTTGAACGAATCCATCATCCAGAAATGTTCAGAGCTTGTTAATTGTAAAGGAGTTGTGTTCCATTGTGACAATGCGAGACCACACACACACAAGTTTGATCACCCGTCAAAAATTATTGGAGCTTGGATGGGATGTGTTGCCACACCCACCATACTCGCCTGACCTTGTGCTGTCACACTTCCACTTGTTTCACTCTCTTCTAAACTCCTTGCATGGTATAACGTTCAATTGAGATGAGGCTGTAAGTCAGCACCTTGTTCAGTTTTTCACAAATAAAGACAGGTCCTTCTATGAACGAGGAATTATGAAGCTCACTGAAAGATGGCAAAAGGTTATCAAAC
>NW_017731826.1:1069579-1098125 GCF_001890085.2 Hipposideros armiger
CGGGAAGAGCGCAATGATGGTGCCAACTTGGGCCAGTGAAGCAACGTCCTCCACAACTAGACTGAAGAACAAAACGACAGCAACTTGTCTGCCCCCCTTCCCCCAACTCCCCAGCAATGTTCCCATCCCCCCAATTCACCAATAAAAATCTAAAAAAAAAAAAAAAGTCTTATCAATTAGAAATGCATGTAATTTTTTTTAAAAAAGATTTTTATTAAAACATAGCCAACATACAATATTATATTAGTTTCAGGTATACACCATAGTTATTCAACATTTATATACCTAAGGAAGTGATCACCATGATAAGTCCAGCAACCATCTGATACCATACCATGCTATCACAATATTATTGACTATATTCCCCATGCTGTACATTACATCCCTATGACTTATTTGTTTTATACCTGGAAATTTGAACCTCTTATTCCCTTTCACCTTTCCCTGCCTTTAAAAAAATTTTAATTACAGTTGACATTCATTATTATTTTATATTAATATTAGTTTCAGTTGTACAGAATAGTGATTAAACATTTATATAATTTATGAAGTGATCCCCTGATAAATCTAGTACCCACCTGTCATCATACATAGTTATTACCATATTATTGACTATATTCCCTATGCTTTGCCTCACATTCCCATGACTGTTTTGTAACTACCACTTTGTACTTCTTAATCCCTTTGATTAGTGTTTTGGATTTCTTCAGACAAATATCCAGAGGTGGAATTGCTGGGTCCTAAGGTAGTTCTATTTTTAATTTTTTTGAGGAACCCCCATACTGTTTTCCATAGTAGCTGCACAATTATTTTCTAGTTTCATAGCATTGTGATTGGAGAAGATGCTTGGTATGATTTTAGTTTTCTTAAATTTATTGAGATTCATTTTGTGGCCTAACATGTGGTCCGTCCTGGAAAATGTTTCATGTGCACTTGAAAGGAATGTATATTATGCTGCTTTGGGGTGAATGTTCTAAATAAATGAATTGAATTCACTTGGTCTAATGTGTCATTTAAGGCTGCTGTTTTCCTTGGTTTTCTGTGATTTCCTGTCTGGATGATTTATTCATTGATGTCAATGGGTTTTAACATCCCCTACTATTACTGTCTTACTTTCTGTCTCTCCCTTTATGTCCATCAACTTTGCTTTATATATTTAAGTGCTCCTATGTTGGGTGTGTAAATGTTTACAAAGGGTATAGCCTCTTATTGGATTTATGCCTTTATCATTATGAAATGTCTTTCTTTGTCTCTTGTTATAGCCTTTATTTCAAAGACTCTTTTGCCTGATATTGTAGGGACACATTAGGGACTTCCCCACATAGGCCCCTAGAACCAAGATTGTAAGGTTGCTACCTGAGCCAAAGCTCGGCTGTCAACTGGGGGTCAACTGAGAGAGGTTGGGTGCTTGCCACACTGAAAACAGTGGTGCTCAGCCAAAGTCCTTGAAACTGTTTTGTTCTTCTTGAGCTAAAAAACAACTCTTAGACTAAGCATTTTCTCCCTTAGCCTTAGGGGTATGCTTGTTATTTCCTGCCACCTGTTCCTCTGTTATCTCTAATAAAAGACTGAAGTCAGTGAGGATGCGGGGTCAGACTGCTAGGTCTGTCCTTCTCCCTATTCTCTACATTGCCTCACTCTATCCATTCTTGGCATCTCTGGTCAGTAGTACAACATGATATAAGTATTGCTACTCCAGCTTTTTTTTTCCATTTGCCCTTACATGAAGTATATTTTTCTATCCCGTTACTTCAGCCTATGTCTTTCAATCTGAAATTAATCTCTTGTAGGCAGTATATGTATAGGTCTTGTTTTCTTATGTATTCAGCCACACTATGTCTTTTGATGGGAGTATTTAACCCACTTACATTTAAAATAATTATCAATAGGTATGTAGTTATTGCCATTTTTTCATATTTTTTATCTTTTAAAATGTCCCTTTAACATTTCTTATAATACTGGTTTTGTGGTAATAAACTTATTTAGCTTTTTTGTCTGTGAAGCTCTATATTTCTCCTTTGATTCAAAATGATAGATTTGCTGGGTAGAGTAACCTTGGCTGTATGGCCTTGCTTTTCATCACTTTGAATATTTTATGTCAATCCCTTCTGGCCTGCAAAGTTTCTGTTGAGAAATCAGCTGACCGTCTTATGGGAGCTCCTTTGCAGGTAACTAACTGCTTTTCTCTTGTTGCTTTTATGGTTCTCTGTTGTTAACCTTTGGCATTTTAATTATGTGTTTTGGGGTGGGTCTCTTTGGGTTCATCCTGTTTGAGACTCTTTGCACTTCCTGGGTTTGTATGTCTATTTCCTTTACCAGGTTAGGGAAGTTTTCAGTTATTGTTTCTTCAAGTCGGTTTTCAATCCCTTGCTTTCTTTCTTTGCCTTCTGGTACCTCTGTGGTGTGAATGTTGGTATGCTTGATGTTGTCCCAGAGGCGTCTTCAACTATCCTCATTTTAAAAAATTCTTTTTTCTATTTGCTGTTGCAATTAGGTGTTTTTCTCTGTCTTTCATCCAAATTGTGGATTCGATCCTCCTCTGCTTCATCTAATCTGCTGTTGATTCTATCAAATGTATTCTTCATTTCAGTTATTTTATTTTTCATTTGTTTCTTTTTCATGTTTTCTATCTCTTTGTAGAAATTCCACTGAGTTCATCTATTTTTTCCCTAAGTTCATTGAGCATCCTTATAACCAGTTTTTTTAACTTGGCATCTGGTAGAAGCATCTGCATCTGCTTCCCTCCATTTCATTTAGTTCTTCTGAGGTTTTGTCCTCTTCTTTCATTTAGGACATGTTTCTTTGTTTCCTCATTTTGGCTGACTCCCTGTTTATGAACCCATGTGTTGTCAACCTGCTATATTCCCAGTCTTGGTAGAATGGCCTTATATATTAGGTGTCCTGTGAGGCCCAGTGGCATGGTCTTCCTGGCCACCTGAGCTGGGTGTCCCAGGGGTGTCCTTTGTGTGGGTTTTATGTGCTCCCCTGTTGTAGTAGTTGAGCCTTGATTGTTGTTAGCATGTTAGTGGGTGGGATTGACCCTTAGGCTGAGGACTGACCTTGACTACCACAAATGAGCTGTTGTGTTCGGGCTAACTCCATGGAGTGTGAGTTGCTTTAGCTTGGCTCTGGTGCCTGCTGAGTCCAACCTTTGGATTTATCATTTGTGCAGCTAATTGGGTGGTGCTCTGGCGTGCTCTGAAGCCAGACACCAGGTGTGTTTGTTCTGGGGTCTCCTGGGAGGGGCTTTTGTACAGGCCAAGTTTAACTGCTGCTTGTGCCCCACCTAGGGCCACCTGGTAGGAGCTACAAAGTAATCTGCAGTTGGTAGCTGCTTCTTCTGGACTTGGAAGCCCCTGGGAGAGGCTATGCTGCAAACCGAGGCTGCTTGCCACTAGTGCTGGGCTTGGGGCCACTTAGCAAGAGGTACAGGGAATGCTGAGGCCAGCTGCTGCTTGTTTGGGTTTTGTGGGCCTTTGAGAGATTTTAGGAAAGTTTGTAACATGGGCCTAGGCTGGCCACTTGTGTGGAAAAGCTGCTGAAAGAGGTTCTGGCTGGTGCACGAGTTGGGTGGGACAGGGTCTCAGGGAATCACTGGGGTGGTACAAGTGGTGTTAGGCAGGTTAATGGAACTTGTTTCCTGCCTGCGCTTGCAGGTGGGCGGGTGTAGGTCTCAACAAAGGAACAATGGCGCCTGCCAGCACTTCCACCTGCGACTGCTGGCAGTGTTTGGGGTGGACTCAACAATAGAACCATAGTGCCTGCCAGAATTCTGTCCCAGAGAAAGCTGCCCCATCCAGCCCTTGCCCTGAAGCCAGATAAGTTACTTCCTCCCCATATATCCCTGACACTTTGCTGTACCTTTACTAGAGCTTAGAGCTAGTGTTTATGAGCAATTGAGTCTGTTCTTTGGCCCTTTAGGAGGATATCTGCATCTACAGCAGCCCTCTTGTCTCACCCAGATGGAATCTTCGCTGATTTTTCACAGCCAGAAGTTGTGGGGACTCCTATTGTTGGCACTAGTGCTCTGGGCTGCGGATCCCAGTGTGGGCCTGGGTCCCCTCACTCCTCATGGAGGACTTCTGCAGCTGAGATATCCTTCCCGATCCTTAACCACCACATGTGGGTATGGGACTAGGCCTTATTTGCATCACTGCCCCTCCTACCAGTCTTGAAGTGGCTTCTTTATATTTAGTTATAGGAGTTCTGTTCAGCTAGTCTTCAGGTGGTTCTCAAGAGTGGTTGTTCTGTAATTTTATTGTAATTTTGATGTGATCATCTGAGGAGGTGAGCACAGCATTTATCTACTCCACCATCTTGACCAGAAGTCCTTATCATTCATCATTTTAATTACATAAATGTTCAACATGAAAATTTAGAGATGGCTAAGGTTAAAAAAAAGGAATTTTCCCCCAAACCAATTTCTTCTCTCCAATATTCTATAAATCTCATCCACTATAGGTAAAAAAATGAGTGGATTATCTTTATAAATTTGTGTGTGTGTGTTTTAGGAGGAAGAGGACAGTGTTGTTGGACTGGAGCTTCATTATTGACTACAAATCTGGGCTTGTTAATAAGGACACTTATGTCCTTTCTAAGTGATCTCAACCCTGAGATATTGCTACTGTTGTCAAAAAAGGGAGTGAATGTTGTGTCTCCCAGGGAGAGATGTCAGTTTAATAGAGGGCATGATAACAGGCTTAGGATTCTCAAAAAATTAGTTTTCTTCTCTTTGGCTATAGGCAAATTATTTCTACCCCAGTTAGCAGTGGAGGATTGAAGTAAATCACAAATGCATAGACTCCAAATCTTTGCAGGCTTAAAAAGAAATCTTTTGTAAAGAAAGGCTAGTAGGGCAATTTATTATTGGGGGAGGGGAGGTGTATCACCCAGGTAATACAATGTTCAATGAGGATTATTAAAATAGTTAGATTTGCCTTATGGATTCTGCCTGGTGATCTTGAATGCAAAACAAGATTAATTTGAATATGTAGAGAAGAAAAGAAGCTTGGGATTGATAAGGGGCTGCTGTTTTTTTTTTTTACTGATGGTTTCAACTAAAAATTTTAAATATGTATCTGCTACAGACAGAACAATCTCCATGTGTGCACTAGATTAATGGAAGAAATTTTGGGAAATGAGATAAAATAAAATGAAAGAAATTATGAAACATACATGATGATAATAAAGACGACATTTATTTTTCATACTCATTTGGAGGAAAGGAGAAAAGTCAGTTTGCTCTACCAAATGATGGTCTGAGTCTCCAATCATGCCATAGAATTGGATAGGCTGCTTGATCTCAGAGGATTTTGTACTCTTAATTCATAAAGAGAGGTCAAAGGGTGAGCCTTTGTGGGCAACTTCGCTGGTGCACGGCCAGGCTCCCTCTCTGAGTGAAGCTTTTCCCACATTGACCACACAGATATGGTGTCTCTCCTGTGTGGATTTTGCCATGCAGGATGCAATTTCCCCTAGTATGGAAACTCTTCCTGCATTGTGCGCAGGCATAGGGTTTTAGGCCTGTGTGGACTCTGATATGAACAATTAAGCTTCCTTTCTGACTGAAGGCTTTTCCACACTGATCACATCTATAGGGCTTCTCACCACTGTGAACTCTTCTATGAACAGCAAGGTTACTCTGATTCCTGAAGCTTCTCTGACAAATAGCACACTCATAGGGTTTCTGTCCAGTGTGGAGTCTTTCATGAACAGCCAGACTACCTCGTTGACTAAAGCTTTTACCACACTCCTTGCACTGATAGGGCTTCTCGCCTGTGTGTATTCGCTGATGTGTAACAAGATTGCCTTTGGCCCTGAAGCTTTTTCCACAATGGGCACACTCAAAGGGCTTTTGACCAGTGTGGATTCTCTCATGTAATGTTAGACTACCCTTTTGCCTGAAGGATTTTCCACATTCCTGGCACTCATAGACCCTCTGTCTCACTCCAGGTGAATCTTCCTGTAGTGTTTTAGAATCTGGCGATTTTTGTTCCAGCTTCTCTCTTCTGAAAGAATTCTGGAAATCCCAGCTTGAGGATCCTGTAGCCTCAGAGTGATCATATTTGTGGTGGGCTTCTGTCATCACATCTGATAAAATGAGAGGGAAGTCATGTAAGATGCAGCAATATGCTGAGTGAGAAGAGGGAAAAAGAAATAATGCTTTGAGTGCTTACTATGTGCCAGGCATTATACTGTGAACATTGCATAAATAATTTAATCCTGAAAACATTCCTATGAGATTGCTACAGATAAGGAAATGAGAGCATAGGGAGATTGTCAAAGGTCATGCAGGTAGGTAAGCATAGAGATGGGATTCAAACACAGGCATGCTCCACAGCAGTGAACTGCCTCTGTATGTTTAATTTAGGCTCCCAAATAATCTTATGAGGTAGATACCTCCATTTTTACAGATAAGAAAACAGATTCAGAAGAGTTAAGGAAATTATACAGGATTACATAAAACCCCAAACCCAATTTTTATCTGACTCCAAACAGGTGTGGATCCAGGTTGTGTAGGGCCTAAAGCTTTAAAATGTTGGAGGCACTCCATTAAGAAAAAAATATAAAAGTAGGGACAGGGCCTTGAAGAGACCAATACAAAGGAAGGGTCCTGAAACTTAGATTTCATTAGCTTCATGAGAAATCCACTTCAGATGTCTAATCCCTTCAACCCTGCAGTATAGAGTTTATTGTCCCATTTTACAGATGAAGACCCTAGAGTTCAAGGAAGTGAAAAAACTTGTCTGATACCACAGATTGAACCAGAAAAATTACAGAATTTGATCCAAGGAATTTTCCCTTTAAAATTCATGCTATTTCAGTCTACTAAGCTATGATGAAATCAATTTTGTTTTGGAAGTTATTCTCAAACACTTCCTATGCAAATATTGACATTGCATCTGAATTTTTCAATATTGCCTTGCATATGAACCTTCTACTGCCCTTTACATATGGGTCCATTTTATCCCTATTAACAGTTTTCTTGAGTCATCCTAGGGAGGTTTTTCTCTTTGTTCCCCTACCTTACCCTTCCTTACTCATTCTCTGAGACACTACCGCAAGTTCACCTCCATATCAGGATTATTCTGCAGTTTCTACAGTTATTTCTGACTCCAGCTTGCAGGGTTTCCCTGTAACCCCCCAGGGATGGTGGGCTCCACCAAAGGAATGTCTGTCTCCTTTGCTTCCTCACCCTGCTGACCAGTGCTGAGGACATGGGCACTGAATATGGTGAGCTGAGGGTACCCAAGCAATCAACTGGCTCACTCACTGAAAAATGCTACATTCTGGGCATATCTTCCATGACAGTCCAGCAGGGTAGCTGTTGGAAATCCAAACATGTCCACTCCTGCTGTATGACCTTAATCACCACCTCTTCATATGATGCTTCCATGGGCTGTTCTGGAGTACCTGAGGAGGAAAAAAACCAACCAAAGAAAAACAGGAAAGGGCAGGAGAATTGATGAGTGAAAAGGATAAAATCAGTAGGAACTCCAGTTTGGGGTATGAGTAAATGGAGGAACTCTGGACTGCCTGATGTAATATTAATCACCTGTACTGTAACTGCAAAATGGGCTGAAAGATACCATGACCGTACACAAATGAGCCCAGGAGGATGCAGGAGGTGGAAAAGTAGAGAACACATAAGCACACATCCTTCCTGCCAATCCCAAGATAATGGTCACTCCTGCTGTTCCTTAGCCTAGGCATGTGATTGGGATCTTCTGCTTCCTTCCCCCATCTAATCATCTGCTATTTTGGATAGCCTCCAAAGGAATTCAGAATCTAAAAAACTCATCATTTCAGCCTTCTTGATTGGTTCTATCATGGAAATGGCTCCAGCTCTCTTCTTCAGTTCCCCCTAGGTTATAAGGACAGAGCAAGAGATCTCATGTTACCTGTAAGCAATTCTTAGGAGGCTCCAGACCCAGACCCTCCCCTCTCCTACTCTTCAAGATATGAGAATACAAGTTCTGAGGGAACTGTATCAGTAAATGCTTGTCAATACTTAGAAAAGGAAGACCTACTTCGGACTTTAAAACCGAGCCCAAGGCACTCCAACTAGGGTGAATAACTTGCCCAAATTCTCAGAGCCAGTAAGGAGTCATGGTGGAAAAAAGATTCAGATCCAGGATTTTCTGGATCCACAGCCTATGCCCTTACACTAGACAGTTCTCTAGTTCCTCATCAAAGAGCTGGTAGAGAGTCTTATAAAATGAAACAGAATGGAACAGGGCTTGACCAGATTTTATTACTCTTCTAAGTCCTAGGAATCCTCTCACCCCAATTATCTTTTTCTTTTCTTTTTAAAAAATATCCTCTTCTTACTTCAGGACCCTAATTACTGAATTCTTACATTTTATACAGTGGTTCAGTGTATAATCTTTGTTTCCCTCTAATATATTCCATCAAATACTGGCCGCCTGATTTAATGAAATGGCAGTGTGATGCTACAGTTCTTTGTTTTGTTAACACCTGGTCTTGTAAACTGCACTGCTACCTGTTGTGATGACTGGTGAGGAATTTTAAACTCTTATTTGAAGGACACCTCCAATTTGGAGTACAGGCTACAAAGGAATCCCCTATCAGAGTGCCAGGACACTACAGGACTTTCATTTGGAAGTTCAAGGTGTTACTGCTCAACAACTGCACATCCACTAAGAGTCAGTGGAAAGTACCTGGCACCTTTTGCCTGAAATTGCACTCTGTCCCTGGGGAATCCAGCAAATCATTTGGTCAGAACACGTGGGTAGAATTTATAGCTCTGCCTCTCCACATACTGTGACATCTTCAACAAGTAACAACTCAGCTGTGTCTCAGGAACTCCTTGATTAATAAAGGGAAATTGTCTTACTTTTCTCCCTAGATCGCGTCTGAGGAATCAATTTCCTGAAGATTTTCGAGAAAGTGGCTTTATAATAGAAAATATTGCTTTTCCTATCAGAAAGTCTATTTATCCTTTGGAAAAAAGTTCAGAATTAGGCAGAGACTCAGATTTTTGCATTGGCTCCCCACTCCCCCATGTGACCTTGGGCAAATAACCAAAGAGCTCTGACTCCATTTCCACACCTACTAAATAGGTTAATAACAGTGCCATATTAAGTAGCTCCTGGGAGAATAAAAGAACCGAAGGGTCTCTGACATGACCCACAGATTTAAGGCTTAAAGTTGAAAGCCCTCAAAAGAGGATGGGAAGAGGAGGTCACTTGGCTATCTCGGAACCTCCTGGGGACAGTTTCAAGATTAGGAGATTCTGGGTAGGAGTGATCTTCTCCACAAGCCTGAATCCAATTCGTGCTTTCTCCCATTCTCCACCCGGAATGGTTTGTCCTTTCTCCCATTTACCCTCCCTAGAAAGACTGCACGTCCCCTGTCTTCTGAAACCCTCACCGCAGGCCCGGGGTACACCTGCCTATGGCCACCCCCTCCCGTGTCTCCATGGTGCGGGGCCTTCCACATGCCCTGACCTGCGGAGCTGCGGTCGGAGGGGCCTCTGCTCCTCGGGGCCGACTCTCCCTCCCGCCTCAGGCGCCCAGGCCTGCCCTGCGTGCTGGACCTCAGCACCCCGCTCTCCGGGCCAGCTGGACCCTTCTCTGCCGGCCGCAGACCGCTCCCCTCACGGCTGGCCTCCCTCGGCGACCGGGCCGGCGCGGCCTGCTCAGGGCTGGGGGGGCGGGGGGGCGCGGAGTGCCCGGGAACGGCGGCATGCTGGCATGGCCCCGACTCGCCTGGGTGCACTGACCCGGCCGGCAGCCTCACTCACCACAGCGGCGCGCGCCCGCAGATAGACAAAGGCCGGCGCCGAGCCCGCAGCAGCGCCGGCGCGAGCAGACCAAACTACAATTCCCAGGAGGCTCCGCGCGGGCCCGCCCTCCAGGTCCCGGGCCTTGGCGGCCCCGGCTTTCCGGAGCACTGTGGGAAACGTAGTTCGACAGCGCGCCCAGCCGCCCTCAGGCCTCCTCATAGCGGCGCCCAGCCTGAGGCGCGGATTAGTCTGCAGACTAAGAACCGGGGAGAATGGGGCATCCTGGTGAAGCTGTCCGCTGAACCAGGAACTCGGGAGTCTAGGGTTTTGAGAGGCACCGCGGAAGGAAACAAAATCTTGGGGAGAAGTCGGTTGATAAAGCCTTGGGTGCTTAGGGGTTATGCGTTGAGCCGCTGCACGAGCCGACTACGTATTCTGTAATTATGGCTCTGAAGCATGGAGCAAATATTTCAAGCAGAGACTGTGGGGAAAGAATTTGGAACACCGCAGAAGAATTTCGAGGGACTGGGAGGAGGATGCTTCAGTCTGTTGGAGAGCTCTTCCCTGCCGTTCCCTTTGGTAAGAATTCACACCCGATAAGGGTAGGAGAGCAGGATTTGCAATTGTCTTGCAAATTTGCATGTCGGCTCCACCACTGACTATGTGAGGGACTCTGGACTGGCTTCTTACCTGGTAGGGAGCCCAGGATAGGGTAAGGTGATGGTGACAGGGACCAGGTAAAGGCTTCTTGGAAGGGCCAGGGTACAGGCCAGGCGATCCCCTATCCTGTTCCCTCAGAACAAAAGCAAGTTTGTGAGTGAACCCAGAAAAAATCGTTCTGTATGTACCCAATGAATTGTGGAGAGAAAACAGTATTTTCTAGGATAACAAATTAGATTTTTCTTCGTAACTGAAGACGTGACTGGAACATTGAGAAATTGTAAGCCCTGAAAATCACTCAGTACATGGAGCAAGAGCTGTACTTCGTGGGGCTTCTTTGAAGAGTCACAAAAAAAAAGGCAGTCAAGTCCTTGGCCCTGTAGCTTGATACTGGGAGGAGGCAAGGTTGCTTTTGAACGTCCATGAGATAGATAAAGGCTCTCTTAAATTCCCTTAGCCTCCTTCACATGCACTTTTGTATCATTCTGGCTTTCCCAAGAGGTAATTGGGACCAGAGAGTGGTGTTACAGTTCCTCATGGCTGAAGCCGCTGTTGTCTGGGGCTTTCTCCCCTTTCCCAGCATCCTGGAGCTCTCCTGCTGTGTCCTCTCTGGGATCCCTGCCTGCAGAGCTCCCACTTGGACACTGGTGTATCCTTTTGAATGAAGAATGTTAACGTATTCAGAACGAACACTTCCTCTTCCTTGTCCTAGTCCTCTAGCCAAAAGCCACTCATCTGTTAAAACAAAACAATTTAATTTCATACAGTATCCAAAAACATAAGTTTAAGTAATAAGCTGATTCCTAAATGTTAGTTATTGCTATTACTAATAACACATCATTACTTAAGCTCATTTAACATGTATGTGCTAAGCCCATTTTGAGTGCCAGGTACTGTGCTGGGTATTGGGGACACAAATGTGAACAAGATAACACTCCCTTGTCCTAGTGAGGGAGCTAGTTGAGAAGACAAACACACCACCTGCCTCAAACCCTGGGCCAGCAGCCATCTCACAGAGAAATCCCTGAGTGTGTAGTAGAAAGTGCTCTGAAGTCCCCACCTCCTGACAAGCCCCTCAGCATGACTGCAAAACTTTCTATGGTGCCTCCTGTCATTCGTTCTAGAGTCAGACAGAGAAAGGGGTAGGGTGCAATCACCATTCGCTTTCTTTCCTTCTAGATCAGCAGGGCCCACAGTCGGTTCTTCTGCTGATAAACAGTATCATGTGCATAGAAGTCACTCTTGGACATATGGGCTCTGTTGAGGTCAGGATCAGCTGTGGACATTAAGAAAAGTTTTAGATCCCATTGTGAAAGTAGATGACAAAGCTTTGTACAAAAAGGTGGCTCTAAAGAGGAGCTAAAGTCACTTTTCTCACTTAAATCTCAATAAATTTTTACAGAGTCTCAGGAAAGTCGACACATTGAATGCAAAGTGTGGGAGAAAGTGGTTAGAATTGGAGGTGATGAAACCAATGCTCCCTAGACACATTTAGCAGTCTTTACCCAGATCCTACATGGGGCCCAGTCCTCAACCACCACCTGCCTTGTAAGGCACACCCTCAACAGAATGCAGGGGAGCAGGGTGAGGGTGGCAGCAGAGTGAATTTGAAAAATTGCCGAAGAATGATTTCCCCACTTCACATGCATTTAAAAACTTTTGGGAATGACAGATAATTCAATAAACCCTTATAATATATTCAGAGTTCACCATAGTGTTCCTGGGTACAAACTCTGCTCGCACAATTCCATCAAGGTCAAAAAACACATTGGACATCATTTTGATGTTACTTGAAGAGCATTTAAGAAATGATGTGCAACGGGCCAGCTGAGTGGCTCAGTTGGTTAAAAGCTCACTCAAGAGTGCGATCTCTGAGCACAGGATCGCCGGTTCGATTCCCGGCTTGAGCTGAGCTGCCACTGAGCTGCCGCTGAGCTGCCAACAGGTGGCAGGATGGCTCAGCTAAAAACAAAACAAACAAAAAAACCGACGTGCATAGAAAACAGCCTAAGAAATGGGCAAATGGTTTCACACTCCATTATGACAACATTCCCTGTCACACATTGCTTACGGCAATTTCTGTCAAATGAAAACATTACGGGGCTGGCTGAGTGGCTCAGTTGGTTAAGAGTTGGCTTGGGAGCGTGAGCTCTGAGCAGCAGGGCTGCCGGTTTGGTTCCCACATGCTAAGATTGTGTACAACAGCTCAACCTGGAGCTGGGCTGCCATGAGTGGCCAGCGATGGCATAGGCTGCAGCCCCTGCTGCAGTGGGTTGCCTTGAGCTACTGTGAGTGGCCGGCAGCTGGCACGAGCGGCCGGCAGCTGGCAAGAGCGGCCGGCAGCTGGCAAGAGTTGCTGTGAGCCAATGTGAGCTGCTGTCCAATGACCAGTGACCGACTGCCTCAGCCAGGAAGAGTGCAATGATCATAATACCAACATGGGCCAGTGAAGCAGTGTTCTCCACAACTAGACTGAAGAGCTGTCTGTTCTCCTTCCCTGATTTCCCAATGCTGTTCCCCTCCCCCAATTCCCCAATAAAATCTTTTTTAAAAAATTACTATTACAAACAACAACAATACAAAATATTACGGTGTGTCCTCATCCACTTTATTCACCGGGTCTGGCACTGTGCGACTTATGGCTCTTCCCCTAAGTCTAAATGACCATGTAAGGTAAACGTTTTGAATTGATTCAGGACATCAAGGCAGCCACAACAACACAATTAAAAACACTCTCAGAAGGACTTCCAGAACTACTTCAAAAAGTGGCAAGAATGATGGTATAAGTGTAGGAAGTGAGGGAGAGTATTTTTTTATTAAATTATTTTTTATTATGAAATACACATTTTTTAGAATTAGTTTCAACTGTACAACACAGTGCAATAGTTATACTTTTTACCCCTCGGAGTGACAACCCCACTCCCCCAATCTGCTGCCCCATTTCCCCCCAATATCATACATATCTATTACAAATCCCTTGACTCCACTCCCACACTATACTCCATGTCCCATGACCATATATATATATATTCACTTTATAGTGGACAGTGGACATACAATATTATACAACATCAGCTTCAGGTGTACAGTGCAGTGATCAAGCCTCTTCCCCATCCATGATGGAAGACATGTGACCACCTGACACCCTACAAAATATTCACAACATTATCAATTATATTCCTTGAATTGTCCCCCATGTCCCCATGGCAACACTGCAGCTGCGTATTTATGCTGTCCAGCCCCCTCCCTCTCTCCCTCATCCCCATCCCCCCCACCCAACAGCCATCAGCTGCACCCCCACATCTCTGAGACCACCTCCGTTCACTTTCCTCGCCCATTCAGTTTTTTAGATTGAGGGAGAGTATTTTTTTCCCAAAAGATTTTTATTGGGGAATTGGGGGGATGGGAACAGTGCTGGGGAATTTGGGGAAGGGGAACAGACAAGTTGCTGTCCTTTTGTTCTTCAGTCTAGTTGAGGAGGACGTTGCTTCACTGGCCCAAGTTAGCACCATCTTTGCGCTCTTCCCGGGTGAGGCAGATCCATCGCCGGCTTCTGGACAGCCACTCACGCGGCTGCTGGCCACTCACGCTGGCTGCTGGCTACATACGGTAGCCCATGGCAACCCACTGCAGCAGGGGCTGCAGCCTACGCCGTCGCCGGCGACTCATGGCAACCCAGCTCCAGGTCGAGCTGTTGTTCAGCATCTTAGCTGTGGAGGGCAGTGTCACTGGCCCTCATATGTGGGATCCAAACCGGGGCCCTCTGGCATCCCAAGCTAGTTCTTAACCATCGCGCCACTTGGCCGGCCCGAGGGAGAGTATTTTGAAGGGGATTAATGGCAATATGTTTTTTACTGTAATTAAAAAAAAAACATTCACCATATATTTTGATCACACCTCGTACATCCCACTACTCTGTGCATTCACTGAACTCACCAATCTTCCCTCTGAAACCATCCCACTATGTCCATCATGGAGGCCAGTGCTTGGCAGAAAGCTGGCCTTATCTCAGGCACATCCTGCTCAGTGGCTAGGCTCAAGTAGCTGGGCCACCAGAAAGAATAGGACCTGGGCTTTGGGACAATTGTCTTGAACCCTGGGTTAGAGCCATCCAAGTGTGTCTTGACTTGCCAGCTATTTCTCAGAGCTTGAAATCGCCCTGGGCTTTCCTTGGATAAGCCATTCCTGTGCTCTTCGGCTGCTTCTGTCCCCTTGAACAAACATGTTTTGTGTTTGATCTCATGATTCTTACCTGATGTGTAAATTCAGGATACTGATAATTTGGCCTTAATGATGCCTCGAGTGCATCTTTGCTTTTGTAACCTCTTAACTTCCTCAACTATTCAAATCTAAATAATTTATTCTTAGGTAAGCTATTTGGGCAGGTTTAGACAGTTTTTTATTCTTGCTTTTTCTCTACCATGTAACTAGCTGTGCGTTTCTTCCTTCAGCCTCCCACCTGTTGAATGGGACCTGCCCTCACCCATTAGGGCATTATCCAGGGACCTGTAGGATTTCTCCAGTTTGGTAGTAATGATGTTAAAATGCAAGATAAATGTAGGAACATACAAAAAATCTGCCTCCCCATTTTCATTTTTTCCTTCTTATTCATTTTCTTTTCTAATCAAAACTTAAAAATTAGCTTTCTTTTTATTTACTATAACTGAAGTAAAAAAATAATGATTTTTATTTTAAAATAAGTGGAAGATGCTGTTGATAGTTTAAAAGCTTTAACCATATTCCAGAACAATACAATTGATTTTTATGACTGTGTAGTAAAGAATTTAACTTTTCCATCCCCCGCCCCAACAAAAAAGGTCTGATCCCAATCCTCGGTTGCTGGGAGGTGATCTCTAAGCCCTTGCAATGCCATGGGAACTGTCTTCATTTGCCTGGGAGCTTTGAGTCCCACTAGATAGTCTAAAAATGTGATTTAGGGTGCAGGCTGCCACACTAGATAGTCTTAGGATGGGATCTGGGCACTCCAGGTAGTAACAATGTGATGTAGGGTGGGGGCAGTGGGTCACAAGGTATCTATCAGTTGACCTAGAGAGGGGCTGGAGACTGGAGACTGAAATCAACCATGTGGACAATTAATCATGTCTGTATGATGGAGCCCAAATAAACACTCTGGACACCAAGGCTCAAGTGAGCTTCTCTGGTTGGCAATATTATGTGCATATTGTCACACATTAATGCTGGGAAAGCAATGCTGTCCTGAGTCCATGGAGAGAGGACACTGGAAGTTCTATGTCTGATACTTTTCCTGGACTCTGTCCCATGCACTTCTTCCCTTGGCAGATTTTAATCTCTAATTTTTCCCTGTAATAAACCGTAGCCATGAATACAACATCTTTCAGTGAGTTCTGTGAGTCTTTGTAGAAAATTATCAAAACTTAGGGTGGTTTTGGGAATCCCCCATACTTGAAATTGATGTCAGAGTGAGGGTGGTCTTGGGACTGTTCTCCCAGTTTTGCAATTGTCCTAAACTTCTGCAGTGACTTTAAAAGTTGAATCTGAAACCCATGAGTCTTTGTACTTGAAGATAAAAATCATTCTCCCAAGACAAATAAGAGAATGTTACTAGTAAAGTATCATTTTATAGATAGCCGATTCATTTCAATTAGTTTCCTTCTTTATAGTTCAACACAATTTATTTTATAAAACTACAATAGAACAGAAGTGGTCATTTTCAGACATGAAGTTATCTCACTTACACTGAGAGTTTATAACAAACATTAGCGCTCTTTCAAATTCAGTGGAGAGTAAACCCAACATAGCAACACTGCATTGAAATATTATGACCTGTGGCAGCTTTATTGGTAGTTCACACATGTATTTCTCTAGACTCCCAAGAGCTTTGAAAAATGTCTTGAATGTTTTGCCAAGATCTAAGTTCTTCAGGACTAAAGAACAACTTTATTGACTTGTTTTATGTTAGAAACTTTCATCTTAGTGCTAAATATATTTATATAATTCCAGTGGAGGAGGTGGTGGTGGTGCATAGTTGGGCAACAGGAGTATCTTTCCAAATATTCAAATCTGATAGGATTGCTATGAATTGAGTGCATCTTTTTTTATTTTGGGTTATGAAGTTTCTGAAAACAGGAGTCCCAGTGTGTACTTGAAAAGAGAAAAGATAAATTTAAAAAACCCAAAAAACAAGAAACAAGATGAATGTGAAACTGATGTAAAGACACGATCAAAGTTTGCTGTTCTTCAGAGCACTATGAAAATGGGTTTTAACTTCCAGTCAAGATGGTGGAGTAGGTAAATGCTGTGCTTACCTCCTCTCATGACCACATTAAAATTACAACTAAACTATAGAACACCCATCATTGAGAATCGCCTGAAGATTAGCTGAACAGAAGTTCTATACCTAAGGATGGATATACAGAAGAGGCCAGGTTGTGACTTGTAGGAAGGGTGGAGACATGGAATTGGCTGGCCCCAAGCCCACATATAGCAGTTAAAAATTGGGAGGGATATATCAGCTTAAGAGGTCCCCCTGTGAGGAGCAAGGGGTCTCAGCCCCACACCAGGCTCCCCAGGCCAGGGTTCCAGTGCCGGGAAAAGAAGTCCCCACAACTTCTGGCTGTGAAAACCAGCAGAGATTGTGGCTAAGTGAGACAAGGGTAGCTGGAATCCCAGGTGTTCCTTTTAAAGGGCCTGTGCATGGACTTATTCACTGATGGACTCACTTGCTCTGAGCTGCAGCACTGGGGCAGCAGCTCAAAAGGTGCCAGGGACATATAAGGAGGAACTAAATTGTGTGGCCTCAGGGCGAGGGCTGGAGAGGAAGCTTTCTTCCAGACAGAAGTGCTGACAGAAGCCATTGTTCCTTCATTGAGCCCTCTTCCCACTCAGTGTGCAGAACCAGGAGGGTGCCATATGAGTCTCCATCAACATGGCTAATATGTTTCATCTTGCCCTAATGATTCCCTGAGACTCTGCCCCACCCAACTTGTGGATCCATCCAAGCTGTTCCCAGTGGGGTTAAATTCAAATGGCCTCTCTTGTCTCATGCTGAAGACTTTTCCAAAATCTCTGAAAGGTTCACAAACCCCAAACAAGCAACGTCTGGCCTCAACATGCCATGTACCTCTTGCTGAGCAACCCTAAGCCTGACACTAGCAGTAGCTTGCCTCAGTTCACAGATTAGCCTCTCCTAGAGACCTCCAAGCACAGCACAAATGGAAACCCATCTGAACACTACTCTGTAGTGTATCCAAATGGCACAAGCAGTGGTTGACCCTGACCTGCAACAGAGCCCCACCCAAGAGGCCCCAGAATGAGCATACCCAGTGGCCAGCTTCAGTCCACATAAGAGCACCATCCAATCACCTACACAAATAACACACATAAAGGGCAGGCACCAGAGCCCTGCTAAAGTGAACACTGCTCCATAAGGTCAGCCTCTGCACAACAACTCCTCCACTGTAGTCATGGATCTCACAACCAATCAGCCTCAGGGTCAATCCCTTTCATTGATGTACAAACAGCAACCAAGGCTCAACTACAACAGGAGGAGACACACAACCCACACAGGGACACACCTGGAACACCCAGTTCAGATGACTAGGGAGACTATACTACTGGGCCACACAGGACACCTACTACATAAGGCCACTCTACTAAGACCAGGAGACATAGCAGCTTTACCTAATACATGGAAACAAAAACAGGGAGGCAGCCAAAATGGGGAGGCAGAGAAGAAACATGTCCCAAATGAAAGAACAGAACAAAGTTCCAGAAAAAGAACTAAACAAAATGGAGACAAGCAATATACCAGTTGCGGAGTTCAATAACATTTGTTATTAGGATGATAAGTGATCTCAGAGAGAACTTCAACAAAGAGGTAGGAAACAAAAATGGAGATAGAAACATAAAAGAACCAGTCAGAAATGAAAAATACAATAACTGACATGAAGAATACTTAGAGGAAATCAGCAGTAGAGTAGATGAAGCAGAGGATGAAATCAGCAGTTTGTAATATAAAGTAGCAGAAAGCACCCAATCAGAACAGCAAAAAGAAAAAAAGAATCCAAAAAAGTGAGGAGAGTTTAAGAGTTCTCTGGGAAAACACCAAGCATAGCAACATTCACATTGTATGGGTACCAGAAGGAGAAGAGAGAGAAAAAAAAGTTGAAAACCTATTTGAAGAAATAATGATGTAAAACATTTCTAAACTGGTGAAGGAAATACACAAGCCCAGAAAGCACAGAGAGTCCCAAACTAGATGAACCCAAAGAGAACACCAAGACATTATAATTAAAATGCCAGATGTTAAAGACAAAGACAGAATCTTAAGGCAACAAGAGAAAAGCAGTTAGTTACCTACAAGGGGGCTCCTATAAGACTATCAGCTGCTTTCTCAACAGAAACTTTTTAGGCCAGAAGGGATGGGCACAAAATATTCAAAGTGATGAAGAGTAAGGACCTACAACCAAGATTACTCTACTCAAGAAGACTATCATTTAGAATCGAAGGACAGATAAAGAGCTTCCCAAACAAGAAAAAGCTAAAAGAGTTCATCACCACCAAACCAATAATACAAGAACATTAGAGGGACTGCTTTAAGATGATTAAAAACAAACAAAAAAATCAAAATATGAATAATAAAATGGCAATAACTACATATCTATCAACAATTACTTTCTATGTAAGTAAATGGATTAAATTCTCCAATAAAAAGGCATAGTATGACTGAATGAATAAGAAAACAAGACCCTTACATATGCTGCCTACAAGAGACCCACTTAAGATTGGATAACGCACAGAATGAAAGTAAAGAGATGGAAAAAGATATTTCATGAAAATGGAAATAGAAAAAAAAAGCTGAGTGGAGTAGCAATAGTTACACCAGACAAAATAGAATTTAAAACAAAGACTATAAGAACAGATAAAGAAGAACCCAGTAATCTCACTTCTTCACTACTACAAAGGGACATGTTCACAGAACACTACTTCAAAGGGACAAGTGCAACCATATTTTCATTGCAGCATTGTTTACAGTGGCTAAGACATGAAGGTAACCTGGATGTCCATCAGTGGATGAGTGGATAAACAAGAGGTGGTACATATACAGTAGAATATTATTCAGCCATACAAAGGAATGAAATCTTGCCATCTGCAACAACATGAATGGACATAGAGGGTTATTGTGCTGACCAGAGTAAGTCAGACAAAGACAAATGCCACATGATTTAACTTATATTTAACTTTAATTTAAAGAACAAAATTACATGAACAAAGAAAACAGAAGCAAATTCATGCATAGAGAGAACATTTTGATAATTATCAGATAGAAGGGTTGTTGGGGGGATGGGTGAAAAAGGGGAAGGGATTAAGAAGTACAAATTGGTAGTTACAAAATAGTCTTGGGTATGTAGGGTATAGCATAAGGAATAGTCAGTAATATTGTAATAACTATTCATGGTGTCAGATGGGAACTGGATTTATCGGGGTGATCACTGTAAGTTATATAAATGTCTAATTACTGTGTTGTGCATCTGAAACTAATATAATATTTATGTCAACTGCAATTGAAAAATGAATTATTAAAAATGGGTTTTCACTGAGAAAATTGTTTATGCTATGACATTTTGGAATATATTTTCTATTCTAAAAGTTTGGATATACAAATATGGTAGATATATGTCAATGTGCCCATGTGAACACATCACTTTTTGTGTTTTTTGTCCTTTTTTACTTCTGAAATCCTTGCAACTACTTAAAAATTCCAACTATTAAAAAGCTCTGTAGTCTGTTAGCATTTCAGATGTTGGTAAACTTTTATCTATGACCTTTTCAATATTTGACTGTGAACTTGCCAGTTTGTTTAAAATGCTTCTAAAATAAAATTTACTGCACAAGGAATTGAAATGAATTGGGGTTTTTTTGAGGAGGGGAGAGGTTAGGTGTTTTTTTTATTAGTTTCAGGTGTACAAAACAATGTAAGAGTTAGACATTTACACCCCTCACAAAGTGATAATCCCCCTCCCCTAATCTACTACCCCTCTGACATCGTATATAGATGTTACCCATTATTGCATCTTTTCAATTTATTTTTTATTAGTTTCAGGTGTACAAAGCAATGTAACAGTTAGACATTTAAGCCTCTCATTAAGTGATAACCCACAGCCCAAGCTACTACCCCTCTGACATCTTATATAGCTGTTACAGTACCATCGACTATCTTCCCTATGTTGAACTCCATATCCCGTGACTATATATACCTATATATTTAGTTATAGTTGACATTTAATATTATTATACTTCAGCTTCAGGTGTATAGAGCATTGGTCAGGCATCTTCACAGTCTATAACGTGATCCCCCTGATAAGCCCAGTGCCCATCTGGCACCTTACATGATCTTTACAACATTGTTGATTATATTCCCCATACTGTATTAACTACCAATTTGTATTTCTTAATACCTTCACCTTTTTCACCCTGCCCCCATCCCCATTCCCATCTATCACCCTGAGAGATCTAATACCCATCTGACACCATACATAGTTATTACAATATTACTCACTACATTTCTTATGCTATACCTTACATCTCCATGACTACTGTATAACAAACAATTTGTACTTCTTAACCCCTTCCCCTTTCACCCATCCTTAACCCCCTCCCATCTTAAAGAAGTCCCTCTAAGATTCCTTGCAATACTGGTTTGGTGATGATGAATTCTTTTAGTTTTTTCTTGTCTGGAAAGCTCCTTATCTGTCCTTCAATTCTAAATGACAGCCTTGCTGGGTAGAGGTCCTTGCTCTTCATCACTTTCAATATCTTGTGCCAATCCCTGTGGCCTGCAACATTTCTGTTGAGAAATCAGCTAACAATCATATGGGAGTTCCCTTATATGTTACTAGTTGCCTCTCTCTTGCTGCTTTTAAGGTTCTCTCTTTGTCTTTAACCTTTGTCATTCTAATTATGATGTCTTGGTGTGGATCTGTTTGGGTTCATCTTGTTTGGAACACTCTTCACTTCCTGGACTTTTATGTCCATTTCCTTTGTCAGGTTAGGGAAGTTTTCTATCATTATTTCTTCAAATAAGTTCTCAATCTCTTGCTTTCTCTCTTCTCCTACTGGTACCCCTATGATGCAAATATTGTTAAATTTGATGTTGTCCCAGAGGTCTCTTAAACTATTCTCACTTTTTGGATTCGTTTTTCTTCTTGCTGTTCCTAATGGGTGTTTTCTGCTATCTTGTCTTCCAAATCATTGATTTCATTCTCTGCTACATCTAGTCTGCTGGTGATTCTTCTACTGTATTCTTCACTTCAGTTATTGTACGAGGTTGGACAATTAAGTTTACAAACTCATCCTAGAAAAAATTTTACATATCTCATTGCTGAATATCACTATGGTCACCTTTGAAGTACTCCCCATGGGAAGCTATGCATTCACTGACTCCAGTGCCTAGTTCACCCTTCAAAGCAATTTTTTAACTTTTTCTGAAATGGTCATCATATTACTCTTGATGTCCTGAATGTCATCAAAATGCCTCACTTTCAATATTTCCTTTATCTTTGGGTAGAGAAAGAAGTCATCGAGGGCCAGATCAGGGGAGTAGGGAGGGTGTTTCAATACAGTTATTTGTTTACTGGCTAAAAACTCCCTCACAGACAGTGCTGTGTGAGCTGGTGCATTGTCATGATGCAAGAGCCATGAATTGTTGGCGAAAGTTCAGGTCATCTAACTTTTCCATGCAGCGTTTTCAGCACTTCCAAATAGTCAACTTGGTTAACTGTTTGTCCAGTTGGTACAAATTCATAATGAATAATCCCTCTGATATAAAAAAAAAGTTAGCAGCATCATTGCAACAAGTTTGCGAACTTAATTGTCAGACCTCATATTGTTCACTTCTGACTGGTTCTTTTTTATGGTTTCTATGTTTTTTCTTTATGCTTGCTATCACTTCATTGAAGTTCTCACTAAGTTCCTTAAGCATCCTTATAACCATTGTTTTGAACTTTGTATCTGGTAGGTTGCTTGCTTCCATTTAGTTTAGTTTTTTTTCTAGAGTTTTTTCCTGTTTTTCCCTGTGGGATATATTTCTTTGTTTCCTCATTTTAGCTGCTTCTTTGTTTGTTTCTATGTATTAGGTAGATCTGCTATATCTTCTAGTCTTGTCCTTGTGGCCTTATGTAGCATGTGCCCTGTGGGCCCAGTGGCACAGTCTCCCTGGTCACCTGCACTGAGTGCTCCTGGAGTGTCCCTTATGTGAGTTGTTTGTGCCTTCCGGTACAGTTGAGGCTTGGTTGCTATTGGCACATCATTGGGTGAGATTGGCCATGAAGCTGATTGGCTCTGGAGTTTGGCCATGTCCACAGCTTATAGGCTGTTTACTCCACTGAGTAAGATTTACCCCACCATGCTCTCACACCTGTTGAGACTGCCCTTTGGGTGTGCCGCTGGTGGGGCAAATTGAACAGTGCTCTGCTGTGGTTTGAAGCCAAACTCCAAGTATTTTGCTTCTGGGGCCTCATGTGAGGAGCTCAGGTGCAGGCCCATGTCACCCACTGCCTGTGACCAGCCAGGGACTATCTGGTAAAAGCTACACACCAATTTGCAGTTGTTCACTGCCTGTGGTAACCCTGGAGGCACATGGAGAGGCCATGCTGCAAACCAAGGATGTATGCCACCAGTACTGGACCTGGAATAACTCTGCAAATTGCCAGAACACCCTGAGGCCTGCTGCCAGTTCCCTTAAATTTTAGTCCCCTGATATAACCTCATGTGGTATGGTAAGTTGGGTGAGGTAGTGTCTCAGGGAGTCACTAGAGTATGAAGAGTTGTGTGCACCAAGTTAATGTAAATTCTGTTTTGATGCCAGTGCTGAGCCTAGAGCTACTCAGCAAAAGTCTCAGAGCACACTGAGGTCAGTCGCCGCCCACCTGTAGCCTGTCAGACTCTGATAGTTTTCCAAGTAAGAGTGCAATTTGGGTGGGACTGGCTGCTCTTGGAGAATGTACCTTACGCGTTGGGGGAGTTGGTTGGGGCAGGGTCCCAGTGAGTCAGCAGGATGGAGCTGTGGGGCTCAGCAGACCAATCAGATTTAGATTTAGTTGTAAGTGTAGGGGGTGGGCTCAACACAGGAAAGATGGTGCCCGTCTCCTGGCTGCACAGAAGTAGGACCCCTCACAGGGAAAATGCCAACTGTCCTCCAGCCCTTGTCCTGAAGCTACACAACTCAGTGTGCCCCCTGTAGTCTTCAATACCACTGAGTTACTGTCCCTACACCGGAGCCCAAGGTGAAGACAGTCTGTGCATGGGCTCTTTAAGAGGACACCTGTGTTTCCTGCTGCCTTTCATTCCACCCAGATGATCGGAATCCTGACTTTTTCTCACCCAGATGTTGTGGGGGCTCCTCTTCCCAGACCAGTATTCTGAGCTGGGGAGGCCCTCATTCCTCTGGGGGAAACCTCCTCAGCTGGGATATGCCTCCCGGTTCTGAAAAGCCAAACAGAGGTTTGGGGTTAGCCAGTTTTGCATCTCTGCCCCTCCTACCAGTATTGATATGGCTTCTTCTTTATATTCTTAGTTATAAATTTCTGTTCAGCCAAGCTTCAGATGGTTCTCCAGGTTGATTGTTTTATAATTTAGTTTTAATTTTAATGTGTTCATGGAGAGAAGCAGGCACAGTGTTTACTCTACCATCTTGGATAGCCCCCTAAAAAGATATTTAAAAAAGGAGAAATAAGTTAGAAAACACAAAAACTGAAAATTATAAACCTCAAAAAAGACAACTTACTAAAAAGTCTGATGAAGAGAAACTGATCAATATGTACAAACAATACTATCATGTAATTAACAAATAGTATGGCAAAGATATAATTTATAATTATAATAGATAAGCATGATATCGGGGATGGGAGGGCAGTAGATGGGAGAGGGGTTTTGTTACTTTGTGATGGTGAAAAGGATAACTATTGCATTGTTCTGTACACCTGAAACTAACAATAAAATAAAAAAAGATATAATTTATTTTGTAAAATTATAAGAAAATATTATGATTAATTATAATTCAGGTACTTTTGAGAAGTTTAATAGGAATTTTGGTGTCTTTGGTTTCACTCATGATTACCAGAGGGCATAGTAGTTTTTTAGTTTCTTTGTTCCTCCCTCCCCACTTTTACAAAAATTCAAAATTTTTTGTTTTTATTGTTCATTACAAAAAAAGCCAAAATAATCTGTAGCTATATGGTAAGTCACTTTTAAATCTAAACAACTGTGTTATAATATTTTTAAATGAAAAATTAATTGTGCTGTAGCTTTCAGAAAAGTAGAATACAATAACAAAGTATGTGGGCAGCAGATACCAAAGAGATCCTATATGATTTACATAGTTGTTCAACACAAGAAAACTCTGGTATACTTTCTATGAACTATCAGAAGGATAAATACAAAAGGCCCTTCTATCGCAAATTAATCAGGTTTTGAATGGCAGCTTTTCAACATGATAAAGATATATAAAAACAAAGACAAAATGCATCTTGTCATTCTAAAACCTTTTTTTGTCTGTATGTACTTGGAATAATCTTGTATTAAGTTTTGCTGCAACTTTCAATGTTCAAAGTAAATCCAACTTGGTGCCATGTCATAAGAAGTCAACAGCAGTAGGAGTAGGAGATTCTGTTATTTACAGAAGCTATGAAATCCCAATGCTATTGCCAGGAAACTAAACACTGAGGCTGCAAGATAATGAATTGTTTCAAGCTTGTTAGATTTCATTAGTGTTTTCAAAGAAGCAATTTCAGTGTCAATTTTATTACTGGTCTCTGAAGTAATATTTTTGGTTTTGGCATCCTTTTTGGTAAATTCTGTGGTTGCTTCCATAAGTTTATTTTTTTGATCTGTAAACATATCTGTTATTCTGCTCCTTTCTAGGTTAATGTCCAGCTTATTATCTGCTCTGATTCGACTGGTTTCATTTATCAGTTGTTGCTTAACTTGTTCTCATTCAATTTTCATTTTCTACCTCTCTGTTCTCAAATTTGCAAATTCACTTTTCTCTAGGGTGACCATATCTTTTTTGACAGAGTTCAAATGAGCCTTTGACTGTTGTACTGTTATTTCTTGTTGAGCTTGAGTGATCATCTCCTTATAGATAGTATCTAAGCTGACATTGGATAAAGTGGTTAATGCTGATACAATTGTTTCTGTTTGTGCTTTGTCAAATCCACGAGTTTCCAAGTCCTGAACCAATGCATGGGTATCAAATTTTAATTTCTTTTGTTCTGAAGGAGTTATGTCCACTCGCCTCATATATCCTTCCTTGGTTGTGGTGGTTAAAAAGTCTCTCAGCAGGGCCACAAGAAATACCCACAGGGAGTTAAAACCTGGTGCCCCCCCACCTCGCTTTCAGATCACAGAAGGTGCCAAACCCTGCAACTTCACATATCCTCAGGTTGGCGGGAGCTTCCCTCCCTTTTTCCCCCTGGGAAGTCCTGGATGAATTCTGAGCTGTTTATTTTAGCGAGGGACTTGGGGAAGCAAGCCAGCTCCAGGCTTAAATGCTAGTGTTCAGGGGGAAAGGATCAAGGATATTCTGGTTTTCCCACCCTCCGTTAGAGGGAACATCAAAATGAGGATCCTAGGGTCCTGGTGGGGCAAAAAAAAGACATAGAATTTATAGCATGAATTGGTTAATTGGTATAGTTTCTAGGAAAAACATAGTGGATTTCTGAACAGGAAAAATGCTAGCTCATACTGTTGTTTACGTCTACTGGAGGAGCACTGGAGAGGGAGGGACTTTTCTCTGTGTTACAAGTGCTTCCAGTGGGGCAGAATGAACTGGCCCCTACCATGTTGTCCATGCCCCAAGAAGGCAAACAATTCTTCCAGAATAGCAGTGCTAAGTTAGAAAAGAGGTTCATCAACGTTTCTTTCCAGCCTAAGGAGTTTCATCATTAAATAATTTCCAAGAACCATCTTTAGCCTCATGGTGGAAAGCATACAAATATAAAAATCACACATGTAGCCTAGACCAGGGGTCGCAAACTTTTGAGACAGAAGAGCTGCCAGGGGTCAGCAAACTGCGGCTTGTGAGACACATGTGGTTCTTTGTACCTGTGGCTCTGAAGTAAAATTGAAAATGAAAATAAAACTATCATAGTTTCATTTATAAAAATTTTAAAGGATATTATTCACATAATGATGATTATGTAAAAATGTATTTATGGCTCTCAAATAATTTTTAAATTGTTGTGAGGGACAGGATTGGCTCTTCGAGGGGTCGGCAAACTTTTGATACAGAACGTATTCAAAGAGCTGCATGTGGCTCGCGAGCCACAGTTTGCCGATCCTTGGCCTAGACCCATCATTGTGTGATTTTGGGCAGACCACTTTAAGTGCCTCAGGTAATGACACAACCTTGCCCGTGTCACGGAGCTGTGAAGGTTAATTCTGATAGTCATGTTTCAGTTTGTGAAAAATAAAGCTGTTTGGGAACGTAAGGGTTTCATGTTTCTCAGTGGTCCTAGACAGTCTTCCTTAGACATCCCACAGCACTTTGTCGGTATGTATTTTATCATCCTTGTGCCTGTCCATGCTGCATTAACAGTAGTTATATACATGTCTTCTCTTGACAATGACAGCAAGGTCTTGCCCCAGTGCATCTATAAACCCTCTTTATTACAGAGTAGTGTCATACAGGTAGCAGGTCTTCAAAGAATATTTAGTAAATGAATAAATGAATATTTGTTCAATAATCCCAATGCCTCCCAGGTTCATTTTTTCCTCTTAACATTAACATATTTTTTTATTTTTCTTTTTTAATTAAAAGTTTTTCAATTACAATTGATTATATTAGTTTCAGGCATACAGCTTAGTGGTTAGACATTTATATAACTTATGAACTGATCCCCCTGATAAATCTAGTACCCACCTAATAACCATACATAGTTATAATATCATTAACTGTATTCCCTATGTTGCATTTTACATCCCCATAACTATTTTGTAACTGCCTATTTCTACTTCTTAATTCCTTCACCTTTTTCACTCAGTCTCCAATCCCTCTCCCCCATATTCATTTTAAACCCCTGAGTTGCCAAAGCGTACAGATTGGAAAAGAAGTAGTGAAACTGTCACTAGCTCTGACACAGTTGTGTATGTGGAAAAGTCTATGGAATATAAAAATAAAACCACTAGAATAATACTTGATTTTGGTAAGATCACAGGACACAAAGTCAATAAACAATTATTGTATTCATACACAATGTATTCGTACATAATGGCAACAAAGAATTAGAAAATGAAATACATACTTTTTTTTTTAAAGATTTTGTTGGGGAATTGGGGGAGGGAAACAGCATTGGGGAATTGGGGAAGGGGAACAGAGAAGTTGCTGTCCTCTTGTTCTTCAGTCTAGTTGTGGAGGACGTTGCTTCACTGGCCCATGTTGGTATTATCATTGTGCTCTTTTTGGGTGAGGCAGTCACTCTCCGGCCATTGGATGTCTGCTCACTGTGGCTCACGGCAGCTCAAGCTGGTTGCCGGCCACTCACGCTGGGTGCTGGCCGCTCTCAGTAGCTTATGGCAGCCCACTGCGGCTCCACTGCAGCCTATGCCGTCGCGGGTGACTTACGGCAGCCCAGCTCCAGGTCGAGCTGTTGTTCACCATCTTAGCTGTAGAGGGTGCAGCATCACTGGCCCTCATGTGGAATCTGAACCGGGGTCCTGCTGCTCAGAGCTGGCGTCCCAAGCCAAGTCTTAACCAACACGCCACTCGGCAGGCCCAAAAGTACTTTTTATAATAGCCTCAAACCATCAAATAAATAGGATGAGATTTAACAAACTACATACAAGATCTCTATGCTAAGAGCTACAAAGTATTACCAAGAAAAATTAAGGCAGATCTTAATAAGTGGAGAGGCATGCCATGTTTATGGATTATAAGATTCAATATAGTTAAGATGGCAGCTCTTCTGGAATAGATGTATAGAATCAATGGAATTTTAATCTAAGTCCCAGCAAGACATTTTTGTAGACATATAGACAAGCTGATTCTAAAATTTATAGAGAAAGGCAAAGTACCTAGAATAGCTAAAACAATCTTTAAAAAGAGAAAGAAAGTTAGAGAGCTTGCCAAACTGATATCAAGAGTTATTATTATTATTTTTT
>NW_017731826.1:1104887-1186187 GCF_001890085.2 Hipposideros armiger
ACTCAGAAGACCGGGCGCCGCCCGTGTCTCCACTCGCCTCGCCGCCCAACTCCCGAACCCGCCGGGTCTGCCCACCTCTAAGTAGTCCGCGTGGGAGTCCCTTTGCTGCGCAGCGTGTCCCGCAGAGTTGTGTTTTCGCTGCCGTGGTTTGCGCTAGCTAATTCAGTGACTTCCTTACCGCGGCCATTTTCCTCCCCTCAAGAGTTATTATTAACTAAGTAATAAAAACAGTGCTTATTGGCATAAGAATAGACAAAACTATGGACTAGAATAGAGGGTCAAGAAATAGACCCACATAGTCAGTCAATTTTCCTTAAAGGTACCAAATCACCCAAATGGGGAAAGTAAATCTGACAAATGGTGTTCAAACACTGAATAATCATATAGAAAAAGATGAACTTTGACCCCTATTTCACTACATACCCCCAAATTAAGATGAGTCATATCCTTAAAAATAAAAACTAGGATCATAAAGCCTCTAGATTACATAGGAGGTTATTTTGGGATTTTGGAGCAGGCAAAGGTTTCTTAGGACACAAACCCATTAATCATTAAAAAAGATAAATTAGCCTTCATAAAAATGTTTCTATTAAAAAAACAGGTAAAGGAGTTGAATAGACATTTCTCCAAAGATGATTTACACATGGCCAATAACCACATTAAAGGATGCTCAACATCACTAATCATTAGGGAAATTAAAATCAAAACCACATTGAGATATCATCTCATAGCCAATTGGGTGGCTGTTATAAATATGTAATAAGTGTTGGTGAGGATGTGGAGAAATTGGAACCCTTGTGCACTGTTGGTGAGAATGTAAAATGGCACAGCCATTGTAGAAAACAGTATGGCAGTTCTTCAAAGAATTAAACATAGAATTACCATATGATCTAGCAATTCCACTTCTGGGTATATACCCAAAAGAATCAAAAGCATGGACTTGAACAGATATTTGTATATCGATGTTTATAGCAGCATTATTTACAATAGCCAAAAGGTGAAAGCAACCCAAATGTCCAGAAGACCATCAATGAATAAATGGATAAACAAAATGTGATATACCCATACAATGGAATAGCACTGAGACTTGAATACGTAGGAAGGGAATTCTGACACATGCTACAACATGGATGAACCTTGAAGACGTTATTCTAAGTGAAATAGCCAGTCACAAAAGGACAAATATTGCATGCTTCCTTTTACATGAGGTGCCTGGAGTAGTCAAATTCATGGAGACAGAAATTAGAATGGTGGTTGCCTGGGGCTGGGGGAGGGGGAGTGGGAGGTTAGTGTTTAATGGGGACAGAGTTTCAGTTTGGGATGATGAAAAAGTTCTGAAGGCAGATGGTGGTGATGGTTGCACAACAATGTGAATGTACTTAATGCCACTGAACTATACACTTGAAAATGGTTAAGATGGTAAATTTTGTTATGCATATTTTACCATAATAATAAAAAAGTAAAACTCTATTTTTAATAACAGTATATACAGATGGTCATCCCAGAAATTGTGAAGGCAAGCCACAGCTTTTGCCACAATTTCTGAGAGGCATCTGTAAGGGACACAGCAGAAGCTAGTATGTTTCTTTAATGGCACCCCGCTAGCTTGTTCTAGAGTTCCTCAGAAGTGCTGCAAATAAAGTCATCTAACACTTACTGGGCACCTGCTCTGTGTGGGCCCTCTTCCAGGTGCTTTCTGGATGCTGACTTGTGTACCCTCTCCACAGCTGTAGGAGGCAAGTAACGATTATTGCCCTCTTGTTTAGTCAGGTGAGTCACGGTAATGAGCTTGCCCACAGCCCCAAAGCCAGGTAAGTGGCATCACCAGCCCCTGCAGTCCAGCCCCAGATTCATAGCTCTGACCACTAGACTCCGTGTCCCCTAGGAGTCCCCTTTCAGCTCCCTCTGCCACTCCTCAGGTTCTAGGTTAAGTATTTGTTGGCCTATTCTCATGCCGGCAGCTCTTTCCTCAGTACACAGCATCCTATCCTGTTCAGAGGGAGCAAGGACTGTCAGGCCTGAGTCCCCAGCTCTTCTGTACCACTGCTGGCCAAGCAGGCCTCATGCCCGCCATCTGACACCGCTTTCGGAAGCAGATGGAGTTTTCTTTTTGCTCAAGGTCAGGTACTCTAACCTGCTTGTCTTGTTGAGGAACTTGTTCTTTCACATACCCTCTCTTGTTTCCAAATGGTCTTTCTTTTTTTTAAAGTAAAAATGTTTTTAGGATTATAAGAATAATACAACTTGTAATATAAGCATACAGAAAAAGAAAAAAATTGTTACTAATTCTATCAAACAGAGAAAATCACCATAAACATTTATAACTTTTGGATGCATTTTAAAGACACAATGTGGTCATATTAGTAAATAAAAATTGTCCCCTCAGTTAAATGGCTATTATTAATTATAACATAATCACTTCCACACTGTTGGACATTTAGTATGTTTTAAATTTTAAATTTAATGTTGTGTGGCTTTCTAAAGGTTTTTTTTTCTGATTATGACCATTTTACACTACTCTCGTTCTTATTGCCAGGCTTCAGCTGCTGCCCCTCCTTTAGGAGGTTCCTTAGAGGTACTCCTGCCCAGTTAGAGATTTTGGGTCTCCGCATAAGCTGGTCCCGGCACTTCTTGGGGCTCAGAAGCCACATCACGTGGACTTCCTCCCCAGCCATGGAAAACTCTTCTGTTGATGTGCCAGCGGAAGGCAGAAGAGACAGTCATGGCAACAGATCCATTGCCCCCACGGGAAGACACAAGTCACCTCCTTGAGCCGCCTCTTGGCTCAGGCTTGGTGCCCACCGTCGCTGGGCTGTTCTGCCCTCTGGGCAACTCGTGGTCTGCAGGCAGCTCGCTGGGCCCAAGTCAGCGTCTGGCACTCAGTGATTTCCCAGAATTATGAACGATGCTACTTAGAAGGCTGCTTAGCAAATGTTCACTATGAAGACAGACGATATAGCTGAGGAAGGGCAGTCGCCCGCCGGCTCTGAGCGCTCCCGGTGCTCATGCCCTGTTCTGGCTGCTGAAGGGCCGGTGGTGGACAGCTGCGCGTCTGTGCTGGACGCTTCCAGCAGGGGGCAGTGTGGGCACGCTTAGGAACTTCTCTCCTGTCTGCACCCTACTTACACTGCAAAATCGTTGAAAAGTTGGAGAAGCTTGATCTTAGTTTATGGTCCAAAGTTTATTGACTTTCACTCCAAATTGAATCATCCCAACCCGGAGGAATCCTTCTAACAAGCAGTAGCATAAATTACAATCTCCCCTTACTTTGGACATCTGTCCCACTGGTGTGACAACCCGATCTCAGGTGGGGTTGGGCCTGTGGGGAGGGGCAGGGGAGGTAGATTCGGCTTGGTGCAGCCTGTCGGTGGGGACTTTGGGTGCTGGGTAAACAGACTCACAGATTGTGGAAAATGCCTTTGCAGTGGTTCAAAGCTCCCAGTTAGACTTGGGTAAGAAAGAAATGTAACTCCCATTATCTTCCATAATTCTAGTCTAGTTTCTTTCTCTTTTATGCCTGATAGACATAAATCAACCACTTCCTGGTTAATTCTGTCGAGTTAGTGATTGCTCAGCCATTTTAGGTTTAAAATTCGCTGGCTCCTCCTCAACTTATCCTTGGTTTGATTCTAGCTAGAGAGTGCAAGGCTTGACACAGCAGCCCACCTGGTACCACCGGGGCAGCAGCCCTCCTAAGCCCTTGCTGTCTCCCAGACCGCTGCTGACCCCCACCTATTTCATGTCCTCTGGGACCACCCAAAGAAGCGCAGGGCAGGGCTCCGGGAATGGTGTCCCAGGTCCTTTGGCTCCCTGGGACAGAGATGTGCTGAGATAGTAGCAGAGTCTGCTCCGGGCCTCAGTGGAGACTCTAGGTGGGTTCCTTTAATGTAAGTGCCTGCATTCCAGTTTCAAGACTGAGTAGATCCACCTGGGTTATCTAACTTCCAAGTCGCACTTGGGTCCTGGGAACTTAGGGATATTTTCTCATGCTTTACAGGTGGGGGACAGATCGGGCTGCTATGGGTCCTCTGGTGCCTAGACACACCCATACCCACTGCTTCCCTGAGGCCAGACAAAACAGTGAGCCTCAAGAGGCTCACTCCTCTGTCTTCCAGGCTATGATCTGGTCTCAGTTCTATTGTAGATCAGACTCAAAGACTTCAAGGTGGAGTCCACTGTGTGTCCATCTTCCACACCCCCTTACACCCAGTCCAGGGAGGGAAGAGGCAAAAGCATGGCTGCTGGGCTGGGCCTAAGCCTTATGCTTCCTCTCCCAACAATTACTTCCTCTCCCCAGCTTGGAGAGTGCGCGTGCACAGGTGCACACACACACACACACACACACACACACACACACACACACACTGACACACAGAGACATACAAACTAGATGACATGTGTTCTTTATATATACAAAGAAGATACATCCTTAGCTCCTCTTTCACATACATGGGTGTGTTGCTGATGAGAATGGCAGTGAGGGTGGATAACAAACCTTGTATCTTTTTGTTTCATTGCCTTTCAAATCTTTGGTTTCACACCTGGATGGTACTTTTTGAAATGAAAAGCCAAGGATACATCTTTATTTTCTGATTCCACAGTGACTCCCTTTCCCTAAAGCACTGGGTGAGTCTGTCCACCTGTGTGGTGAGGGGAGAGGCCCTTGGGCCAGGAGGAACCTATCGGAGTGAAGGGAGCCGCTGACATCATGGTCCATATACACACTCCATCCTCTGCTCCACATGGGAGATTGTCAGGGCAAGGCCCCAAGGCCTGACCACACGTTTCCCTGGACAGGAATGGGCTTTTATTGTTAATCACCTGGCAAATGCTAGATCCTAGGGCAGGACCTGGGACTGGGAAGGTGTCGGGGTCTCTGAGCAGATCAAATAAATATACCCCAAATGTCTGAGTTCTGACCAATTGAGAAGTATCTCACAGGAGTGGCAGATGGAAGCCAAAGCATGACTTGCTAGTGCTGGTGGTGATTACGTCGGGCCAGGTGGAAGCTGTCTGGAGTGAGGTGAGCAGTTAGTCAGTTAAGCGCCAAGGACAGGATGGGGCCCATTTCTAAATTATCTCTGTTATATTTCCCTTGGCTTATTTGCAGGTCTTCAGGAAACTCACATGAAAAGTTAGTCTGAGCTCAGATTGTGGTGGGTAGGGAGAATTTTGTGCCCGTGACTTGGCAAGCAGCCCAGAACACAGTGCCCATTCCTTGAGGACACACTCACTTTTGCATGGAGGCCAAGGGCAGCTAAGTCCTGCAGACCTGACTGGTGGGGCTGCTGGCGGTGAAGGGTGGTGGAAGATGGGAGCTTCAGGAAAGGAAGGGAGGAGTAGAACCTGAGGGTCTCATTCTTGAGCCTCCCGAGATAGCTGTAGAAAGTGCTAGGCAAGTGAGCCAATGGGAGTGCCCACTTTCCTTATTTGGGTCAGTCAGAGTGGACTTGAACTTCAACCTATGTTTTGTGTGCTGGGGTGTTCTGTAGAGTGCCCTTCTGTGCTCTAAAAAGGCAGTCTATAACATGCCAGCCCCAGAGAACCACCGTGTTTCCAGATAGAAGCTTTGACATGGAAGCTGAGATGTGGATGAGGAGATGGAAACTGGTTTTTAAGTTTATAAAGAATAATTTATATCAAGGGCCTTGTCAGTTCGTGGAAGACACACAGTTGGGTAAGCCATAATACTCAGCCTCTTTCCATACAGCGCTCCCTTCCCGGGGTTCTGGAGAGTGATGAAGGGGCCCCCTGGCCCCCTTGCACTGCCCTCCCCTGTCCCCTCCTCCCAGATCTGCCTTGTGCTCACAAAGGACTCATTGTCCCTGCACAGGCATCCTTGGTGCAGAGCTGCCCCTGTGCAGCTGTCATAACACTGGGATCCACTGGCTCTTCCTCAGACAGTTTTGTTACCAGATCTGGGTCTGATGTTTGCACTTTATGCTGCCCCCAACTCCAGGCCTGAAACAGGGCTCTCTGCCTCCTAGGTCCCATGAGTTCCAGCTGATGTGCCCCCTGGGCTTCCTGAGTCTTTGCTGTGCCCACACCTGTTTTGCTGTGGAAACTCTTGGCCTGGATTCTCAACCTGCCTGAGAGTGCTGGAAATGTCAGGAGACCAGGGCAGGGTGACACAGATCACCGGTTTCTTTCTGCCCTGTTTCCCTAGAGTAAATAGCAAAGGTTTTGGTTTTAAATTAGGAAACATGAACCTTATGGTCTTTGCAAATAGCCCTTGGTCTTGGTCTCTGATCCTTTTTCCTGTTTCATTTTGAATCTGGGGGATTTGTTACTAGGCCCTGAAAGCCTGGAGCCATGTTATTGATTGTTTTCATGTTTCATGTTTTTCTATTACACTTTGCATAAGTATAACCAGCCCTTTTTCTTTCCCCTCCTGTTCTTACTGCAGCCGTTTGGTCACAGGATTGCACATTTTAATTATAATGCTGTGCAAGGGGTGTTCATTCCACTATCACATTAACATCCATGAGGTAGCAATGTCTAGTAGTGTTGTTCTCATCAAAGGGACAGAGAAATTGAGGCTGGAGAAAGCCAGGTGCTGGCCCAAGGTCACAAAGTCACTGGAAAAGCCTAACCTCACTCAGGTCCTCCTGGTTCTCAGCTCAGAGTCCTTTCAAAGTTAAGAGAACCGCAGTGAAGCTTAGAAGGGCTGTCATGTATGCTCAAGTCTGCGGGTGCTGGTGGCCTCTGCCCTTCTCTGTCTCTCCAGGGCCCAGCCAAAGCAAGTCTGTGGGCTCCCACTTACCTGAGAAAGTCTTTCTGTTTGCAGAACACCTTCAGTGTAGGGCACAGCACCAGTCTTATCTAATAGTGTAGGGCACAGACATGTCATAGCAAAGTGAACATACTCGTACTGGCAAGTGTGCTTGGACAAATTGAAGTGTAGCTTAAATAAAGCACTTAGTTTACATGTAGGAAATTTCATCTTTTTGTTTTTTCTGTGATTGGTTTATTTCATTTACCATCGTGTCCTCCAGGTTCACCCATATTTTTGCAAATGGCAGAATTTTCTTCCTTTTAAAGGCTGCATCAGGAAATTTCATCTTAAATGACCACTTTGAGCCAAAGCTGGCCCAAACCCTGGTTAAGAACAGTGATGAGATCTCTTCCTCCCCTCCTCCCTTCCTTTCCCCAAATTCTGGGAAGTTGTGGAAGAGGGATTTTTTTGTCACTTGCATGACATCTTCTGGGACTCCTGAGTTAGTCACTTTCCCGTTTACATGTTTATTTCCTAAACCCAGGGCTGCTACTTAAATTGAGCAAATGATCATTGACAAATTGCAAGGAAACACTATTCAAACGCATAGTTAGGGTAGATCTATTTATTACTGTAACAGTTTTCCAGTAGGTGGCAGGAAAGTGTCGTGAAGAGCAGGGGCCTTATTTTGTGTGCTTCTCTATGAGTTAGTAGCAGTTGCACCCCTGGCACATCTGATGTACAGCATTCTCCACTGAGCTGGGAGAAAGCCAACCATGGTGAGCATGACCTTGAAGTTCTAGTGAGCATGACCTTGAAGCTTCATGCTCAGCCTGGCTGTATCTCAGGGAGCAGGGTGCAAGAACCGCCCTTCCAGTGCAGTGAGCAGGAGCGCTGGATGGCGAGGCCTAGCCCTCGGGGCTGCTCTGGTAACCACAGTGGCCCTTTGAAGACACATGTTTATTCCAGGGGTCCTCTAACTATGGCTGATAGGCCAAATCCAGCCACTGCCTGTTGTCATTTGCCTGGCAAAGTGAGACTGTTTTTCATGTTTTGAAATGATTAAAAAAAATAAAAAGAAAATAATATTTTGTCCTTTAAAAATTATATAAAATTCAAATTTTAGTGTTCACAAGTAAAGCTTTACTGGAACACAACCATGCTCAGTCACTCATTCTTTTGCATATTGATAATGGCTGCTTCTGTTCTAATGCAGCAGAGCTGAGAAGTTGTGACAGACACTGTGTAGCCTCAAAATCTAAAATATTTACTGTCTGTCCCTTTAGAGAAAAATGTTGCCAGCCCCTGGATTAGTCCTTTAAGACTTCCACTGGCTCCAAACCATCACGATATTTTTGGATATGCATACATAGGCAGAGGGTGACTGGTGCCAAGATGGAGTGAGGAGACACAGGGTTGATGAGTGTAGGTTCTTGAGAACCCTGGGATATGTGATCGGCCTGGCTTTCCTATCCAGGCCATAGCCCCATGTCCAAAGGGTACAATGCCATAGAGGAAGACATCTCTTCTCAGCATTGGGCCTGCTGCTGGCTGCATCTGTAATTGTGAGGACGCATTTCTGCCTCAGCATCCCCATCTGTTCATGCTCCAATGATGACCCCTGGACCTAGCAGACTGCTTGCAGCTTTGCAAATTATTTCGGTGACAATTTGGGCATCTGCTAATTTCTTAACCCTATCTAGAATCCAAGCTGATTTCCAACAATGTGTAAGGGAAATGCTTCATTATCTTCTGGGTAATAGGGGATGCTGTTGCTATACTCTGACAACCTAATCTTGTAGCCCTTGGTCCAGTAGTCCTGGGTTCTCTATAGCAACATTTTCAACAGACCAGTTCAATAAAAGTAATTTCCACAGCCCAGTGCTTGACTTCCTGTGTCACATTCTGTTAAAAAGATATGCTTATTATATCAGATCAAATATCCACATTTGTTAGCATGTCTGGATATCTCTACAAAAAATATCCATCTTTCAGTTTTATAAGATTAAAAGAGTTATGGGGATGGATGGTGGTGATGGTTACATAACAATGTGAGTGTATTTAGTACCATTGAACTGTATACTTAAAAATGGTTAAGATGGTAAATTTTTATGTTATGTGTATTTTACCACAATAAAAAGAAACAGAAAAAAAATGCAAGAAATAAATAAATAAATAAATACATACATACATACATAAATAGCCCGGGTCTAACTACTTACCTCCTCCTTTGCTGTTATTTGGTCCAAGACACTGCCACCTCCTTCCTAAGGGCTATTGTGAGAGTTTCTTAACAGACCAACCCCCTGCTTCACTCTAACTCTGCTATAGACCAATCTCAACAGAGCAATTGAAATGATCCTTTGAAGATATTAGCAAGCTCGTGAGGCTCTTCTATTCAAATTCCTGCAAGGCCTCTTAACTCACTGAAAGCAGAGGCTAAAATCCTCACAATTGTCCACCTGTCCCTCTATAGTCTGGCCCTGTCTCTCTGACTTATCTACCCCTCCTTCATTCCACTCTGTCCCCATGGCCTCCTTGTGGTTCCTCTGGGGCACCAGGCATGCACCCATCTAGAAAAGGGGTTGGCAACTTTTTGAGATAGAAGAGCAAATCCTGTCCCTCACAACAATTTAAAATTATTTGAGAGCCATAAAACAAATGATATTACCATTATGTGAATAATATTTAAAAATTTTATAAATGAAACTATGATAGTTTTATTTTTATTTTCAATTTTACTCCAGAGCCACATGTATGTACCCAAAGAGCTGCATGTGGCTTGTGAGCCACAGTTTGCTGACCCCTGATCTAAAACATTCACACAGCCAGGCTCCTCCTGTCTGGGATATTCCTCCGCCAGGTTTCTCCTTCAAACCTTTGCTCAGATGTCATTTTATCCAAGAGGTCTACTTGCCTCTCCTTAATATTGCAAACTGTCTCCCCTCTCCCTTTCTGTTGCTCTATTTCTTATGCTATAGTTCTTACTTATCCTCTCTATGTGATTTTTTTAATCTACTACTCACTGCTTATTCTTACTAAGATGCAAACTCCATGAGGTCAGGCATGTTTTGTTCATGATGTACCCTAAGTGCTTAGATTAATATCTGGCACACAGCAGGTGCTCTCTCTATATCTATCTATCTATCTATCTATCTATTTATCTATCTATATATAAAATATGTATTCATATATAATGTATTTTAATTTTTAAAAAAATTCAATTACAGTTGACATTCAATATTATATTAGTTTCAGGTATACATCATAGTGGTTAGACGTTTATACAACTTACAAAGTGATCCTCCTGATAAGTCTAGTTTTTTTTTTTTTTAATGAATGCATGAATGAATAAATCCTTGAGAGGCAAGCATTCCAAAGTACTTAAGACTGTGTTGGAACTATAGGTACCTCTTCCACTAACAAATTACTTCAGAAAGTTTGGGTGTTGTTTTATCAGGGCTCCTGGTCAGGATCCTTGAGGCAGCTCTTTAAGTGAGCTAGATACTCTTACTATCCTTGTTGAACAGAGGAGGAAACCAAGGCAGCCTTAGGACCTGAACCCAGGGTTGTTGGCTCCAGAGTCCCTGCTTTAAAGGCTATATGACACCACCTTTCCTGTAGCGCACCAGAACTCGAACTTGTCTTCTCTCCAGACCAGGTCACGTCTTGCCTCTGCCTGATTTGGCTTTTTCCTCAGTCGCACCATCCCTGTACCCTCACTTTCTTCTGAGAGGAAACACAGATAATTTTCCACTTTATATGTAGGAAAACTAAGACCCAGCCATTTTCAGTAACTTGACCCTAATTACAATATTAGTAGGTAGTAGAGCTGGTGCCGGAACTAGGACTCCCAGATTTCACAGCTGTGCTGCTTTCCATTCTTTTCCTCATTTTTGTCAATAAATTGGATAAAGGCATAGAGTGGATGCCAATTAGATCAACAGTAGCAGGAATTGGGGTGGGTGGTGGGTAAGGAAATTTCACTGGAAGGTGACTGGGATAGAGACAGGATTTAGAATTATGGGGAATGGTGGAAGAAGCAGAGTGTTTTTAACCTTGAAAACTCTCTTCCAATATTTGGATGTTTATGTGGAGGTATTAAAGAGGTGGCACAGGGTCCTAGAAAGAACATGGGATCTGGAGAGATGACATTAAAGGGAGGGGGACAAAGGTCTCTGAAGTTGAGTTTTCCTATCAGTGCAGTGCAGGCCCACTAAGACCCACTTTGCAGAATTGTGCTGGGAAGTCATGTATGAAAGGCACTCAGTAAAGCCCTCACTTCCATAAGTGCCATCCACCATGAAAGTGGTTGTGAGTAAATTGTAATAAAGATCTACAAGATGACGATCTACAAGACGAGGAAGATACTTTGGCACCTGGATGGGGCTAGTTTCCAGGACTGAGTACCATCGTTCCACTAGCTGTTTTATTTAATTAAAAGCAATCTAGGTTAGCGTGACAAACAAGACAACTGCAATCGTATTTTAGACAATTGAAGTTACTTTGGCAAGTAGAATGGAAGTAATACTATTTTCTATATGACAGAGGGTGTAGCCAGGATGATTGGAACTGAAGTATTTACTGTGCATTCAAATGGCTATGTTTATTATAATACTCACACTGTTTGTGTAGTTTGTGGTTTACACATAATCAGTACACATTCTATCACTTATTCCTCTTTAGAAACATGTGGAAAGATGAACAAAAATCATGACATTACAGCATGACAGGGCCAGGGAATTTCAGAAATGGAAAAGACAATAGAAATGGGTATATACTGAAATGCAATATCTAGAGGAAGAATTTAGAAGTCTCACTGGACCCCCTTTCTGGTGGTCTGCAGCAGTCTCCCATCTTGTTCACTTGTCACATTTGGCACACACTCCTGAAAATCTAACCAACTATTCAGCCTTTTTCGGTTAAATTTCACAATGCGTCCCTCTTGCCAACCTCTTGTTAATTTGCCTCCTATTCTTGAACCTTCAGTGGTTTTCTGTTTCCTTTAGGATAGACTCTAAAGAAGTTCACAATCTGACACCAATATACCTAAGACGGTTCTTCCCTTCACATGTCCTTTCTTTCAGTTGTGGCCTCAGTGCAAGCACAGATTTCTGAGATGAAGCTGCAGTGTTTTGGGGCTGTGGAGTGCAGGGCCTAGGAGTATGAAGGGAGGCACTGCCTTACCTTCCATGCTCTAGGGTTCTGCTCTGACCTCTTTTCACACTGCAGTGCAGTGGAGGTTGTGCCGAGCAGGCAGGGAAAGCCACTGTTCTGATCAACCACAACCTCTGTGAATGGAGCCAGATTAGAGCAGCCTGTGTTGGGCAGGCACTCAGTAACCAGCTTGTCCGTGTCCGGCTCTCAGACAATCCTTTGCACTGCGGGAGGCACCTTGTGTGTGCTGGCCTATTTGGTATTCACACGAGAAGCTTCCTGTAGCTAACACACACACACAAGTTTCCCCATGACACCGCCCACCTGTCTAAGCATGCCTGCCTGTACTGTTGTCCCTCCTATAACACATTCCCTTTTCTTTGAAGTTCAGGCTGGCACAATGTGCTCCTAATGTGATTTTTTTTTCACCACCTCCCTTACTGTGCTTATGTTTTTTGGTCACAGGGATATTGATTCAAATCAGAGGAAAGAAACACAAAACAATTCATTTCAGAGCAGCACTGTCCTGTAGAAATTAATGTGAGATATATATGTAATTTTAAAATTTCCAATAGCAGGTAAAATTAATTTAAAAAATTATTTCATTTAATCCAATATATTTAAAAGATTATTTCAACACACAATATTAAAAATGATCAGAAATATTTTGCTCTCTCTTTTTTTGTCCCAAGTCTTAGAAACATGGTGTGTCTTTTATTCTCAGAGCACATCTCAGCTCAGTCTTACTCCATTTCAAGTGCCCAGCAGACACTGAAGTTGGTGGCTGTGGCATTGACACAGTGGGTCTGCAAAGCGGACTAACGGGTGTTTGCTCTAGAGTCACATGGAGCTGAGTCAGAAACCACTGCTGCAGATAGGCTCTCTAGCCTATGGAAAATCCCTTCACTTTTGTGAACCTTAGTTTTCTTACTATAAAATGGTAATATTAGCTATTACGTCACAAGGCTGTTATGAAGATAAAATGAGATAATAATATATGTTCTGGCACAGCGTAAACATTTAATACATGCTAACTGCTGTTTTATTGCAGCTAGATTTTAAATTAGAGCATTTACGAATATGTGCAAGACCAGTAATGTTACATTTTCTTGCATCAACTTCATTCCATAAATATCTGTGTGTCATGATAACAAGTTCATTTGCTTTGAGGACCTCAGTTGGTGGACATTCTTAAAACACAAATTCATGAAGTTGGTTTTAAATTTTTCTTTCTTTTGAACATCTTATTATGAAAATATTCAAATAGAAAAGTTGAAAGAAATATAGTGAACACCTGTATACACACCATCTTGAGTCCACAGTGAGCATTTTCCTCTAGTTGCTTTATTAAATGCCTATCCATTTTTCTATCCTCCCTCCATCCATACAAACCATCTTACTTAATCTTTTCAATTTTTAAATTTATTCAGGCCAATGTCCATATTGCAAAAAATTAAAACACCCATTAAGACTAATTAATCATGTATGTTTTTGCACATCTTCAGAAAATTGCCAGAATAGTGACAACAAATGTGTAAGAATATAGATGATTTGAATAATACAACTGATATAATTGATCTAGTACAGGGACAGGCAAAATGTTTCATTTATAAAAATTTTAAAGGATATTATTCACATAATGGTGATTTCATTTGTTTTATGGCTCTCAAATAATTTTTAAATTGTTGTGAGGGACAGGATTTGCTCTTTCGTCTCAAATGTTTGCTGACCTCTGATTTAGTATAATATTTAATAAACAAGATACATGTTATTTTCCAGCACCCTTTGAAAATTTATGACTATTACTACAAAAATAAGAAAACATACATGCCCTCTGAAGGCAAAAGCTACAAAAAGAGATCCCCTCCAAAATGATCCACTTTGAAAATAAAAACAAAACCAAAGAAACTAAGTCACTGTTTTAAACAACCCTTGACTATAGAGAATATGAATTATTATAGAAAGTACAGACTATTTAGAAAAAAGTATCACCAACAGCATGACATAGTGTGTCTAGATGCAGCTCAAACGACTGTTTCTGCCCATAAGATTGTCAATGGCCTTCTCAACAGAAACTTTGCAGGCCAGAAAGAATTGGCATGAAATATTCAAAGTGATGAAAAGCAAGGACCTACAACCAAGATTACTCTGCCAGCAAACCTATTGTTTAGAATCAACAATAAAGGACAGATAAGGATCTTCTCAGACAAGGAAAAGCTGAAGGAGTTCATCACCAGCAAACCAGTATTACAAGGAACGTTAGAGGGACTTTTGTAAGATGAAAAAGAAAAAAGATAAAAATATTGATAATTGTTAGTAAAGTTACATAGGTTTTAGGTGTACAATTCTGTAATACATCATCTATATATCACATTGTGTGTTCAATACCCAGAGTCAGTTCTTCTTCCATCACCATATATTTGTCACCCCAATAAACTTTAATTTAAAAATATTAATAATAAAATGGCAGTAACTACATATCTATCAACAATTACTTTAAATGTAAATGGATTAAATACTCCAATCAAAAAGTAGGGTGGCTGAATGGATAAGAAAACAAAACCCTTATTTTTTGCTGCCTACAAGAGACTTTAGATTGAAAGACACACACAGTCTGAAAGTAAAGGGATGGAAAAAGTTATTTCATGAAAATGGAAACAAACAAAACAACAAGCCATTGGAGCAATACTTATACCAGACAAAATGGATTTTAAAACAAAGTTTATAACAAGAGACAAAGAAGGACCCAGTGATCCCACTTTTGGGTATTTATCCAAAGAAACTCAAAACACTGTTTTGAAGGAACATGTGAATTCATATGTTCATTGCAGCATTATTTATAATAGGCAAGATATGAAGGCAACCTGGGTCTGCATCAGTGGATGAATGAATAAAGAAGTGGTACATATATATACAATAGAATATAACTCAGCCATAAAAAGGGATGAAATCTTTCCATTTGCAACAACCTGCACAGACCTAGATGGTACTGTGCTAAGTGGACTAAGTCAGACAGAGAATGACAAATGCCATATAATTTCACTTATATGTGGAATATAAAGAATGAAATAAACAGACAAGAAAGACAGAAACAAGCTCATAGATACAGAGAACATTTTGAGGGTTACCAGTTGGGAGGGGGGGTTGAAAAGGGTGGATGAAAAAGGGGAAGGGATTAAGAGGTACAAATTGGTAGTTACAAAATTGTCATGGGGATGTAAAGTATAACATAAAGAATATAGTCAATAACATGTAATAACTATGTATGGTGTCAGATGGGTATTAGATTTATTGGGGTGATCACTTTGTAAGTTATATAAATGTTTAATCACTGTGTTATACACCTGAAACTAATAAAGTATTGTATGTCAACTGTAATTGAAAAATAAAAATATATATTAAAAAGTATTTTAAGAAGTATTAATTAAACAACAAAAAAGCAGAAATTAATTGACAAGTGAAAGAAAAAAGATGATTCTTTGAAAATATCAAAATAAATGAACCTCTTGACAGCAGTCAAGAGAAAAAGAGAAGACAATATTAGAACTGAAGAATGAGAGTGTAGTTCATAAAAGTTAAGACATTTTAAAAAGAAGAAATTCCTTATAAATGTATTTAAACAATCTAGATAGGAAGAACAAATGCTGAGAAAGTATAGTTTTCTAAATTTGATTTAAGAAGAGTCCAAAAAGTCCCAATAACTATGGAAGAAGCTGAAGACTGGTCCAAAATATACTACTAAAATAATCACTATTTTTCAAGGGAATGATAGTTTCCATTAATTTAACTGTTCTAGAACCAGCAAAAGATGAAACAGTTTTCATCTTTTTCTAACTGATGAACATAACTCTGATCCCACTTTGGAAAAAAATGAATAGCATGAAAAGGAAAGTGTACAGGTCAATCTCACTCATGAACAAAGATGCAAAATCTCAGTTAAAATGTTAACAAATCAAACAAAGAGTAGTACCTCCTGATCAAAAATGGTTTGTCCAAGCCATACAAGGATAATTCATTCAGAGGAACCCTGTTAAGGTTATTCATCATGTTACTAAGGTGGAAACAAAGTCAGCTTATGATCTCCTGAATGGATGCCATAAAACTTATTTGAACGTTGTAAAATTCTTCCCTGAGAGCCACCACTGAGTGCAGTGCTTGAAAAGGTAAACAGATGCCACTAAATAGACATGACACTAGCCCTTCATTATTCCCAAGTGAGTAAATACTTAGAAGGTTAAATTAGTGTTTTCTCTAAGCCCTGATTCTCTGAGTGATTCAGCCTAAGTCAGTTAAAAAATATCTCACTCCATCTTTAGCTCTTTGTCTATTTATATCTTGAGGATATTTATATTGTTTTGTGAATTTTAAACAAAAAGATGCATGGCCCATAGCTATTGTCACTCCAGACTAGAAGCAGAGTTAAAGGTTCCTGAGATTCCAGGAGACAGAGGTTTCTGTGCTGACAGCATGGAGCCTTCAGGTAAAGTTGGGGGAACTCTCATTCCAAAGGGAAGAATGGGAGCAGGGCCCCAAACCTTACACACACAGTCATGCTTTGACCTTTCTCGTTATGTGGAGTAACTGGAGGATTCATACAAATGGTGTTTTAATCATGGCATAAGTTATTTATTTATTTATTTAAAAATTTTTTATTGGGGAATCGGGGAAGGGGAACAGACAAGCCACTATCCTTTTGTTCTTCAGTCTAGTTGTGGAGGACGTTGCTTCACTGGCCCATGTTGGCATTATCATTGTGCTCTTCCCAGGTGAGGCAATTGGATGGCTATTGGATGGCCACTCATGGTGGCTCATGGCAGCTCACGAAAGCTCATGCCAGCTGTTGGCCAGCCCCACTGCAGCCCATACTGTCACCGGCAACTCACGGCAGGCCAGCTCCAGGTCGAGCTGTTGTTCACCATCCCAGCTGTAGAAGGTGGAGCATCACCGGCCCTCATGTGGGACCTGAACCGGGGCCCTGCTGCTCAGAGCTGGCATCCCATGCACACTCTTAACCAACGTGCCACTCGGCCGGCCCTCATGGCATAAGTTATTAAGTTAAACCAGAGGAAATGTCCTGGTGGTGGTGGTGGGGGGGGGGGCTCTTCATTCGGTGTAGGGGTTTTTATAAACTTCCATGATTTTTCACCTAATTCTCCCTTGTTGACTTTTATTGAGATCTTGTAATATTTTATAATTCAGACTTTTTCACCTTTGGAAATAAACCAGACTTGGGGTAAAAATGTTTTGTCAGAATTTTGGATGAATTTGGAGCTGTGTAATTTATGGAACCAGGACGGCTAATTTGAGGAAGCAGATGGATGGAGTGCTGCCCAGCCTGGGTCAGCACTGGGGCTACTGCCCTGCCCTGGCCTCAGGCACAGGGAGCCTATGGCCCCTGGGCTGTTTTAAGCCCAGTGGAACAATCAACCTGGATGTTCATGGTACCCAGCCCTGAAACACTTGGCTGAAAGGGACTACATGAGAAGCCAGTTAATCTCTCTGGATATTTAATTAGATTAGCAAATGATTTCTGACCACCCTTTGGGCAGATCTGGCCCACTTATGCTTGGCAAATTTATCTCAAAGGATATGTGTAGTGAACACAGTTAATATCCAGTGTTTGGTCCTGAAAAAGCCACTCAGGGAGAGAGCAGACCTGGTGCTTCACTATTCAGCTTCTGTTGTTGCCCACATCATCTTTTGAATTTTCTCCTTGTCTGCCTTCTACCATCTGGGAGGAAGCTGAGCACCCAACCTAGTATTTGCCATGGGCCAGCATTGGCTCTCGCCCTGCCCACTCTTTGGGGCAGGAATGCAGAGAAATAGTGGGATCTTCTCTATCCCTGAACGATGAAGCAAGGTCTGATTTTTACAGGCCATCAAACTGCAGTCATGAAGAGAAGATAGAGTTAACACTGGGGCAGAAAGATAGAACTCCACGACACTGGATAGTCCCTGCGCCAACCAGTTCTGAAGCTGTCTTAACACTTGGATCTCCAGTTGCGTGTTTTGCTTTTAAGCCAGGCTGAGGTTGGGCTTTCTCCCACATGTACTTTTAAACATCTTCAGTCACAGAGAGTGAGAACGAGCCTCTGTCATTTTCTCAGTGTAAGACTTCTACTTTACTTTCTGTGAGTGCCTCCTCACTCATGGCCTTAAAGTTATAAGTCACTCAAACTAACCATTTCTTCTTCTAAATTGCTTCTTTTTAATAGTGCTTTTGAGCTCCATATCACTAGTGATACTAATAGCTAATATTTACTGTGCACTTACGATTCGTTGGGCACTGACTCTCATAGGCATTTTATGTGTATATTTTGTAATCTCTATAACAATGCTCTGGGGCTAAGGCTGCTGTTTCCCTCTTTTAGAGAAGAAGAAGCCTAAGGTGGAGGAGTTGCCTAAGGTCACACTGTGAGTGACATGCCTGGACCCAGGTGCAGCAGGTTGGATCCCAGGGACTGTGCACTTTGTTGTCTTCCTGTGTAGATTTTTATAGGACACAAGTGGCTATTGCTGTGTCTGTCTCCAAGAGGATGCTCCTGAACCAAAGACTGATTATATATTATTTAGATTATTTATATCTTCAGTTTTATGTACTTGATCTGTTAAAAATGTATACCAAATAGATATGTTAAAACCTTTCAGGACACTGGTTTATTCCAGTTTGTCCTTACAATTCCTGTAGAAAATATTTTATTGTTGGCCTATAATGTTATTTGGGCCTGGAACAGCAGTGAGGGTTAAATGTTCTTTTTTTTTTTAATTTTTATTGGGGAATTGGGGGGATGGGAACAGTGCTGGGGAATTGGGGGAAGGGGAACAGACAAGTTGCTGTCGTTTTGTTCTTCAATCTAGTTGTGGAGGATGTTGCTTCACTGGCCCAAGTTGGCACCATCATTGCTCTCTTCTCTGGCAAGGCAGATCAGTCGCCGGCTTCTGGACGGCCGCTCACTGCGGCTGCTGGCCGCTCACGCTGGCTGCTGGCTACATACGGTAGCCCATGGCAACTCACTGCCACAGGGAGTGCAGCCTACGCCGTCGCTGGCGACTCATGGCAGCCCAGCTCCAGGTTGAGCTGTTGTTCAGCATCTTAGCTGTAGAGGGCAGTGTCACTGGCCCTCATATGTGGGATCCGAACCGGGGCCCTCTGGCATCCCAAGCGAATTCTTAACCATCGCGCCACTCGGCCGGCCCTAAATGTTCTTTTTGATTGTGCCTCCCATCATAATATGACCCTCTTTGTGCCTTTGCAGTCTTTTTCCTCCCTAGAATTCTACATTGTGTGTGCTGGATAAACATTAAAAAAAATTGTTGCAGATTCTTAATTACACCTTTAACACAAGACCAAGACCAAAAAGCACAACCTGGCCTTCTTTAAAAGATTGTTTGTTCTTCATTTATTCTTTATTTCCCAGCAACATGCAAAAGAGAAAAACACAAAGAAAGAAAGAAAGAAAGAAAGAAAGAAAGAAAGAAAGAAAGAAAGAAAGAAAGAAAGAAAGAAAGAAAGAAAGAAAAATGAAGACATGGGAGGCCAAGGAGAAGGCAGAACCTAAGCTGTCTCACAGATGTGCTGGTCGCTGGTCACGTGTGTGCTTTGGAGGAGCCACACTGAGTGGGTGTAGGAGCAGGGGTGGCCCTACAGGGAACCTGAGGAGTCCATTGGGGTGGCTGGCATGAGATTTTTTGTCTTCTCATCCAGATCAGGCATGGCGTGACATCAGAAGTCTGGGCCATCAGTCTGAGTGGGGAAGGGGAAGGGCATGTCCCTTAGGTATTTGTGGTGCCTCCTCCCATGCCTGTCACCTGCCGCACCTCCCCAGTCCTGCTGGCTGTGCTCTCCCCACACACTTCTTAGCGTTATGCGATGCATCCATCCCCCCCCCGCCCGCTCCCCCTGCCACATCCTATGGCCACAATCTGTTCTTTTCTTTTCTTTTTTTTTTTTTAAAGATTTTATTGGGGAATTGGGGGAGGGAACAGACAAGTTGCTGTCCTTTTGTGTTTAGCCTAGTTGTGGAGGATGTCACTTCACTGGCCCGTGTTGGTATTGTGATTATTGTGCTCTTCCCAGCTGAGGCAGATAGGTCGCCAGCCGATGGACGGCCGCTCACAGCAGCTCATGGCAGCTCACGCCAGCAGCTGCCCCCTCACGCTGGCTGCCGGCCATTCACTGTAGCCCACTGCAGCCCCACTGCAGCCTATGCCATTGCAGGTGACTCACAGCAGCCCAGCTCCAGGTCGAGCTGTTGTTCACTATCTTAGCTGTAGAGGGCGCAGCGTCACTGGCCCATGTGGGATCTGAATCAGTGGCCCTGCTGCTCAGAGCTCCCTCTCCCAAGCCAACTCTTAACCAACGAGCCACTTGGCCAGCCCCACAATCTGTTCTTAACGTTTAGCACACACTCTCATATAAATGAATATATCCTACGTAAGCTTATATTTTGACTTATGGAAATAGCTGTCTACTTCACCATTTGGATTTATTGTAAGTACTGTTTTTCAGACAACTCCTGATCCAAAGGGGCAAGTCAAGCAAAGTATGGTGAGTGGAAATGGAGGTGAAATGAGTTGAGGATTTCCAGAAAACACTCTTCCACAGTTTGCACTAAATGTCATGACCTCTGCTTTCCTCTGATTTACATTGTCCCTCTTTTGACCTCTATGTTTTCTGAGGCTTCATTTTAGGGATCTCTTTTACACTTGAAGTTAAGTTTTTGTTTTTTCTAAAGTATTAATAACTCTGTGGTTCAAAATGATTTTTTCTGGTACATCAAAATATATTTTTAGTTGCTGTTTTTGTTTAAAGCCATGGTAACAGTTGAATCACTGTTGAAAGGAGCCATTTTGCAGAACGTTTAAAAATACTGAGCCAAGTCTGTTTGATATAGGGCTTTACAACACCAGGATTAAATCCTCTTTGACAAGTGTTTTAATTGCTAAGAGAGGAAACTCGGGAGGGGCCTGGAGGATTCTGGCTGGTGTCCCTGTACCTGCTGGCAGGTGCTCCCGTGCCTGTGGGCAGCTCTGGTAAGCAGGAGGTTACCGATGACAAAGCTGCCAACTGGATGTGTGACTTCTGCAGATTCATGAGTTTTCGTATGCTTCTGTCAGACATGGCTGGACTCACTGGGGCTCTATTGCCCTGAGTTGGGTCATAATGACTGAGCAAGCTCTTGGTGAAAGGGTGATGAGCATGAGACCCCTCTTCCTCAGCACACACATCCCTACATCACTGACCAGTTTCCTGTTCAGAATTCCTCCAGTGCTCATGTATTCAGTCCAGAATAAGTTAATTGTCTTTTGATTCACAGTTGTTTTATTTTATTTTTAAAATTACCATAAAGTAAGTATGAGTTTTTTTGGAAGGGGAGGCTGTGCAGTTCTATGAGTTTTAACACATGTATACATTTACCACAGTCAAGATACAGAACTGTTCCATCACTCTAAAATCTCCCCAGAGCTGTCCTTTTATAGTCACACCACTCCATCACTCGCAGTCTATGCCACCCACTGAACTGTTCCACACCACTATAACTGTCATTTTGGGAATGTCGTATAATGGAATCACAAAAGATGTAACCTTTGAGACTGGCTTCTTTCACTCAGTGTAATACCTTTGAGATTCATCTGAGTTATTGTGTGTATCAGTAATGTGTGTCTTTTATCACTGAGAAGTATTCCATTGTCTGGGTGTATCACAATTTGGTTATCCATTCAACCACTGAAGGACTCTTGGATTATTTTGTTGTTGGTGACTGTGAATAGAGCTGCTACAAGCATTCATGTTTATATAAAATTGTGTTTTTTAAAAGTTCCTTATTAAGAGATTTAAAAAAGAGGCTCCTTTCTGAGTGTTATTGTTTCCTGTGGAGATTTTAAAACATGGCTGCAAATTCTTTGACACTTCCTCTTGAACCTTTCCCTGAGTCTGAGTGGGCTGCTGTGGACAATAATATATAACAGAAGTGATGCTGTGTGACTCTGAGACTAGGTCATAAGAGGCCATGCAGTTTCTGCCCTGTGTACCAGGATACCCACTCTTGGAATCGTGAGGTGCCTCTGGAGAGGTCCAGTTAGTCTCGGAGGCCACCATACTGAAGAGGGCATGTGTAGGAGCCCTGGCTGACAGTCTCAGATGAGCCATCTCTCCAGCTTTTTCAAGTTGCTAGACATGTGTGTGAAACCAGCTTGGTTCCTCCATAAGTCCACCTGCCAGCTGAATACCAACAAGTGACCTCTGGCATGTGACGTGGAACAGAAAAATCACCCAGCCAAATTGCCAAATTTCCTGAGCCAAGAAATTGTGAGATATAATAAAGTGGTTCTAGTTTTTTACCTACTAAGTCTGGGTTTGTTTTTTCCACAGCTGTGGATAACCGGAACACTCCCCAGTGCATATTCAAACTTCACAGGAACAGGGTTTTTGTCTCTTGACAAACTTAAAACTCTGGATATAATGGGACTCAATAAGCATCATTTTTATTTTTAACTGATTTCCATCCATGCCTGGCAAGGCGCTTTATAAATATTGTGTGATGGTGATGCTGAGGAAGTAGAACTACCTTGATAATTTCCTTGGCAATGAGACAATTATCCAATGGCTGTCAAGTGCTCTTCTGTATGGTACTCATGAAGTTGCCCACTCCAGAACCTGGAAAAGGGGTTTAAAAACCACCTGTTTCACCCCTGCATCAGGCAAGTGGGCAGTGAGGCCTGAGTGGGGAAGTGCCGGCAGGGGCAAAGACTTAAAGTACCCTGTCTAACTTCTGGCTCCAAGTGATCATCAAGGCCTCTGGTCACAAATGTGGATGGGCCACGAAGAACCACTGGGAGGCTCTGAGCCAGCAGTGTGTGCAGACCGGTTTGCAGGTAATGAAATGACCCTGATCCAAGTAGTTAACGCAGAAAACAGAAGCAACTTTACACAACTATGGCTTGTAGTCTCAATAGGCTTCTGGAAACTATTTCTTTGATTAAACACATGTATAGGCAATTATGAAAAAGGAGCAGTAGGACAACCAGAAAGTGTTCTTGGGGATAAAAAAAGTCCACAGTGGCCCAAATTAAAACAAAACTCACTAGAGGTAATGAGAGACAAATGAACTCAAATCTGAGGCAGAGAAAGCGTACAACTTGAGGGATCCTCACAGATCAGAGTGAAAGTACAAAGTGATGGAAATTATAGAAAAGAAGGTATAAAGAAGAAGAGAAGGTGAAGAGAGACAAGATTTGTTCATGCATTTCTTAAACAAACACCTATTGGGGCGCTCCTCTTGGTCTTGGCAGTGGTCATTAAGCAGTGAAGAAAACAAAAAAATTCTGACTTGCTTGGACTTATTTTCACTGAGGAGTGGAGCAGCATGGGAGAAAGTAAATAAGCAAATAAACTAATTAAAATATATCAAGTGAAAGTGCTCAGTGCTCTGGAAACACCCAGAGCAGGGAAGAGGCAAGCAGGTGGTGAGGAGGGAGGCTGCTGACGATTGTACATAAAGTGGTCAGAAAAGCCTACTGGGAAGGTAGCTTGAGAGTGATCTTAAGAGATGGGGGATCAAGCCAGGGAGACCTGGGGGATCATATTCCAAGCAAAAGGGACAGCTGTGAAGACCCTGATTTAGGAACATGAGGCCAGTGTAGGTGGAACTAGCTAAGTGCTGGGCGGAGGAGGCCACAGGGGATGCAGATAAGGAGGGACTTCAGGCCAGGGTCAGTATTTGGACCATTTTAAGGACTTTGAGAGGCAAAGACACAGAGAGGTTTTGAACAAAAGAGTGATGTGATTTGACTTAGGCTTAAAAAACATGATTCTGGCTGTTGTGTTGAGACCAGATTGAGGAGCTGGTAATACAATGGCTAAAGCAGGGAGAAGAGGGAGGAGGTTTATGTGAAGATTTAGGGAGAGATGGTGGTGGTTTGGACTGACCTGATAAGTGACTACATTCTGGATTTACTTTAAAGGCAGGTCCTACAGGATTTGCTGACAGATTGATTTGGAACGGAGGAGATGCAGGGCTGTCAAACATATATGAGATTTGGGGCTAAGCAGCTGCAAGAAGTTGACATTTACTGAGGAAAATAAGATCCAGGGGGACCTGGTTTTTATTTTGTTGTTTGTTATTTTCTGGGAGTGGAGGTGGGAATCAGGAGTTTGCTGTTTGATTTTCTAGTTTAAGATTCAACATTTGAGAGGAGCTGTCTGATAATATTGGAAATGCAAGAATGGAGTTGAGGTGGAAAGTCTGATGGCAGAGGAATATACATTTGTGAATCATTAGTATATAGTGGCATTTAAACTGTGAGAGTGGATGAAATCTCCAAGGACAAGGGTAGACAGAGATGCAGTATAGTTAGAGAACAAGGGCGGAAGTGTTTTAACCATTTTTAACTGTACAACTCAGTGGTATTAAGTTCATTCACGTTGTTGCAGCCATCACCACCATTTATCTCCACAACTCTTTGAATCTTGCAAAACTGAGACTTTGTACCCATTAAACAATAACTTTCCATTCTCCCCTACCCCACAGCCGCTGGCAACCAGCACTCTACTTTCCATTTCTATGAATCTGAATACTCTAGTACTATAGACAGAATATTTGTGTCTCTCCCAAATTCATACATTGAAACATAGCCTGCAATATGATGGTATTAGGGGATGGGTCCTTGGGAGGTGTTTAGGTCATGAGAGTGGAGCCCTCATGATGGGATTAGTGTCCCAATAAGAGACCCCAGAGAGCTCCCTTGCCCCTTCTGCTGTGCGAGGACACAGTGAGAAGACAACAGTCTATGAATCAGGAAGAAGTCTCTCACCAGACACCAAATCTGCTGGCATCTTGGTCTTGGACTTGCCAGCCTACATACTGGGAGAAATAAATGTGTATGTTTTATAAGCCACCCAGTCTGTGGTATTTTTGTTATAGCTGCCCAAATGGATTAAAACATCTAGGGACTTCATATAAGTGGAATCAGTAAATACAATTTCCAAGGTAATATTTTGGGCCAAATGGTTATTAAGACTGGTGAAGAGGTGCAAGATTTGGGAAGATGGTCAGGCGGTGGCATTCTATTTCATTCTTGCTTTCTGTCTGTCCCAGGCCCGTGTCTCTGATGTCAACTTGGCATCCATCTGGAAGCTAGAAAGAGGCCCAGGTTCAGCAGTCTGGGTCCTGGCATGCCTTCTCCTATAGTATTCACTCACTCTTTTTCCCTAAAAGAAATGTAATTTCTATGTGGGTCTCCCTCACTCACTAAATGGCACTCACACTAAGTTGGGTGTTACTTGCTTTGCACGGGGGAGGAGATCTTAGGCAGATGCAGAAGAAATGATTAGACTGACCACTCAGCAAGAAGGAAGGTAATGAACTCCTAGAATTTTGGAGGCATTGAGCCCCTCAAGGTCCTGGGCCCTATTTTATAGATGAAGGAACAAATAGTGCTGCAAGAATGTGGGAGAAGATGGTTCCCAGAAAACAGCCTCACAGGCTAGAGGAGGAGGACAGCATCAGTAAGCCTGCATTCCTGGAACCCAGGGCGACTGTAGGCCCTGCATGACCACCAAGGGCTCCTGTGTGTGTGGATAATTCACATTTTCCTCCATGCATCTTAGATGACCCCAGAACTTTGCTTTCCTCTCTCTACTGAGGCAACCTCGGAAGTTCATCTATTTAGTGTTTATCTACTGTGTGTTGAAAGAGAGATAGGAGCACAAATTAGGAAACATTTAAACAAAACTTTGAAAGCTATTTCAAAATTATTTAAAACTGAACACTTAGATGACTGGCATAATAAAATTCTTGCCAACTCCCATTACAGCACACATTGCAACACGCCTCTCTTCTTGTAAATGTCTTTTCAAGGTCACTCCAGCTCTATCTGATCCTTCTCCCCCTTGGCCTCCTGCCAATGCCCAGCTGTGAACAGTAGAGCCGTCTGCTTTCTCCTTCTTGCTCACCTGCAGCTAAATACTGGTCAAGGAGACAGGAGAGCTACACTATTGGTTCAACGATCTGTGTGTGGTCTTTACACTCTGCTGCACACAGGCCTCTGCCTGGCAGCCTCTTCTCTCTCACAGAGTGATCATTCTATGCATCGCCACTCTCCTCCAGCCCCTCCTCTACTCCCCCATCCCAGCACCTGCTCACACCTCCTCCTTTATGTTAGGGGATGGTCCTTCAGCACCCTGCCCCTAAACCCACAGATGCCTTTCTCCTGCTGTTTTCCCTAATCCCAGGGCTCTGAAGCACCAGGTGCCACCTCTTTCCCAGGATAATTCCTCCATCTGGGATCTTAATGCTTTACCTCCATTCTCTTAGACACTTTGTTTTTCCTGTATCTAACCCCTTGCTTTCTGGAATCCTCAATTTTCCCTTTTTTGAATCCTTCTCCATAGATTTTGAGAATGCACAAGCTTAAAACACCATCAGCAGCAAAAAGAGGAGAAATCACAAATGTTCTTGTCTCATCTTTGCAGGAGGAGAGCTTTCCTCAAGAAAATCTGACATACGTTGCTCCCCTTCCATCTCTTGTTTAGTCACTCAGTCCAGCTCTTATTTCCCAAACTCCACAAGAATGGGGCAGGAAATCACACCCCCATTATCAAAGCAGACAGGAAATTTTCAGTCTGTCTCTCACCTGTTCTCTTTCCAGAATCTTGACAATCCTGGTGCTGCTTGGCATCATGGGAAGAATGCATCTTGCACTAAGTTTGAATCATATCTCTGCTGTGTAATACCTGTGTGACTGTGGACTACTCACTCACCTGCTCTGAGACTCATTTTTCACATCTACTAAATGGGAAAGGAGTGACGATAGGCAGTCTTTGGGGAGACCAGTGAAGCATTGGAGAAAAAGCGCTTCGCACACAGCACATGCCCTCTGTACTGCTTACTAGCACACTTCTCACCTTCTTTCCAGATGGGGGATGTTTGTTCTTTGGCAGCCTCTCTACCCAGGTCTTCCTCTGACTGCAGCTTGTACATATTTTCATTCTTCAAAGTCTGTAGGGAATATGTGCTCTGCTCTCTGCTGATTTATCACATACTTTTTCTGAGTAACTCAAACTCGTGGGTTTTTTCCACCACAGACCCCGTTCCCTGGTCTCCAGAGGAGCAAAACTAGGGATCTGCATTGGACTGTTCCACAGGCATGGACAAGATTGAACTCATTTCCTTCCCTGAAGTCTGCTGCTTCCTATCCCCAGTCGCAATCAGAGACACTGCCTTTGGCTGCAGCTCCTCCAACCTCACATTGAGCTTACCCTCAGTTCCTCGGCTCCTTAACCCCCATTATGCAAGGGCTTTGGAATCCATTCTCCTTTAATAGGTCTTGTATCATTCCCCTTTATTTATGTTGTTACTTCGTTAGTCTAATTCTTCAACATCTTGATCTTTACAGGAGGCATTTCCTCTCTCTGAACCGCCTTTCTCTCTTTTTCTCTGCCCAGCAAATCCCCACCTGTCCTCCTGCTTTGTGTCTCTTCCTGGGCTCATTGGTCCCCCCCCCCCACCCCGTGCTTGGTGTCTCCCTTGTCTGTACCCGGCAGCGGGAGCCAAGTCATTCAGCCCGCCAATGGCCTCTGTTCCCAGCACACTTGCAGCATCCACAAGGCTTCATGAAATGAATTAATCCCTAGAAAAACATGTCTCTGAGTAGTGCATTTATCTCAAACAATATTCAGTTAAATAAAAATTAGATTCAATAAGGTAAAAGCCATTTCCATGGACTTTGACCGGGGACATTAACAGACATGATAACATTATCTGTTGAGGCTGAAGTGGAAGCTCTATTATGATGAGTCTCCGAGGCCAGAGATAAATTTACCTGAACAGATTGAACAAATGACACTCAGGAAATAGTCTGGTTTCTTCCTCCAGGGGGAGAAGCCAGTGAGCCAAGACCCTGCCTGGCAGGTTCATGCACCGTATATGGTGAAGATGTGATCGGGCCCCATGCTGTGGTGGGAAAGAGGGGTTGGGGAGCTTCCCAATTCGAGCACTTGATAGGAATGCCCTCATCTAGGTGGTTACAAAATAGTCACAAGGATGTAAAGTACAGTATAGAGAATACAGTCAATAATGTTGTAACAAGTATGTATAGTACCAGGTGGGTATCACTGAATAAATTATATACAGGTCTAACCACTATTCTGTACACCTGAAGCAAATATAAAATAATATTGAATGTCAACTATAACTGAAAAATAAAAAGTTAAAAAGCAGTTTTTTTAGATTTTTATGAAAATATAGCTAACATACAATATTGTTAGTTTCAGGTGTACACAATAATTATTTAACACTTATATATCTAAAGAAGTGATCATAAGTCCAGCAACCATCTCACATTATACCACACTATTACAATAGCATTGACTATATTTCCTATGCTGTACGTTATATCCCATGACTTATTTGTTTTATACCTAGAAATTTGGACATCTTACTCCCCTTAACCTTGTTCCCCCCTTTAAAAAATTTTCAATTACAGTTGACATTCAATATTATTTTATATTAATTTCATGAGTACAGCCTAATAGTTAGACATCTGTATAATTTAAGAACTGATCCCCCTGACTAGTCTAGTACCCACCTGGCACTATACATAGTTATTACCATATCATTAACTATATTTTCCATTCTTTAATCCCTATTTTGTAACTACCAATTTGTACTTCTTAATCCCTTTACCTTTTCCACCCAGTCCCCCAACCTCACTCCCATCTATCACCCCAATGAATCTAAGACCCATCTGACACCATATATATTTATTACAATATTGACTATATTCCTTATGCTATATCGTACATCCCCATGACTACCTTTTAACAACCAATTTGTATTTCTTAATCCCTTCCCCCTTCTCACCCACCCCCTCAACCCACCTCCCTTCTGACAACCATCAAAGTGTTCTCTGCATCTATGAGTTTGTTTCTGTTTTGTTTGTTTGTTTCTCTTCTTCTTTAGATTCTACATATAAGCAAAATCACATTGCAGCTGTCTTTCACTGTCTGACACTCCACTCAGCACAACACCCTCCAGGTTCATCAATGCCAGCACAGATGGCAGAACCCATTCCCTTCCATGGCTGAGCAATATTCCATTCTATTAATATATATGTATCACCTCCTCTGTATCCATTCTTCCATCAATGGACACCCAGGCTGCCTCCACATCTTGGCCATTGTAAACAGTGCTGCAATGAACATATGGATGCACACATCCCCTCGAAGTAGCATTTTGCATTTTTTTGGATAAATACCCAGATGTGGGATTACTGGGTCCTTCTTTGTCACCTATTATAGTCTTTGTTTTAAAGTCTGTTTTGTCTGGTATAAGTATTGCTACTACAGCTTGTTGTTTTGTTTGTTTCCATTTTCATGAAATATCTTTTTCCATCCCTTTTCTTTCAGTCTGTGGATGTCTTTCAATCTAAAGTGAGTCTGTTGTAGGGAGCAAATGTAAGGATCTTGTTTTTTTATTCATTCAGTCACCCTATTGGAGCATTTGATCCATTTACATTTAAAGTAATTGTTGATAGACATGTAGTTATTACCATTTTATTGTTCATATTTTTAATCTCCCCCCCCCCATCTTAAAGCAGTCCCTCTAATATATCTTGCAATACTGGTCTGGTGATGAACTCTTTTAGCTTTTTCTTGTCTGGGAAGCCCTTTGTCTGTCCTTCAATTCTAAATGATAGGCTTGCTGGGCAGAGTAATCTTGTTTGTAAGTTCTTTTCATCACTTCGAATATTTCCTGCCAATCCCTTCTGGCTTGCAAAGTTTCTGTTGAGAAATCAGCTGACAATCTTATGGGAGCTCCCTTGTAGGTGACTAACTGCTTTTCTCTTGATGCTTTTAAGATTTTGTCATCTTTTACCTTTGGCATGATAATGATGATGTGTCTTGGTGTGGGCCTCTTTGGGTCAATCTTGTTTGAGACTCTCTGTGCTTCCTGAGCTTTTATATCTATTTCTTTCACTAGTGTGGAAAGTTTACAGTCATTATTTTTTGAACTAGGTTTTCAATTCCTTGCTGTTTCTCTTCTTCTGGTACCCCTATGATGAGAATGTTGGTACCCTTGATGTTATCCCAGATGCCCCTAAAACTCTTCTCATTTATTTGTATTCTTTTTTTCTGTTCTGATTGGGTGTTTTCTGCTACCTTATCTTTTAAATTGCTGATTTGATTCTCTGCTTCATCTCTACTTTTGATTTCCTCTAATGTGTTCTTCATTTCCATTATTGTATTATTTATTTCTTACTTGTTCTTTTTTTTATGTTTTCAATCTCCATTTTTTATGATTCCTATCTCTTTGTTGAAGTTTTCCCTGAGATCAGTGAGCATCCATATAACCAGTGTTTGGAACTCTGTGTATGGTAGATTGCTTGTTTCCATTTTGTTTGGTTCTTTTTCTGGAACTTTGTCCTCTTCTTTCATTTGGGACATGTTTCTTTGTCTCTCCATTTTGGCTACCTCCCTGTTTTTCTTTCTATGTAAGGCTGCTATGCCTCCTAGTCTTAGTAGAGTGGCCTTATGTAGTAGGTGTTCTGTGGGACCCAGTAGTGCTGTCTCCCTGGTGTCCAGAACCAGGTGCTCCAGGTGTATCCCTGTGTGGATTGTGTGCGCCCTCCTGTTGTAATTGAACTTTGGTTGTTGTTTCTACATCAGTGGGAGAGACTGAGGCTTAGGTTGATTGGTTGTGAGGACTGGCTGTGACTACAGTGGAGGAGCTGTTGTGCAGAGGCTGACCCTACAGAGCAGGGTTCACTTTAGTGGGGCTCTGGTGCCTGCCCAGTCTGCCCTTTGGGTGTGTAATACTTGGAGGTGGTTGGCTGATGCTCCTGCTCAGTCTGAAACTGGCCACTGGGCCTAGCAGACCCAGAGCCTTCTGGGAGGGGACTCACTGCAGGCCAAGTTCAGCCACAGTCTGTGCCTTGCCCAGGATCACTTGGCATGAGCCACAAAGCAATCTAGTGATGGCTTCTGTCCACACTGTGCTTGGTGGTGCCTTGTGAAGCCAAGCTGTGAACCAAGGCTGGCTGCCACTAGTGCTGGGTTTGGGGCTTCTTAGCCAGAGGTACGGGACATATCGAAGCCAGATGTTGTTTGCTTGGGTTTTGTGAGCCTTTGAGAGATTTTAGTGAAGTCCAAAGCATGAGCCAATGGAAAAACCATTGGAAGTGGCTTGGCTTGGGTGTGCCCAAAAGTTGATGAGCAGGATCTCAGGGAATCACTAGAGTGAGGGGCACACAAAAAGTGATAACCAGTTTGATGGAGACTCAGATATGGCAGCTGCCTGTGTCTTCATGCAGGGAAGGGGGAGGGCTCAGCAAAGAAACAACGGCTTCTGCCAGTTTCTCCTTCCGGGAGAAAGCTGCCCCTCCAGCCCTTATCCTGAAGCTAGACAACTGAGTTCTTCCCCATATTTCCCTGACACCTTTCAAGCCACTGCTCCAGCACCAGAGTTCTGAGTGAGTGAGTCCATCAGCAAGTAAGTCTGTGTGCAGTCCCTTTAAAAAGAATGCCTGGGACTGCAGCCACCCTTGGTCTCACTCAGCCACAATCTCTGCTGGTTTTCACAGCCAGAAGTTATGGGGACTTCTCTTCCAAGCACTGAAACCCTAGGCTGGGCCTGGGATCCTTTACTTATGGGGGGGGGCGTGACCTCCAAAGCCAAGATATGCCTCCCGATTTCTTTTGTTGTTGTTAAGATTTTAATGGAGAGTTGGGGAAGGAAAACAGACAAATTGCTGTCCTTTTGTTCTTCAGTCTAGTTGTGAAGGACGTTGTTTCACTGGCCCATGTTGATATTGTGATTATTGCACTCTTCCCGGCTGTGGTGGTCAGTCACCACCCATTGGATGGCCGCTTTCAGTGGCTCACAGCAGCTCACGCCAGCTGTTGGCCGCTCACACTGGCTGCCAGCCACTCACGGTAGCTCATGGCAGCCCATTGCAGCCCCACTGCAGCCTACGCCATTGCCGGCAACTCATGGCAGCCAAGCTCCAGGTCTAGCTGTTGTTCACCATCTTAGCTGTAGAGGGCACAGTGTCACTGGCTCATGTGGGATCCGAATCAGCAGCCCTGCTGCCCAGAGCTTGTGCTCCCAAGTCAACTCTTAACCAACAAGCCACTCAGCTGACCTTCACTCCCAATTTTTAATGGTCACATGTAGGTGTGGGACCAGCCCATTCTGTCTCTCTGCCCCTTCTACCAGTCTCAAGTTGGTTTCTTCTGTATGTCCATAGTTGTAGGGCTTTGGTTCAGCAAGATTTTAGGGGATTCTCAATGATGGTTGTTTTGTAGTTTAGCTGTGATTGATGTGGTCCTGAGAGGTGATGAGCACAGCATTTACATACTCTGCCATCTTGAGTGGAAATCCCTCCAAAAGAGCAGTTTTAATCCAGGGCCTTTCCTGGGTCTCCTCCCTGCTGTGTTTATTCTCAGGCCAACCTATCTCTCTACTCGATCCCCTCTCACAACCCCTGTCTGCTCCTGCCTCCATGACACCACCAAAAGCCCCCATTTTTTCTCTGGCGTGCTTTCTCCAGAACCTATAGGATTCTTCTGGTGGGCCAGTGGTTAATGCAAGTAATGGTTTTGGAACAGTCAGCTCTCTGGTGACAAGCAGGGGGCTGCGAGGAGGGGGGTGCATGTATGGCTGACTCTGATCTGGGACCAACACTCCTTGGTCCCCCAGGTTTGCTTTTCTCCCTTTTCTCTCATTAGCTCCCTTTCCCTCAACTATGCTTTGATTTACCCTTGGTGCTTATGGCTCTTAGCGATTTTAAACAGCAAGAAAAAACTGCCAGGAGCATTATTGTAAAGAAATGTTGTAATAAATATCCTGACTACGCTCCCATTGAACTACCTCATTCCTCAAAGGAAATAATTTGATCACAATTCAGGACATGATCACCACTAACTGACAATGGAATTCCAGGGAAATCATTGTGTGTATGAAGAACTTCCAGTGATTAAAATCCAAGCAGGAATCAAGGAGAAAACTAGTTAAGTGTTTATTATAAGTAAAGGCATGGTTCTGCCAAAGCAGAATCACCAAGTCTGTAATTTGATAAAAAGAATTAAAACTAAAGTAGGTTTTGGTTTTTCCAAGCCCACATGTGTACACTGGAATAGCTCATGCATGCATTCTGGATATATGCAGCATCCTTTTTTCTTTACTTTGGGCTTAATGATTTCCCCCCTGGGTTTAATAATTCTTCAGCTGAGAATATGAAGGCAATAAAGGAGAATTGCAGTCATTTTTTTTTAAATGCTGGTAGAACTTTCCTACCAGGACCAGGTCTTTTTCTCTCTAGAACTAATTTCTTGTGGATACCTAGTCTCATTCTCTGTCTTTTTATTTCTGTAAGTGGTATTGTCTTGGCAGAGTTTTTGACTCCTCCTTGTACTTACTCTGACAGTCTGAGAGAAACTCCGGTCCTGTCCATTGGCCTCACCTTTGTAGCTCAGTAGCTTTGTAGCTTCAACTTTGCCCTTGGATGTCTCTGGTCTCACTTAATTTAGTCTACTTCCCATATCGCCACTAGACTGTCCTCAATAAGACACATACTTGAAAGTGTCACTCTCTAGCTCTCGTCTTACACTGACTTGCCTTTGCCTATGAAATAGCATTCAGACTTCTGAGCATGGAGTTCAAGGACCCACCACCATCTGGTTATAAACTACACTTCAGTCCCTGCCTCTGAGAATGTTCTTGTTTTTATGTCTCAAAATAGGGAGTCCTCTCAACTCACTTCCTCCATAAAATGCTCTGACCTTCTCAACCTGGGTTGTTCTAGAATTATTTATGGATATGTTTTAGCAATTCCATCAGTGGGAGGCCTCAACAACTGGTACTGCTACTCCTTAATTTTTAATTTCCCCATGGCAGCAAGCATGGGGCATTGTGTAAGTGATTGTGTGTGTGTAAGTGTGAGTGAGTGTGTGTGTGTGTGTGTGTGTGTGCGCGCGTGTGTGTGTGCAGGCATTGATTCTCCAGGCTCAGTTTTTAAAGTCCTGAATAAAATTAATTCTGGCTCATCAGATTATTCCAGATAAATTGAAAGGATCTCAATATGTTTTTCTACAGTCTAGCAAATATTTCCAAAAGAAAAGTAATATCCACACTTGCTCTTTTCATTTGTAACACAGGAAAGGTTTCCTACAAAATTTAATGATAATTGACTTGAGAAAAGCAACTTATTGTGTTGATAAAATTACATTATGCTGAGAAATTTTTGTTTTGATTTATTTTGAATTTAAAAATCTAGAAATAAAGATGTACAAAAAGTTTTGTGCTCATTCTGCATCATGAGGTGAATATCTTTCATGATTTCATTGATCTATTATTATTTAGTTTAAAAAACATCTTTTAGACTGTAAATCTTATTATGCATCATATTCTAAGCCAGAAAGAGCAATTTGTTTGTGTTCCCACACAAACAGTCCCCCACAGGCAAGTGGGAGACTCCCCTTGCCTGCCTGTGCAGGGACCTGGGTTCCCCATCTCTGCAGGCTCAATGGCTGCAGGATGACTCAACTGATGTGACCAGCCAAGCTCTGAAGGACTGATTTACTTTTCATGGGAAGCACATTGTATTCTCTTTCAGGACTCCCAGGAGCCAGCCCCACTTTAAGTATCTGCCTTTTGCCTTCATGCATTGGTTTCTACTGTCAGAAGAATTTCTCCAATGCCTGAAAACCTCCAGGCATTTTACCTCCAGTGCACATAGTTGCTGCTATCTGAGAGGTTTTAATGTCCATATGAAATGTGATAATAAGATCTGAGTTGAATAGAGTCATCTTAGACTTCACTCTGTATTAATCGGTACTCAGCTCCAGCTTGCTGCCCTCAGAACTCCAGCAAAGCCAGCCCCCTCCTCGCTCCTCCAGGTTCATGCCTCTGCTCCCCTCTTAGTTCTCATTCTCTCCCTGAAGTGGGGAATGAAGAGCAAGGCCGCAGATGACCAGGCTTCCATCATCTGTCATCCACATTAGCAAATCTAGAGAAAGAAAGAGTGCCTCTTACCCCAGTCCCACTACAAGGCCTTAGGACAGAATCCTGGCTGGCCTGGCTGTGCCTGGAGCTCACCCAAATCACAGGGTCCTTGCAGGGAAGAGAGTGGGACTGTGCGGAGAGAGGCAGACAACAAATACACACCGTTCCAGCTATCTCTTACAAAATGTATTTATTTTTTTAAAAAAGATTTTATAATTAAAATACAGCTAACATACAATATTATATTGGTCTCAAGTGTATGTCATAGTCAGTCAACAGTACCCACCTAGATCTACACAGTGTTATTACCACATTATTGATTTTATTCTCTATGCTAAAGAAGTGATCACCATGACAAGTCCAGCAACGATCTGACACTATACCATGCTATCATGATATTATTGATCTTTCCCCTGTTTTTAAAAATTTCAGAGTTGACATTCAATATCATTTTATATTATTTTCAAGTGTATAGCACAGTGGTTAGACATTTATATAATTTAGGAAGTGATTCCCCTAACTCATACCACCTGTCACTATACATAGTTTTTACCATATTATTGATTATATTTCCTATACTTTACATCCCCATGACTATTCTGTAACTACCAATTTATATTTCTTTCTCTCTTCCTTTCTTTCTTTCTTTTAAAAAAAATTTATTGGGGGGTTGGGGGAGGAAAACAGCGTTGGGGAATCGGGAAAGGGGAACAGACAAGTTGCTGTCTTTTTGTTCTTCAGTCTAGTTGTGGAAGACGTCACTTTACTGGCCAATGTTGGTATTATCATTGCACTCTTCCCGGGTGAGGCAGTCACTCACCGGCCATTGGACAGCCACTCACAGCAGCTCACGGCAACTTACAAAAGCGCACACCAGCTGCTGGCCAGCCCCACTGCGCCTACTCCATCGCCGGTGACTCACAGCAGCCCAGCTCCAGGTCAAGCTTTTGTTCACCATCTTAGCTATAGAAGGAGCAGTGTCACTGGTCCACATGTGGGATCCGAACTGGGGCCCTGCTGCTCAGAGCTGGCATCCCAAGCCAATTCTCAATCAACATGCCACTCAGCTGGCCCCCAATTTATATTTCTTAATACCTTCACCTTTTTCACCCTGCTCCCAACTCCATTCCCATCTATCACCCTGAGAGATCTAATACCCATCTGACACCATACATAGTTATTACAATATTATTGACTATATTCCTTATGTTGTACCCTACATCCCCATGACTACTGTGTAACAACCAATTTGTGTGTCTTAATCTCTTCCCCTTTTCACCTATGCCTAACCCCCTCCCATCTTAAAGAAGTCCTTCTAAGATTCTTTGTAATACTGGTTTGGTGATGATGGGCTCCTTTAGCTTTTTCTTGTCTGGGAAGCTCTTTATCTGTCCTTCAATTCTGAATGATATCTTTGCTAGGTAGAGTAATCTTGGTTATAGGTCCTTGTTTTACATCACTTTGAATATTTTGTGCCAATCCCTTTTGGCCTGCAAAGTTTCTGTTGAGAAATCAGCTGACATTCTTATAGGGGCTCCCTTGTAGGTTAGTTACTTACTGCTTTCCTCTTGCTGCTTTTAAGATTCTCTCTGTGTCTTTAACCTTCGGCATTTTAATTATAATGTGTCTTGGTGTGGGCCTCTTTGGTTCATCCTGTTTGGGACTCTGCACTTCCTGGGCTTGTATATTTATTTCCTTTGCCAGGTTAGAGAAGTTTTCTGTCATTATTTCTTCAAATGGGTTTTCAATTCCTTGCTCTCTCTCTTCTCCTTCTGATACCCTTATGATGCGAATGTTAGTACACTTGATGTTGCCCCAGCGGTTTCTTAAACTCTCAGTTTTTTGGATTCTTTTTTCTTTTTGTTGTTCTGGTTGGGTGTTTTCTGCTACCTTATTTTTTACATTGCTGGTTCAATCCTCTGCTTCATCTAATCTAATGTTGATTCCTTCATTTCCATTATTATATTCTTTATTTCTGACTGGCTCTTTTTCACGGTTTCCACCTCCATTTTTATGCTTCCTATCTCTCTGTTGAAGTTCTCCCTAAGATCACTGAGCATCCTTATAAGCAGTGTTTGGAACTCTATGTCTGATAGATTGCTTGTCTCCTTTAGTTCTTTTACTGGAACCTTGTTCTATTCTTTTATTTGAGACATGTTTCTTTATCTCCCCAGTTTGGCTGCCCCCTATGTTTGTTTCTATGTAGTAGGTAGAGCTTCTATGTCTTCTGGCCTTTGTAGAGTGGCCTTATGTAGTAGCTGTACTGTGGGTCTCAATGGCGCAGTCTTTTTGGTCACCTGAGCTATGTACTACAGGTGTGTCCCTGGTGTGTGTTTTGTGTGCCCTCCTCTTGTAGTTGAGCCTTGGCTGATAACTGCACTTCAATGGAATGGACTGACCCTTGGGCTCACTGGTTGTGGGAACTGGCCTTGACTACAGTGGAAGAGTTGTTGTTCAGGGGCTGACTCTACAGAGCAGGATTTGCTCAGCAGGACTTTGGTGCCTGCCCAATCCACCCTTTGGGTGTGTTGTACTTGTAGGTGGCTGGGTTTTGAAGCTGGCCACTGGGGATGCCAGTCCCAGGACCATCTTTTATAGATAAAGTTCAACCACAGCCTGTGCCCTATGGCAGGAGCCACAAAGAAATGCACAGATGTCTGCCTCCTTTGCAGTGCTCGGATGTGCCTTGAGAGACCAAGCTGCAAACCAATGTTGACTGCCACTAGTGTTGCCCTTTGGGTTGCTCAGCCAGAGTTACAGGACACTCTCAAGATTTTGCTTGTCTGGGTTATATAAACCTTTGACAGACCTAGGAAACCTGCAGCTTGAGCTAAGGCAGGTTTGTATGAAAAAGCCAGTGGAAGCGCCTGGGTGTGCCCAAAAGTTGGGTGGGGTGGGGTTCTCGAATTTCCAGGGCATGGTGAACTAATGGCAGAGACTCAGATATGATGGCTGCCTGTGTCCGCATGCAGGGAAGGGGGAGGGCTCCACAAAGAAACAATGGCCTCTGCCAGCTCCCCTGTCCAGGAGAAAGCCGCCTCTCCAGTCCTCGTCCCAAGCCAGAGAACTCAGTTCTCCACTGTATGTCCCTGCCGCCTTTCCAGCTGTTGCCTCAGTGCTGGAGCTCAGAGCAAGTGATTCCATTGGTGGGTAAGTCCGCACGCAGTCCCTTTACGAGGAGTGCCTGAGACTGCAGCCACCCTCCATCTCAGTCACAATTTCTACTGTTTTTCACAACCAGAAATTATGGGGACCTCTCTTCCTTGCACTTGAACCCTGGGTTGTGGTGGGAAGTTGGTCCCTGGGGTGTGGGACCAAATTATTCCATGCCTCTGTCCCTTCTACCAGTCTTGAGATGGCTTCTTCTGCATGTTCTTTTGTTGTAGAGTTTTGGTTCAGCAAGATTTTAGGCAATTCTTAATGATGGTTATTTTGTAGTTCAGATTTAATTTTGATGTGGTCGTGAGAGAAGGTAATCACATTGTTTACCTACTGTGCCATCTTGGTAGTCATTACAAAATGTGTTTCTTAAAGTCACAATATTCTACTTTTAAAGTGACCATTTTGTAAAATTATTGACTTTAAAATTGGGTGGGTAGGACACTGGAAGTTACCAAATGTCTCCTTTCTCCACCTGAGCAGGGTTGGGCCACTACAGGCTCGCCCTGTATATCTTCATGATGGGTGCTTCTCATGGAAAGGCTCAGAGTATGCCCCTCTTCAGAGTGTGCTGTGCTTTTGGAATCCAGCATCCTTCAGAGCTGAGTGGGAAGGATGGGAGAAAGTCCACCAAGCCTCATTTTTGGTGGTGTTCACCAGCTCTCTAAGCATTATTTTTTCACCATTTCAGGCTAGAAGATTGTGTAAAAGACTCCTCTGCCCAGAGTCCCCAAGAGGTTTTGTTGAGCCTCTGACCCTCCCCTGCTCCACCCATGCCACTCCCAGAGGCCTGCAGAACTGCAGCCCCTGAGATGAACATTGAAATCAATAGAAAAGCACAGGGTATTTACTTCCAAGTGTGTGGGTATATATTGTTTTTGTGGTGTGTCCATGTGCACAAAAATGTGTGTTTTGTGTGTCTTATATATCAGGATGTGATGGTATGCACACCTTTGCATGTGTTTTTGTGGGTCTGCATTTGTGTGTGTATGTCTGTGGGACTTGTGTATATATGAGTGACAGTGGATGTGTGAGCTGAATTAGTATTTATGCTTAGACTGTGTGATGGGTGTATCTGAATAACTTTCTTTTACTTACATTTACTAATTTTGTCCTTACTGTACTTAATTTGTGAGGCTGCCAGCTGCTGCCCTTCACACTCCCCCACTCCCTCAACCAAGCAGAAGGCAATTTGGCTCAGCTGTCTTGCTGGAATACATTCTGCTCTTCTTGAGCATACTTTATTATTATTATTTTTAAAGCTTTTGGAAGGCCTTGTGAGAGAGGTGCTGGGAGTTCATCACAGATTATTTTTAATACAGAATTCTAGAGGGAAATGGAGAGCTGTGTTTTATTGGCAAGCTGTTCTCTCCATCTTTAAAGTAAACAAAGCTCCACTTTCTACATTATTTAACTTGTCATCCTTCCCTCCCCTTTTATTATTAACATTTTTTTCTTTAAAAAAATTTTTTAAAAGATTTTTATTGGGGAATTGGAGGGATGGGAAGAGTGCTGGGGAATTGGGGGAAGGGGAACAGACAAGTTGCTGTGGTTTTGTTCTTCAGTCTAGTTGTGGAGGACGTTGCTTCACTGGCCCAAGTTGGCACCATCATTGTGCTCTTCCCAGGCGAGGCAGATCAGTCGCCGGCTTCTGGATGGCCACCGCTCACTGTGGCTGCTAGCCGCCCACGCTGGTCGCTGGCCACACACGGCAGCCCATGGCAACCCACTGCCACAGGGGCTGCAGCCTATGCCGTCGCCGGCGACCCACGGCAGCCCAGCTCCAGGTTGAGCTGCTGTTCAGCATCTTAGCTGTAGAGGGCAGTGTCACTGGCCCCCACATGCGGGATCCGAACCTCTGGCGTCCCAAGCCAGCTCTTAACCATCGTGCCACTCGGCCGGCCCTTTTTAAAACAATTTTTATTTACTGGAGGTCCCCACCCTCCAAAGGCTGATTGCACATGTGTAGAGTTGGGAGACTTGGCTGCTACATTCTTTCAGCCTTGATCTCATCCACAGGCCTGCACTTTGCCTGTTCATCTGTGTACCCATCACTGACCCAGGCCAGGGGTGTGTATATAGGGGCTCCCGGGCCACAGGACTCCTGATCCCTGCTGGAGTTCCTTGTCATAGAAGGGACATAAGACATGGCCCCTCTGCTTACTCTTACTCCCACCCCCACCCCCACTAGAGCAGAAGGGGCTGGCAGAGAGGCGAGGTGGGAAGCTTAATTAGCAGCTCCAGCCAGGCAGCAGGCGGTGGGCACAGAGCAGGCTGGCTTTTCCCACTATAGATCTGCTCTCTGGGAGAGGCACTAGCCGGCTGGCTTAGGCTTTGGCTGGGCTATTTTAGGAATATTCTTAACTCTTCTCATGCCACTGCCATCACCAGACCTCTCTTCCTGAGCACATCCCAACTCCAGACTGTCCTCCACCTGTTCCCTCCTCCCAGTCTCTGCTCTTCCTTTCTAGCAGCTGAGAAGGTCACAGTTTTCTCTGGAGTGGGGCCGGTTGCCGTTCACTAAGGCAAGTTCCCATCTATGGTCCTCCTGAGTCCCATTTCTTGCCCTGCCCTGTGCTGTCCTCCCTCCCCCTCATCAGAGCTCTGGACTAAGGAGATTGGCAGATTTGAGAATTGCCCCAGCCTTTTCTTCTCATTTTCTGAAATTGGGATGATTACCCTGCTTCCCCTACACCCTCCCCAGTGAAAAAAGCTGGCCTGGGCCCCTAAGAGGAGATGAGAAGCCACAGTCCTGGCTTCAACGCTCTGGCAGAGCAGCAGCCCCTGCTTGTGTGACTTTGATGTCCATTAGATTGTCCACACAAGCAGCCAGAGTCACACAATGTCATGGGGTTCCCTGTCCTTATTTTTTTCTCCTACTCCAATGTCTGACTTCTTGGACAAATCTAGGGCAGGATATAGGCATTACCTGGGCAAGGCCAAAAGGAGTCCCACTGGGGGCAGAAGGGGCCAGCATTAATAAATCTATATTCTAACCAATACAGGGGAAGAGATCTCAGCTCACTTGGTATCAGGGGTTTCCTGTGTCTATGTTGGGCCTGCCTGAGCTGGGAGGCCCAGGACACCCAGGATCTTGCTGTCATCCCTTAGGCACATGTCTTCGGGGACTAGGAGTTGGAAGTTGCCACCAAGTGCTACTGGGAAACTTGGCTTGGAGATCCAAGCACATGGCCAATGAATGACGCCACACAAATGCCCAAGGGACCTGTGGGTGTGCCTGACACTGCTCTGGGCACTGGGTACAGAGGATCAATAATCAATCTCTGCTTGAAAAGGTTTACCAGGGTGTCTGGCTACTAGCCTGGGCCATGGTGTTGATGGACTGGGGCAAGTGAGCCCTCCCCACAGGTCTCACCTAACTCCCCCTCCTCCAGGTTCCCACAACCTGTCCAGCTCCAGAAATGATTAGGGCTGCCTGGGGGCAGAAGGTGAGGCCAGATGAAAATGCTTTAGTTCCCCTAAGAGGCTATGGGGGGTGGGTCTTGCGATGGGGGTCACTGAGCTGCAAGTCCTCCAGCCTCCAATTTAGAAAGATCCAGATGGGTTTATCAAGATATCCTGGGGAAGATTTAGAGTTCAGAGAAACAATATCCTCTAAGGGCTCAGGGAGAATTCTCTGTGTCTTTTAAAAAGTAAGAAGACCCTTCCCTTTGCCCCTAATTGAGAGCCATGAATAGGAGACAAAAGGTTGGCTGTGAAAGGGGCCCCTCCCCATCAGGTAGGGTGTAGTGCAGGCTTCCTGAGGCAGAGGCATGGGTGAAGAGATTTCTGGTTCCACAGTTCCTGATGGGGACACACTGGGCACACAGGCTAACCTTTGGCGAAACTAGAAACTGAACCCAGGAGTACTGGCTCCCTGGCTCTCCAGTGCGGCCCCACCTTTTCCTCCCCCATATTCCTTTCCCCTCAGCTTCCAGGCTGGAGCCCCAGCTGGCAGCAGATGTCTTGCTCCTCCCCTCCCCTTTAAAATCATCCTCCAAATGGCCTCATCAGGCCCAAACCACCAGGGCAGAGCCGTCTGTGCGCATATGTACACTGGCCCCCACGGGACAGGGCTACTCAGCAAAGCATCCCGAGGAGCCAAGTTGGCTACTACTCAGGTCCTCCATGGGTCCCCACTTACAATGTGGCGCTGCAGAGCTTCTGGCCTCTGGCCCGCGTTGATGATGTGTAAATTTTGGGAAGAATCAGGACCTGTGGTTCTGCTAGGCTCTGGTGGCAGCACCCTGTTCCAAACTGCCACTTTTCATTTCAACTCAATTCAGTTTCATCCAAATAAACACATGGAGCACCTGCTTGGACCCAATGGTCCCAAGCGTGTGCTAAGCTTGTGTGTGTGTGTAAATGAATAAAAGCTGAATCCGTTATGGCCTCTTGAGAATGTTGACATGTTGATGTAATTGGCCCAACCTCCAGCTCCTCAGGCTATGATAAAGACCCCGCCACATCTGTGAGCCCTGGGGCTTCCTGCAGCCACAGCCACAACCATGGCTGCACCACAGGATGGCTACACCCCAACCTTGCCCCATCTTTTTTTTTTTTAAGGCTGAACATTTACATTTTATTTATTTTATTAATTTTTTTCAATTATATTTGACATTCAATATTATATTAGTTTCAGGTGTACAGCATAGTGGTTAGACATTTATATAACTTACGAAGTGAATCCCATGTAACTCTAGTACCCACCTGTCAGCATACATAGTTATTACAATATTATTGACTATATTCCTTATGCTTTACTTTACATCCCCATGACTATTTTATAACTACCAGTTTGTACTTCTTAATCCCTTCACCTTTTTCATTCTGTCCCCAACTCCCCTCCCATCTGGCAACCAGATTTTGTTCTTTAGGTTCCACATATAAATGAGATCATATGGTATTTGTCTTTCTCTGTCTGACTTATTTCACTTAAGTCAGAGGCAGAGGCATGGGTGAAGACCTCTAGGTCTATCCATGTTGTAACAAATAGTAATATTTCATTCCTTTTATGGATAATATTCTATTGTTATGTACCACTTCTTTATTGAATCATCTGTTGATGGGCACCTGGGTTGCTTCCATACCTTGACTGTTGTAAACAGTGCTGTGATGAACATAGGGGTGCACATAATCTTTTCGAATTTTAGTGTTTTGGATTTCTTTGGAGAAATGGAATTGCTGGGTCATAAATTAGTTCTATTTTTAAAAAAGGACAAAATATCTACTCTGAACAAAAGTCACAAAAACATCAAGTTTTCATGGAAAAGTATTGAATATTATAAAAATGCAAACTCTCTTTAAAGTAGTTTTGTAATTTAATGCAATCCCAATTAAAATATTTTTAAGAAAGTTAATGCTAATATCTATATAGATATAGACAGTACAAGAATACAGGAATACCCAGACAAATCTAAAAAAAGAAGAGTTATAGAGTCACACCAGCACCACGCTGTCTTGATTACTGTAGCTGTGAAATATCTTTTTTTTATTAAATTATTTTTTATTATGAAATACACATTTTTTAGAATTAGTTTCAGCTGTACAACACAGTGCAATAGTTATACTTTTTACCCCTTGGAGTGACAACCCCCCTACCGTAATCCACCGCCCCATTTGAAATGTCTTGAAATCAGGTAGTTTAGCTCTCTAACTTAGTTTTGCTTTTTCAAAGCTGTTTTGGGCATTTTATGTCCTTTGCATTTCCATTTGAATGTTAGAATCAGTTTGTCATTTTCTATCTCCAAAAACGCCTGCAGAGATTTTGATTGGGCTGCATTGCATCTATTATGTCAGATTTATTACTAAATATTTCATATTTTTGATGCTAGTATAAATGTTATTTCTTTATTCAATTTCCAAGTGTTCATTGCTAGTATATAGAAATACAGTTTGTTTTTGCACATTGATCTTGTATCCTGCTAACCCTTGATAGTGGATTTCTAGCTTTCAGAACTGTGAGAGAATAAATTTCTGTTGTGTTAAGCCTCCCAGTTTATGTTAATTTGTTACAGCAACCCTAGAAAACTAATACAGAGATATTGAAATCTCTAACTCTAACTGTGGATTTGTCTATTTCTCCTTGCAGTTATATCAATTTTTGTTTCATGTGTCTTAAAGCTCTGTTTTTTTTTTTTTTTAGCTGAGCCATCCTGCCACTTGTTGGCAGCTCAGCGGCTGCTCAGCTCGGGCCGGGACTCGAACCGCTGTTGCTCAGAGCTCAAACTCTTGAAAGCTCTGTTTTTAGATGCATAAATATTTAGGTTTGTTATGTCCTCTTGATGAATCAACACCTTTATCTTTATTAAATGACCTTCTTTATTTTTGATAATATTCCTTCTGTTGTATCATTTTCTACCTTCTTTTTTGAAATGCCCATCGGTAGATGACTGGATTAAGAAACTATGGTATGTTTACGCAATGGAGTATTATTCAGCCATTAAGAAGAATACAATGCTGTTTTGATTACTCTTAGCCTTGTAGTATAATTCGATATCAGGTAGTATGATATCTTCAACTTTGTTCTTCTTTCTCAAGATTGCTGTGTCTATTTGGAGTCTTTTGTCATTTCGTATACATTTTAGGATTATTTGTTCTAATTCTGTGTAAAATGCCATTGGTATTTTGATAAGGATTGCATTGAATGTGTAGATTGCTTTTGTAGTATGGACATTTTAATGATGTTAATTCTTCCTACCCGTGAGCATGTTATATGCTTCCATTTATTTGTATTTTCAATTTATTTCTTCAGTGTCTTACAATTTTCTGAGTACAGGTATTTTACCTCCTTGGTTAAATTTATTCCTCAGCATATTATTATTTTTAAATCAGCCTTACCGTATCCTTCTGCCCCTTCTCTCACTCCCATCCCTGCGCAGCCCACCTTTGTGTCCACACAGGATTGTCCCTCCAAATCTCAGACCCCATCTCACCCCAGACACTCAGCTTTTACACTTTGTGAGCTTAGTAAGAAGTTTTTTTCTGAATAAATAGGAATTTTGAGCAACATGCTGTTCTGACTAACTACATATAAGCTCATTGCCAGGTAAGGGTTTGTTTTAGAAGTATGTTTGTAGGATACACTACCTGAAGAGAAAGCTTATTGTCAGTCCTTTCAGGAAACTGTTCCCTCAATATTTCCAGGATTCCAGGAACCACAATGTAATATACCTGCTTCTCCAAAGCCTCTCTTCTCACCCCTCCTTTGCTCCTTTCTTTCTTTTCTTTTCTTTTCTCTTCTCACCTTATCATAAAAATGTTCAAGCATGTTCCTTGTGCCATGACAAATTTATGAGACCAGGTCACACAGTTAGTTGGAGAACTTGCAAATTACCCATGCTTCAGTAACCCTTACAACTATTGAGTGTCCAGGTGACAGGACAATGCAGCTGCTGAGGGACTGCCACTTCCTTTGAGGGGCTCTCAGTCTCTTAGGGAGGGAAGGCATGTGCACAGATGATCATTGGAAAGGTATGGAACATGCCAGGGAACCGGAGTTTGGAGGAGATTCCTCCTGGTGGAGGCCCTGGCACAGCTCTCTAGAGAAGATGAAATGTAAGCTGTCCTTGAAGGCTGAGTAGGATTTTTATAGAAGCCTGGGGAAAGAGAAGGGCAGCTGATGGCATACACAGAGATGGGCAGTTTCAATATGTGTCACACTTTAAATTACTTGTTCTGAAGGGACCAGCAAGAGATAGATGAGAAAAATGGGCCGAGCCACATCCAGGAGGGCTGGAAAGCAAGAAGCAGGGCTTCAGACATTGTCATTGAAATAAATATTTTGAGCAGGCAGGGATGCAGGGTGAACTTTGTGCCAATGGGAAAAATAACACCCCATGTTAAGCAGTAACCAGAGGGCAGTAGGGAGATCAAAGCAGAGGCTAGAACATTGCTGCTGGTTTACAAAGCCTGGATCAGGCCCAGGTATATGCTCGATCGGTGACTTACTTAGCATTAGAGTGGACACTTTTTGTAATATTAATATCAGGGATGTTACTTAATCCTCTAACCTTTTTTTTTGCTACAGTCATACTTTATGCTTCTTTTCCCCATTTATTTACATAACAAAAATACTTTTGATAAGTGGGACAAGTCCATGGTTTCAAAAAAGTAAAATGAGAGGTTTTTTCTTTCTTGTAATATGGGTTTGAACTTGTCTTCTGAAGCATGCATCTTACATTGTAGGAAGTTTTAATGTTTATCTAATGTACATGTGTGTCATCTGCACACAGGTGGGCAGCGTGGAGGAGTGGGACAGAAGGCACGGTGTGTATCTGCAAGTGAACCTAACCCTTCTTTGCCACTGGCCCATATCTTTACCTTTCACTAATTTTTCCAGAGGCCACATGGGAGCTCGGGATTTTCAGAGCTCCCAGAAGTCTTTGCTGCGTCAGGTGTGATATTTAACTTTCCTTTAAAACACATGTGAAATGTGATGGAGAATAAATAGTTGCAGTTGGAAATGCCCCTGGAAAGAATTATTCTTTCCTGAAAGCAGGATCCCTCTGTTCTGACTGCTGCAGGGGTGAGACAGGGCAGGTTTGGGAACCCTCTGAGCTCTGACACTGTCCCCGCTAGGCCTGGATCCTGGAGAGCTAGTGGTCCTTGGTATGTGGCATGTTTGCTTATACCTCTCCAGGAGTAGAATGGGTTGGGGCAGTTTTTCTGCCAAGGCCTTGTTCTCCAGGGTGGAGGCAGCAAGCCAGGCAGGGGTGACTGTCCTGTGTGGTGGAACTGGGAGGCCGACTGCTGTTCTGGGGGTGGTAAGCACTTCCAGAGAACTTTGATGGCTTCCTCACTTTCGCTCTTTATCAGCTCTCCTTTCTTGTTTCCCCTAAAGACCTGTGCAAAGGGAATGGGGAACCTGATCCAGCCCTTCTCTGGCCCTGCTGGGTTTAGCACGCCTGCTCTCCCTGGCACAGCTGCCCCAGGCCCCATCCTGATTCTCACCTGCTCGCACTTGCTCAGTAAATATGCAGTGGCTGATCCCAGGAGTGGGCATCTAGAAGCCACATCCTGAGTAGATAGGGGGCTCAGAGAAGGGGTGTCTTGGAGTTTGCATAACCCATCTTGTGGTGAAAGGAGGGGAAACCTTGGGCAGAACCAGGAGCAGCTGACGGAACAGGTCTGGTGGAAACAGCTTGTGGTCCACTGAAATTAGTAGCCTGCATCCCCTGAGCCAAGGAGCTTCCCCTGGATGCAGAGGGGCTTTGGGGGCTTGGCCACGGAGTCTGTGTCTCTCAGCCTGCAGCCTTGATACCTGTCCTGCATATCAGTGTCACTCCTGAGCTCAGCCATTACCTGTATGCTCCTGAAGGAAGACACAAGACCTCAGGATCCCCAATAACCCCACATGAGCTGCACAGGTCCCTGGGCCCCTGACTCCCTCAGCTGACTCTTGGCAACCTGTTTTATAGGCTGGACTCCCCTCCTGCCTCTGTCCAGCTGGGGTCTGTGCCTTCAGATGGCCTTTGACTGTTTCTCCTCTCTTGGGACCCATTACATCCCAACCTCTGACCTAGATCCCAGCCTAGTTCCAGATCAGCTTATGATCCCAAATATCTCAGCCCAAACTCTTAATTGTTGTCCTTTCCTTCCTGAGAACCTACTGTATACCAGCTTCTGAGCTCTGTGTTACAGGGAGTCAAACAGAATGAGACTAGCTGTGACCTGGGGCTATTTTAACCCTAAGTAATCTCTCTACCAACTTGTCCTTAAAATATACCTGGAAGTATAAAAAATGACCAAAAACAACACAAAAAACTAACAGGACTATGTCAACAATTCTTAGCCTTGGAAGGGATTTCCATTATCTTTAGCAACAATGAGATAGAGTCAGAAGCACTACTGATTACATTTTCATTGTAAGTTGCTCAGGTGGCCAGAGGTAGGTAAGAAGAGGCCTTGGTGTCCCCCACCCCCAAAGGTTTAAAGAAGTAATTGAATCCAGCTGAGTATTGACTAGCGCCCTGCCCCTCCTTGCCTCCCTGCCTTCCTGCCCATTGCCATTTGGGGGAGATGAAGGGGGTGGACATGTCACAGTGAGTCCTGAAAGGTATGGGTCCCAAAGGTACAATGCTGTTGGCAGAACTGAGGGAGGAAGAGCGCTGCTCGTCTTCTGTGCATTGTATCTGGTGCATTTCCATATATATTCATATGAGGGCATATGTTGTCCGTAAGTGTGTCAGAGGACCTGACCATCCTCAGCCCAGCACAGGACACCAAGTGAGTGGCTTATACCACAGCACTGACAGTGGGACTGGGCATGAACCAACTTTGCCTCCTGGCTTTAGCTCTCCAGGGGACCAGGGATTAGGGGATGGGCAAAAATGTTAAAATTGTGCTGCATGTCTTCTTCTATAAACAAGATCTTTATGGAGGTTGAATATGCAGAAAAACTGAAGTATTAGAGAACCAGTGAAAAAGTTCTGAACTGATACACTGACTACACTTAAAAACCCAACTTGTAAAAAAATTATTTTTAGGAGATAAAATTATTTAAAGACCAATATTTTATGTTCTTAGTGAGCATTAAGAATATGTGAAATTATTAGAAGAGATCAGGATGATGAAAAAACAATGGTCTGAGGTATGAGCTCAGATGGAAAGGACAACACTGATATTAGGAAAAGACTTCAAAGAAATATCCAGGCGATGGCAGAGCTACAGTCTATCAGGTGGTGAAGTGGAGAACAGAAGCAGAAGAAACATGCTGTCATGCTGAAGGCAAACTTGAATGGCTCTCCTAAAATTCATTGAAAAACAAAAAGGCATGATATAATGTTTGAAAATGTCTCTGAGCTGGGTAAACAATACTTGGTTCATAGACTTATTTCAGTAATGATATTTAAGGTAAATTTGCTAAAAAAAAAAAAACCCCAACCCTAAACAAACATAGATATATCCTAGTAATTTAACCAGTGATTTAAAAATCTGTGTAAAAACATTCAATCTAAGAATACATGCCACTCAGAAATGAGCAAAATGCCAATCAGGCCAATGTTAGATTATTCCTTTACAGCTGGAAGTTTTGGAAAACAATGCAACAACTTCTAAGTTTTCAGAGAAACTGTTTATTACCCCCAATTTGACGTTTATATATCAAGATAACAAAAACATTTTTATACACAAGGACTGTGAAAGTATGCTAAACCTGATTCTATTGTAATTAAGAGAAGAATCAAGCATAAAACTTGGGGGATGGAGAAGTCAGTGGATATATGTCTGCATGCTGTCAATTTGAATGAAAAAGCCAGTGAGCTGAGTGAAGGCTAAAGATACCTAGTAAAAAAGAACTGTCACTTGCTAACCTTCACCTGCCTCTTGAGTTCCTGATGGATGCATGCAAATTGAGAACGGTCTCTGAGCTGGCACATTTAGAAGCTGGGGATAAAGACAAACACAATTCCAATTTTCTGAGGTGCATATTCTAAATAATACACTAGAAACAAAGACACTGATAAGATGATTTTCAGATGGTAATGAAGTCCCAAAGAAAATAACACAAGGTATTGATGGGAGGCATGGATCTAGTAGAAGGCTGCTTGGACATGGTGGTCAGAAGACCCTAAGGGGGTAATGTTTGAGCTGCATTGTGAGGTTAAAAGGTCCCATTCATGTTGTGATCCTGAGACAGGACATTCAGGTAGCTGGGACAACAAGTGCAGAGGTCCTAGTGGGGAATGAGGCCAGGCATGTCTGAGGAGAGAGGAAGCAGTGTGGCTGGAAGGCAGTAGGTGTGGGCCGAGGGGTGAGGTGAGCCCTGGGCACCATGGTGGGTGTGTGAACTTTATTCTTGGGGCCACAGGACTCCACTGAAGGATCTGAGCAGAGATGTGACCCTCGGACACCATGTGCAAGGGCCCGCACGAAGGCAGGAAGCCAAGGGCAGGGCAGCAGCAATGATGATGGCCGGGGATGGGGACATATAGGCTGATGGGTCCATGTTTTGGAATAACAGACCTTGCTAATGGCTTCAGAGAGAGAAAGGAATCCAGGAAGGGCTTTAGCCTTTTGGCCTGAAAAATAGTGGGGCCACATTCTGAGATGGGGGAATGGGGAAAGAAACATGTTGGTGAGGGGTGAGGAATATTAAGATTCTCCGCTGAACATACTAATTTGGAAATGCCAATTGGGCAGTTGGATACGAGTCTGCAGCTCTGGGGAGAGGCCTGAGCTACTAATTCCACTTGGGTATCATTAACTTGTGGATGACATTTTAAGCTGTGGGATGTGAGGTGGGCTTGGGTCTGAGCCCTACATCAATCCAGTGTTTAGAGAAGGGGAGGACTAAGACCTGGGAGAGGAGACTGAGAAAGGGCAGGTAGCTTGGGAGAGCAAAATCAAGAGACGGTCATATCAAAGAAATTTTTCAGTTAGAAATGTATTCGGCTTCTAGTAACAGAAACCAGACATAACAATGCCTGAAATCAGAGGGTATTTCCCCTCTGTCATGTAAAAAGTGAGATGTGTGTCCAGAGACAACAGATATTAGAGACACAGACACCTTGTATCTAAGTTTTGCCACTGTCAGCCTACAACTTCATCTTTAAGGCCAACTTAGAGTCAATAATAGCTGCTGGAACTCCAGCCATCACATCTCTATCCTCACACCTAGAAAGGACAGGAGAACAAGAAAGTCTTACGCCCTTCTAACCTGCTTTCCTGGAAGCTCCACTTACAACTTCTACTTATATCTCCTTGGCCTCCTCTGTCCCAAGGAAGGCTACATAATACAGTTTTCTGGCTCTTAATACCCTCACCTTCAAAACAAGGAGTTCTTCACCCGTTTGTGTTCGTTGTTCATGTGTGCATTCATTTATTCATGATCTGTACCACACATCAAGGCTGAACATAGTGCTGAAGGCACTGGAGCCTGGGGATGGGGGCGGTGAACCTGTCCCTGACCACTGCTGAGCACCGACTGTCTGACTGGCTGGGTGCAAAGAGCTGTGTTAAGTGCTTCATGTAATGTTCACCACAAGCCTGTGGGCTGCTTTGGTCCCCATGGGTTGCATGACAACAGCGGCCGGCAGGGGGTGAGCCAGGTTGGGCACAGTGCTGCATGGTACAGGCAGTGTGCACCACTGTGCCATCCGGTGCCATCCGTGTCTGTGGGACTGGTGCGATGAACTTGCCTCCTCCTGCCAGCCTTGCAGACTTGCTGACGACTGGGTCGGCTCTGTGCAGGGTGCAGGAAGTGTCAGAACAATGAGTACTCCAAGCCTGGAGGTCTGGGCACGCCCATGGAGATTTCCCCTGTGTGTTCTGAAATGTTTAGTATAGTTGACCTTGCCAGTGATTTATTAAATACCTTAAAAATAGTTTTTACCTAGAGATAAAATATGGCCCTGATTCTTGTGTGTACAATGACCATTGTACTTGTTGATGACTTCAGCTATAGTTGCTTGAAATCGGTATTATATTCACCCAGAATACTTAATAAAATAATTTCCCCAGCAAGCACCCACTTTCTTAGAATTTCCTCTGGTGGTACAAGAAAACCATTCATGTCTTACCCCTAAGAGATGATGGATAAAATTACCCTGATTGCAAAGAAATAATTTGTCCGGTGACAAAGGCTTGCTGACTATTGTGCGGACACCCACGTTTTTTTGAGTCTGACCTCGTTCAGCTCTGACAGCAGAGGCTCACTGACCCCTTGTCCCAGGGCGCTCCTGAGGAGGCCGGTGTGAGGATTTTCCCTCAGTCAGTCCTAGTCTGGCTCTGGCCTGGACCCTAATCTTTCTAACTCAATTCTTCAACATATGCAAGCTGCCTGATTTATTGCATTTCAATTTCTGTTTCTCATTCATCAGCATCTCCTCAGGATGATGTGTCCCAAATGTCCTCAAGTTTTACATTATGAGCAGGGAGAGAGGGGGCAGCCTCTAATGACAGCTCCTTTTGCATGTGGGGCTGGGGGAATCACTTCCCCCTGTCAAATGGGCACTCTGAGGACTGCCCACTGAGAGAGTCCACGCTTTCTGCACAGAATCAGCCCAGAGACTGGGAAAGAGAAACTGCCTGTGGTGCAGGAGGCCATGGAAGGGCAACAATCAGAGGCAAAGCTAAGTCAGGGACTACTTCGTTTTCGTAGACTCATTAGAAAGCTTGGGTGAGTAATACTCCATTGTGTAAATGTACCACAATTTCTTAATCCAGTCATCTACCAAAGGGCATTTCGATTGATTGTTTCCAAGTCTTGGCTATTGTAAATAGCGCTGCAATGAACATAGGGGTGCATATATTTTTTTCAAATTAGTGTCTTGGGTTTCTCAGGATAAATACCTCAGAGTGGAATTGCTGGCTCATAATATAGTTCCATTTCCAGCTTTTTGAAATACCTCCATACTGATTTCCATAGTGGCTGCACCAATCTGCAGTCCCACCAACAGTGCACCAGGGTTCCCTTTTCCCCACAACCTCGCCAGCACTTGTTGTTTGTTGATTTATTGATGATAGCAATTCTGACCTGAGTGAGGTAGTATCTCATTGTGGTTTTTATTTGCATTTCTCTAATGATTAGTGAGGTTGAACATTCTTTCATATGCCTGTTGGCCCTCTGTATGTCCTATATGTGGAATCTAAAGAACTGAATAAATGAGCAATATAAACAGAAATAGTCTCAGAGACACAGAGGAAAAACTGGTCCTTGCTAGATGAAGGGGTGGGGATGAGGGAGAAGGGGAAGGGACGAGACAACATAAATTGGTAACTTCAATATTGCCACAGGGATAGGAAAGACAGTTTGGGGAATATAATCAATAATGTTGTAACTATTTTTTAGGGGGCCAGATGGGCTCATGTCTTGTTAGGGAGACCACTTCATGGACAGTGTAGAGGTCTGACCACTGCACTGTACATCTGAAGCTGCCATTGAATAATATTACATGTCAACTATAATTTAATATATATATAGTCACGGGATGTGGAATACAGGGTGGGAGTAGCGTCAATGGAATTGTAATAGATATGTATGATATCAGGGGTGGGGACGATGGATTGGAGTAGGGTTGTTGTCACTTAGTGAGGGGTGAAAAGCATAACTATTGCATTGTTCTGTACACCTGAAACTAATAATAATAATAATAAAAAAGAAAGCTTGGGTGATGGAGCCAGACAAGACCGGACTTCAATGTCGAACCCTGCCCACTGTTGGCATGTGAACTTGTGCAGGTCACCTAAACGCTCCAAGTGTCACTTGCTTTTTTTTTTAAAAAATGAATTTTATTTTTTTACAGTAGTCTTAAATGGAGATGGGACGGAGATTTCTCACACGTCCCCTGCCCCGCAAACATGCCAGGCTCCCCTGTTATCAATATCTCTTACCAGAGTGGGACCTTTGTTAAAACTGATGAAACTATGTTGACACATTATACAAGTAATCACCCAAAGTTCACACTTTACATTGGGGCTCACTTTCAGTGTTGTGCATTCCATCAGTTTGTACAAATGTCTAATGACACGTATCCACAGTTATAGAATCATGCAGTGTCTTCACTGATGTAAAAATCCTCTGTGCACTGCCTAGTCATTCCTCCTTCTCCCCTAACCCTTGGAAACCACTGATGTTTCACCATCTTTGTACTTTTGCCTTTAATAGAGTGTTATATATTTGGAATCATATAGCATTCAGTCTTTTCATATTGGCTTTTTTTTTCCACTTAGTACTATGCATTTCAAGTCCCTCAGTGTCTTTTCATGCCTTAATTGCTCATTTCTTTTAATTGTTTTATTTAAAAATTAAAAAAAATTCACTTTGCAATTAAAGGTGACATACAATACTACAATAGTTTCAGGTGTACAACATAGTGATTAGACATTTATATACCTTATGAAGTGATTACCCAGCTGAACCATATATAGCTATTATAATATTGCTGACTATATTCCTTATGCTATACTTTACATCCTCATGACTATTATTATTTATTGATTTTTAGATTTTTAAAATTAAAATACAGCTAACCTACAATATTATATTAGTTTCAGGTGTACATCATAGTTATTCAACAGTACCCTCCTAGATTTACACAGTGTTATTACCACATTATTGATTTTATTTCCTACACTAAAGAAGTGATCACCATGATAAGCCCAGCAACCATCTGACACTGTACCACACTATCACAATATTATTGATCTTTCCCCCTTTCTAAAATTTTCAATTAGAGTTGACATTCAACATTATTTTATATTAGTTTCAAGTGTACAACATAGTGGCTAGACATTTATGTAATTTAGGAAATGATCCCCCTAACCTGTACCACCTGCCACTATACATAGTTTTTACCATATTATTGATTATATTCCCTATACTTTATATCCCCATGACTGTTTTGGAACTACCAATTTGTATTCCTTAATACCTTCACCTTTTTCACCCTGCTCCCAACTCCATTCCCATCTATCACCCTGAGAGATCTAATACCCATCTGAAACCATACATAGTTATTACAATATTATTGACTATATTCCTTATGTTGTACCCTACATCCCCATGACTACTGTGTAACAGCAAATTTGTATGTCTTAATCTCTTCCCCTTTTCACCTATGCCTAACCCCCTCCCATCTTAAAGAAATCCTCCCATCTTAAAGGAGAAGGATTCTTTGTAATACTGGTTTGGTGATGATGGGCTCCTTTAGCTTTTTCTTGTCTGGGAAGCTCTTTATCTGTCCTTCAATTCTGAATGATATCTTTGCTAGGTAGAGTAATCTTGGTTGTAGGTCCTTGCTTTACATCACTTTGAATATTTTGTGCCAATCCCTTTTGGCCTGCAAAGTTTCTGTTGAGAAATCAGCTGACATTCTCATAGGGGCTCCCTTGTAGGTAACTAACTGCTTTCCTCTTGCTGCTTTTAAGATTCTCTCTGTGTCTTTAACCTTCGGCATTTTAATTATAATGTGTCTTGGTGTGGGCCTCTTTGGCTCATCCTGTTTGGGACTCTGCACTTCCTGGGCTTGTATATTTATTTCCTTTGCCAGGTTAGAGAAGTTTTCTGTCATTATTTCTTCAAATGGGTTTTCAATTCCTTGCTCTCTCTCTTCTCCTTCTGATACCCTTATGATGCGAATGTTAGTACACTTGATGTTGCCCCAGCGGTTTCTTAAACTCTCAGTTTTTTGGATTCTTTTTTCTTTTTGTTGTTCTGGTTGGGTGTTTTCTGCTACCTTATTTTTTACATTGCTGGTTCAATCCTCTGCTTCATCTAATCTAATGTTGATTCCCTGTACTATATCCTTCATTTCCATTATTATATTCTTTATACTCTTTTTCACGGTTTCCATCTCCATTTTTATGCTTCCTATCTCTCTGTTGAAGTTCTCCCTAGGATCACTGAGTATCCTTATAAGCAGTGTTTGGAACTCTATGTCTGATAGATTGCTTGTCTCCTTTAGTTCTTTTACTGGAACCTTGTTCTATTCTTTTATTTGAGACATGTTTCTTTATCTCCCCAGTTTGGCTGCCCCCTATGTTTGTTTCTATGTAGTAGGTAGAGCTGCTATGTCTTCTGGTCTTTGTAGAGTGACCTTATGTTGTAGGTGTGTTGTGGGTCTCAATGGCGCAGTTTTTTTGGTCACCTGAGCCACGTACTACAGGTGTGTCCCTAGTGTGTGTTGTGTGTGCCCTCCTGTTGTAGTTGGGCCTTGGTTGATAACTGCACCTCAATGGAATGGACTGACCCTTGGGCTCACTGGTTGTGGGAACTGGCCTTGACTACAGTGGAAGAGTTGTTGTGCAGGGGCTGACCCTACAGAGCAGGATCTGCCTCAGCAGGACCCTGGTGCCTGCCCAATCCACCCTTTGGGTGTGTTGTACTTGGAGGCAGCTGGGTGATGCTCCAGCTCATTTTGAATCTGGCCACTGGGGGTGCCAGTCCCCAGGACCACCTTGGAAGGGATCCTCTATAGGTCAATTTTAGCCACAGCCTCTGCCCCATTTTTGGCCACCTGGCAGGAGCCACAAAGAAATCCACCGATGGCTGCCACCCATGCCATGTTTGGATGCACCTTGGGAGGCCAAGCCTTGAACCAAAGTCAGCTGCCACTAGTGCCAACTAGGACTGCTCAGCCAAAAGTACAGGATACACTCAGCCAGATGCTGATTGTCTAGGTTCTGTGAACCTTTGAGAGACCTTAGGAAAGTTTGCAGTTTAAGCTAAGGCAAGCAGTCTGCATAAAAAAACCCCTGGAAGCATCCTGGGTGTGCCCAAAATTTGGGCATGGCAGGGCCTTGAATTGCCAGGGCATGGCGAATGAATGGTGGAAACTCAGATATGGTGGCCACCTGTGTGCATATCCCAGGAAGTGGGAGTGCTCAACAAAGAAATAAGGGCCTCCTCCAGCTACTCTGTCTAAGAGAAAGCCACCTCTCTGGCACCTGTTCCAAGTCAGACAACTCAGTTCCTCACTATTTGTTCCTGCCACTTTTTCAGATGTTGCCCAGTGTTGGAGCTCAGAGCAAGTGATTCTGTTGGTGGGTAAGTTCGTGCATGGTCGATGTCAGAAGAATGCCTGGGAATGCAGCTGCCCTGTGTCTCACTCAGTCACAATCTCTGCTGGTTTTTACAACCAGAAATTATGGGGACTTCTCTCCCCAGTACTGGAACCCTGGGCTGGAGTGTTGTTTGCACCTCTCACTACTCTGGGGGTTGGGGGTGGGGACCCCATCAGTCTAAATATCCCTCTAGATCTTTAATGGTCACACATGGGTGTGGGATCCGACCATTCTGCCTCTCTACCCCTCTCACCAGGCTTGAGGTGGCTTCTTCTGTATGTCTTCAGTTGTAGAGCTTTGGTTCAGTAAGATTTTAGGTGCTTCTTAATGATGGTCGTTTTGTAGTTTAGTTGCAATTTTGATGTGGTCATGAGAGAAGGTAAGCACAGCATTTACCTACTGCACCATCTTTGTATCTCTCCCCATGGCTATTTTTATAACTGGCAATTTGTACTCTTAATCCATTTCATCTTTTTACCCAGCCCCCCCAATGCCAGCTCTTAGTCCACCCTTTTAAGCAATTTTGGAACTCTTTTTCTGGAATGGTCATCAGAGCTGTCATCATATTACCTTTGATGTCCTGAATGTCATCAAAATTTCTTCCTTTCAATATTTCTTTTATCTTTGGGTAAAGAAAGAAGTCATTGGGGGTCAGATAAGGTGAGTAGGGAGGGTGTTCCAATAGTTATTTGTTTACTGGCTAAAAACTGCTGTGTGAGCTGGTGCATTGTTGTGATGTAAGAGCTGTGAATTGGCAGAATGTTCAGGTCTTCTAACTTTTCACACAGACTTTTCAGCCCCTCCCATCCCATCTGGAAACCTTCAATTTCTTCTCTGTATATGAGTTTGTTTATGCTTTGTTTGATCATTTATTTTGTTCTTTAGATTACACATATAAGCAAAATCACATGGTATTTGTCTTTTTCTGTCTGACTTATTTCACTTAGCACAATATCCTCCAGATCCATCCATATTGTCACAAATGGTAAGATTTCATTCTTTTTATGGCTGAATAATATTCCACTGTGTGTGTGTGTGTGTGTGTATATCACATCTCCTTTATCTATTCATCTACTAATGGACAATTAGGTTGTCTCCATATCTTGGTTATTGTAAATAATGCTGTAGTGAACATAGGCGTGCATATATCTTTTCCAATGAGTGTTTTGGATTTCTTCAGATAACTACCCAGAAGTGGAATTGCTGAGTGATAAGGTAGTTCCATTTTTAATTTTTTGAGAACCTCTATACTGTTTTCCATAGTGTCTGCTCCAATCTGCAATCCCATCAACAGTGCACCAGGTGTTTCCTTTCCTCCACATCGTCACCAACATTTGCTGTTTGTTGATTTACTAATAATAGCCATTCTGACAGGAGTGAGATAGTATCTCACTGTGATTTTTATTTGCATTTCTCTGATGATTAGTGACATTGAACATCTTTTCATATATCTTTTGGCCATCTGTATGTGGTTGGACAATTAAGTTCGTGAACTGATCCTAGAAAAAGTACTACCTACCTCATTGCTGAATATCATTATGGTCACAGTCAAAGTACTCTTCTTCAGAAGCTATGCACCAATGCCAGTGCCTAGTCCACCTTTCAAAGAAGTTTTAGAACTCTTTCTGGAATGGCCATCACAGCTGTCATCGTATTACCCTTGAGGTCCTGAATGTCATCAAAATATCTTTCTTTCAATATTTCCTTTATCTTTGGGTAAGGAAAGAACTCAATGGGGGTCAGATCAGGTGAGTAGGGAGGGTGTTCCAGTACAGTTATTTGTTTACTGGCTAAAACCTACTGTGTGAACTGGTGCATTGTTGTGATGCAAGAGCCGTGAATTGGTGGAATGTTCAGGTCTTCTAACTTTTTCACGCAGCCTTTTCAGCACTTCCAAATAGTAAAACTGATTAACTGTTTGTCCAGTTTGTACAAATTTATAATGAATAATCACTCTGTTATATAAAAAAAGTTAGCAACATCGTTGCAACAAGTTCATGAACATAATTGTCAGACCTCCTATGTCCCCTTTGGAGAAATGTCTATTTAGGTTCTCTGCCCATTTTTTAATTTCCTGAGACTTTTGAGATTTCCTGTCTCTGCCCATTTTTTTTAAAAGGTCCTATGCTTTTATTTATTTATTTATTTATTTATTTTATTAAAAAAATATTTTTATTGGGGAATTGGGGGGATGGGAACAGCGCTGGGGAAGTGGGGTAAGGGGAACAGACAAGTTGCTGTTGTTTTGTTCTTCAGTCTAGTTGTGGAGGACGTTGCTTCACTAGCCCAATTTGGCACCATCATTGCACTCTTCCCGGGTGAGGCAGATCAGTCGCTGGCTTCTGGACGGCTTCTCACTGCGGCTGCCTGGCCGCTCACGCTGGCTGCTGGCTACACACGGTAGCCCATGCCACTGCCACAGAGGCTGCAGCCTACGCCGTCGCTGACGACTCATGGCAGCCCAGCTCCAGGTTGAGCTGTTGTTCAGCATCTTAGCTGTGGAGGGCAGTGTCACTGGCCCTCATATGTGGGATCCGAACCAAGGCCCTCTGGCATCCCAAGCCAGTTCTTAACCATGGTGCCACTCAGCTGGCCCGTGTGAGTTCTTTATATTTTTTGCATATTAACCCTTTATTTTTTGTATCGTTAGCGAGTATCTTCTACCATTCTCTAGGTTGTCCTTTTGTTTTGTTGATTTTTTTTTGTGCTGTGCAAACACTTTTTAGTTTGATGTAGTCCCATTTGTTTTCTTTTGTTGCCCTTGCCCGAGGAGCTATATCAGTAAAGATATTATTAAGGGTAATGTCTGAGAGTTTACTTCCTATATTTTCTTCTAAGAGTTTTATAATTTTGGTTCTTATATTTTAGTTTTTAATCCATTTTGAATTTATTCTTGTATATGGTGTAAAAAAGTAGCCTAGTTTTATTTTTTTTGCATGTATCTGTCTAATTTTCCCAATACCATTTATTTAAGAGATTATCATTATCCCATTGTATATTCTTACTTCTTTTATAATAGATTAATTGGTCATTTAAGCATGAGTTTATTTCTGGGCTCTTCATTCTTTTCCAGTAATCTGTGTGTCTGGTTTTATGCCAGTACCATGCCCTTTTGATTACTATAGACATGTAGTATAGTTTAATATCAAATAGTGTGATATCTCCAGCTTTGTCCTTCTTATTCAAGATTTCTGTGACTATTCTGGCTCTTTTCTAGTTCCTTATACATTTTAAGATTATTTGTTGTAGTTGTGTGAAAAATGTCATTGGTATTTTGATAGCGATTGCATCGAATCTATAGCTATCTTTGAGTAGTATGGATATTTAAATAATGTTAATTCTTCTTATCCATGAGCATGGTATATGCTTCCATTTATTTGTATCTTCTTCAGTTTCTTTCTTCAGTGTTGTATAATTTTTTGCACACAGGTCTTTAATCTCCTCGGGTAAATTTATTCCTAGGTATTTTATTTATCTTTTTTTTAATGCAATTGTAAATGAGGTTTTTTTTCTTTAAGTCAAAATTAATTTATTAAGAATACTGGTGGAAAAAGATCCAAGATAGTAGAGTAGATAAACACTGTGCATGCTTCCTTCCATGAACACATTAAAATTACAACTAAATTATAGAAAAATCAACCTGAAGAAACATCTGAAGTCTAGTTGAACAGAGGTTTTATAACTAAGGATTTAAAGAAGACATGTCGAGACTAGTAGGAGGGGTGGCAGTGTGAAATGGCTGGCCCCAAACCTCGTGTGGTGGTTGAGAATCAGGAGGAATATCTTAGCCACAGAGGTTCCCCTCAGAGGAGCAAGAGACTCCAGCCCCACACCAAACTCCCAAGCCTGGAGTACTGGTGGTGGGAATAGGAGCTCCCAAACATCTGGCTGTGAAAAACAGTGAGAATTGCAACCATCCAGGTGGGACGGAGGGCTGTGGAAAAACCAGACGTCCTCTGAAAGGGCCTGCAGACAGACTCACTCTCTTGCAGCCACTCACCATGAGCTCTGGCAGAGGGACTGTGACTTCGGGAACATCAGAGGCATACAGTTGGGAGATTGAGGTGTCTGGCTTTGTGGTGGGGCCTGGAGGACAGTCACCATTTTCCCTGTGTGGGTCTCCCTCCCATGAAGTTTACAGGCAGGCCCACAGCCAAATCTGAATCTGAATTAGCTAGTGAGCTTTGCTGCTCCACCCTGATGACACACTGAGACCCCACTCCACCCAAGTCCTTCAAAGCAGAAGGTACTTTCTTCGGGAGTAGCCAGCCCCACCCTCATTGCACTCTTTTCTTGGAAAATTATTGGAGTCCATGTGGGTGGGTGATGACTGGTCTTAGTGTGCTCTGAGATTTCTGCTGAGTAGCTCCAGGCTTAGCATTGGCACCAAACCAGGATCTATGTTAACCTGGTGACCATAACTCTTTTCACCTTAGTGACTCCCTGAGGCCCTGCCTCACCCAACTTGCATATCACACAAGGTTTTATCAGTGGTGGAAGCTTAAGGGAGCTGGCAGGTGGCAGCAGGCCTCAGGGTGTCCTGGCTTTTTGCAGGCCTGGTTCTGGTGGCAGCCATCCTCAGTTTGCAGTGTGGCCTCTCCCATGTGCCTCCAAGTTTGGCACAGGCAGTGAACAACCACATATCATTTAGTAGTTTCTACTAGGTAGTCCCCAGCCACTCAGGCATTGGGGGACCTGGGATTGCACTAGAGCCCCTTCCAAAAGGTCCCAAAACCAACACCTTGGAGTTTGGCTTCAGACCACAGCATAGCACCTCCTAAAGAGCCCCAAAAGCTACACATACAAAAGGCCGTCTCAACAGGCACCAGAGCAGGTTGGGGCTTCATCTAATCTACTGTTGATTTCCTTTAATATATTCTTCATTTCAGTTGTTGTATTCTTCATTTCTGATTGGTTCTTATTTATGTTGTCTATATCCAATTTTATGTTTCCTATCTCTTTGTTGAAGTTCTCCTTGAGATCACTGAGCATCCTTATAACCAGTGTTTGTAACTCTGCATCTGGTAGATTGCTTGTCTCCATGTGGTTTATTTTTATTTTGAGCTTTATTCTGTTTTTTATTTGGGGCATGTTTTTTTGTGTCCCCATTTTGGCTGCCTCCCTCTGTTTGTTTCTATAGATTAGGTAGGGCTGCAATATCTTGTGGTCTTAGTAGTGCAAACTTATGCATATGTTGTAGGTGTCCTTTGGGGTTCAGTGGTGCAGTCTCTCTAGGTACCTGAGCTGGGTGCTGGAGGTGTGTCTCTTATGTGGATTGTGTGTGCCCTCCTGTTCTAGTTGAGCCTTGGTTACTGTTTGCACATCAGTGGGAGGGATTGACCCATGGGCTGACTGGCTATAAGGACTGGCTGTTACTACAATGGAGGAACTGTTGTGGTAGGGCTGACCATATGGAGCAAGATTCACTTTAGCTAGGCTCTGAGGCTTACCCAGTTTGCCTTTTGAGTGTGCTGTCTTTGTAGGTGGTTGGATGATGCTCTGGTTTCGTCCAGAGCTGACCACCGGGCATACCAGCCTTGATCTTTCTGGGAGGGGCTCTGCCATAGGCTAAGTTCAGCCATAGCCTGTGCCCTCCCCAGGGCCAACTGGCATTATTCACAAAGCAATCCACTGATGGCCACCACTTACATTGGGCTTGGAGTTGCCTCAGGAGGCCTAGCTGCAAATCGAGGCCATCTGTTGCTAGTGCTGGACTTGGGGCTGCTCAGTAAGAGGTATGGGACATGCTGAAGCCAGATACTTCTTGTTTTGGTTTTGTGAAACTTTGAGAGATTTTAATAAAGTTTGCACCATCAACAGGACAGACTGTTTGTATGGAAAAGCCACTGCAAGCAGCTTCAGTAGCCCCCAAGTTCGGTAGGGCAGGGTCTCAAGGAATATCCAGGGAGGGGCAGACCAACAGTGTTAGTCAGATTCATTGAGACTTAGACATGGCTTCCACCTGCGTCTGCACTCCAGGAGAGGGGAGGACTCAACAAAGAAACAACAGATTCTGCCAACACTTCTGTCTGGGAGAAAGCTGTCCTCCAGCCCTCAACCTGAAGCCAGATAACTCAGTTCATTCCTGTATGTCCCTGGTGCCTTTCAAGCTGCTGCCCAAGTGTTGGAGTTCAGAGCAAGTAAGGTCATTCACAGGTATTTAAGAGCAATTCCTGAAACCCCAGTCACCCTTGTTTCACTCAGCTGCAATCTCCACTGGTTTTTATAGCTAGAAATTGTAGAGACTTTTCTCCCTGGCACTGGAACCTTGGGCTGGGGAGCCTGGTGTGGAGCTGGGACCCCTTGCTTCTCCATGGAAGAACTCTGCAGCTGAGATATCCCTCCTGATTTTTAACAGTCATATGCGGGTATGAGACCAGCTCATTCCATGTCTCTGCCCCTCTTACCAGTCTTGAGGTGGCTTTTTCTGTATTTCTTAGTTGCAGAAATTTGGTTCATTCTTCAGGCAATTCTCAATGATGATTGTTCTATAGCTTAGTTGTAAATTTGTTGTAATCACAAGAGGAGGCAAGCACAACATTTACCTATCCTGCCATCTTGAACAGAAGTCAGGATTATTTTCTTAACTTCTTTTTCTGCTAGTTCATTATTGGTGTATAAAAATGCAACCGATTTTGGAATATAAATTTTGTATCCTGCTACTTTAATGAGTTCATGTATCTGTTCTAGTAGCTTTTGGTGGAATCTTTAGGGTTCTGTATGTATAGCATTATGTAATATGCAAATAATTTTTACTTCTTGTTTTTTCAATTTGGATGCATTTTATTTCACTTTCTTTTTTTTAATTGTTAGTTTCAGGTGTACAGAACAATGCAATAGTTATCCTTTTCACCCGTCACACAGAAAGAACCCTCATCCCCCGTTATTTCATTTTCTCTTTGTCTGATGGCTGTGGCTAGGACTCCCAATACTATGTTGAATAAAATTGGTGAAAGTGGAAATCCTTGTTTTGTTCCTGATCTTAAGGAAAACAACTTTAGCTTTTCACCTTTGAATATGATGTTATCTGTGAGTTGTCATATATGGCCTTTATTATGTTGACGTATGTTCTTGTGTTCCCATTTTGCTGAGAGTCTTTTTTTTAATCATAAATGGATGCTAGATTTTGTCAAATGTTTATTTGCACTTTTTGATATGATCATATGATTTTATCCTTCATTTAGTTTATGTGTGTATCACATTAATTGATTTATGATATTGAACCAACCTTGCATCTCAGGAGAAAAATCCCACTTGATTATGATGTAAGATCTTTTTAATTTATTTCTGAATTTGGTTTGTTAATACTTTGTTGAGGAATTTTGCTTCTATATTCACTAGGCATATTCTCCTTTATTTATTTATTTATTTATTTATTTTATTTTTTTTCTTTTATTGTTAGTTTCAGGTGTACAGAACAATGCAATAGTTACCCTTTTCACCCTCACAAAGTAACAACCCCCCTCCCCCCCCGATATCATGCTTATCTATTACAATTCCATTGAATCCGTTCCCGCACTCTACTCCGTGTCCGGAGGTTATATGTATATATAATTATAGTTGACATACAGTATTATTCAACATCAGTTTCAGAAATACAATGCGGTGGTAAGGCCTCTATATCAACTATGAAGTGGACTCCCCAAAAGGGCATTGGTCCATCTGGCCCCCTAAGAAATGCTTACAACGTTATTGATTGTATTCCTTGGACTATCTTTTTCTATCCCTGAGGCCATATTGCAATTACCAATTTGTATTGTCTCATCCCTTCCCCTCTCCTTCATCCCCGCCCCCTCCCAACTAACAACCCTCAGTTCTTCCTCTGTGTCTCTGAGACTGTCTCCATCCACTTCTCCCATCCATTCAGTTCCTTAGAATCCACGTATAAGTGAGATCATATGATATTTGTCTTTTATTTATTTATTTTTGATAATGTCTTTCTCTGGTTTTGGAGTCAGGGTAATACTGGCCTCGTAAAAATGAGTTTGGGAGCCTTCCCTCCTTTTTGTTTTTTGGAGTAGTTTGAGAAGGATAAATTTTAATCCTTTTTTCAATATTTGGTAAAATTCACCTGTGAAGCCTTTGTTCCAGGACTTTTGTTTGTTAGGAGTTTTTTGATTATTAATTTGATTTTGTTAGTGTTATAGTTATTGGCCTGTCCAGAGTTTCTGTTTCTTCTTGATGTAATCTTGTATGTTTCTAGTATTTGTTCATTTCTTTCAGGTTGTCCAATTTGTTGGCATATAATCGTTTGTAGTATTTCTTTATAAGTCTTTATATTTCTGTGGTGTTCAGTTGTCACTTCTCTTTCATTTCTGATTTTGTTTATTTTGGTCCTCTCACTTTTTTTCTTGATGAGTCTGGTTAAAGTTTTATCAATTTTGTTTATCTTTTCAAAGAACCAATTCTTGGTTTCATTTATCTTTTGTATTTTTTTGTACTTTATTTTGTTTATTTCCACTCTGGTCTTTACCATTTCTTTCCTTCTACTCCATTTGGGCTTTGTTCTTCTTTTTCTAGTTCCTTTAGGTATAAGGTTAAATTGTTTATTTGAGATTTTTCTCGTTTCTTGAGGTAGGTCTGTATTGCTATGAATTTCCTGCTTCGAATTGCTTTGCCTGTGTCCCATAGATTTTCAGTTGTTGTGTTTTCATTTTTTTCAATGTATCTTTTGACTTTTTCCTTGGTTTTATTGTTATCTAGTCATTGTTCAGTAGCATGCTATTTAACCTCCACTTTTTTTTTTTCAGTTTTCTCCTTGGTCACCCAAACTGGGAGCTCCAGAGGTGTTCCTTGTGTGGGTTTTGTGTGCCCTCCTATTGTAATTGAGCTTTCAGTGGGAAATTTCTGTTGATATGTCAGTGGGAGGGATTGACCTTCAGGCTTACTGACTGTGATTACTGGCTGTGACTATAGCGGATGAGCTGTTGTGCAAGGGCTGACCCCATGAAGCAGTAGTCACTTTAGCAGGGCTCTTGTGCCTGCTAAGTCCAACCTTTGGGTTAAATGTTTGTGGAACTAATAGGGTGGTACTCTGGTGTGGTTTTAAGCCAGCCACTGGGTGTTTTGGTTCTGGGGTCTCTTGGGAGCATCTGTGCTGCAGGTCACATTCATCCACTTCCTGTGTCCGGTCTGGGGCTACATTGTATAAGGGATAAACTGATCTGCAGTTGGTAGCTGCCTGTGCTTAGAGGCACCTGGGAGAGGCTATGCTGTGAACTGAGGCCAGCTGCCACTGGTGTTGGGTTTGGGGTTGCTTAGCAAGTGGTGCAGTCTAGGAAGAGGCTAATCACTGTTTGTTTGGAATTTGTGGACATTTGAGAAGTTTTCAGTGAAGTTTGAAGCATGAGCAGAGGCTAGCTGCTTGTGAGAAACAGCTGCTGAAAGAGTTTCGGGCTAGTGTGCAAGTTAAAGTGGGGCTGAGTATCAGGGTGGAGTGAGTGGTGGTAGCCAGGTTGATGGAGACTCAAATTTAGCACTTGCTTAGCCTTGGGGTAGGCTCAACAAAGGAACAATGGTGCCTGCCAATAGTTCTGTTTGGGAGAGAGCTGCTCATTTAGCCCTTGCCCTGACACTAGACAATTCAGTTTCTCCCTGTATGTCCCTTGTGCCTTTTGAGCTGCCGTTCCTTTGCTGGAGCTTTGTGCTAGTGTTTATGAGTGATTGAGTCTGAGCTTGGGCCCTTTAAGGGAACACATGGGTCTACAGCAGCATTTCATTTCACTGGATGGAAATCCCCACTGATTTTCATAGCTAAATATTGTGGGTACTCCTTTTCTTCGCACTGGTGCTCCAGTGGGCTGGGACCTCTCACTCTTCTAAGAGGACCTCCACAGCTGAGATATCCTTCCCCATTCTTAACCACCACATGTGGGTGTGGATCAGCCCATTTTGAGTCTCCACTCCTCCTACCAGTCTCAAAGTGGCTTCTTTATATCTTTACTTATAGGAGTTCTGTTCAGCTTGTATTCAGGTAGCTCTCCAGGGTGGTTGTTCTATAATTTAGCTGTAATTTTGATGTGATCATGGGAAGAAGCAAGCACAACATTTACCAACCTCCTCCATCCTGATCACAAGTTACAGTTACATATGTGTCCTTAGCCTCAGCTGAAATCAATCTCCTGGGAGCTCAGTTGAAATCAATTCTCCTGGACACAGAACATGGGATTAGAATATGTCTCAAACTTGTTGTATTAAAATTTTTTAAATTAAATGTTATTGGGGTGACAATGGTTAGTAAAGTTACATAGGTTTCAAGTGTACAATTCTGTAATACATCATCTATATATCACATTGTGTGTTCATCACCCAGAGTCAGTTCTTCTATCACCATATATTTGATCCCGTTGTTAAATTTTTTTGATGTATTTGATAGCGATGGCAGTTTTTTTCTCCACCCTGACATGCCCTCTACTGGCTAAAGTTTGCTCTGTGCCTCTAAGATCCCTGGTATGAGAGGAGATGGTTATGCCATCCTTTGAGCCCAAGCTCAGGAACTAGAATTTGACAGATGAAGGCACAGTTACTTATTCAAAGCAACAACATAGTCATGGCACTGTATCTTATTATTATGGAGTATTTCCAGCCATATTTTTCCTGCATGAACAGAAAGTACAAGTTCTGTACACAGCACTAGGGCAGGTACAGATGTAGGTGCTATAACTCTGTATGGAGACACAACACACACGGCAGGAGGTTCTTAGGATCATTTTCAAAGTTAGAAGTCCACATGTTCAAGCTTCCATGGAAGCTTGAGAGTGCCCAATTTACACAGACTGGGACACAGAAGGCCTGACTTGTCCAGGGGAAAATGGTTGTTATCTCAAATAGGTTCAAGACAGACAGAGTTGGATCATGAACAGGGCTTATAGAATTGAGACATGTGGTGACAGAATGGAAGGTGGCATGAAAGAGATGGGGCATGTGGGGGAAATTGGGATGAAAACCATGAGTTGCCTTTCAGTAATTGATGAGTGGGCTAGGGGAAGGCTGACACAAAGACAAGATAGCCATGCAGTCTCCTCCTAAAGTATGTTGGCCAGGGGCCATTATTAAGCAACCCAAGAACAAACAAGGAGACATATAAACAGCACTGTGAAAGGCCACACAGCAGCATATGAGCTGCCGCCAAATGTTGTCTGTTAACTAAACTAAACATGTGGAGGGAAAAGTGCAATTCTCCTCTCCAAGCTACCAAAGGTTTAAAGGGCAAGCAGATCCAAAGTCAATAAATGGTAGGAACAGGAAGGGGAACAGAGGAAAGAAATGAAAGTGGAAGCATAATTTAGTAATTCTGGAAGAACAATGCTGAACATGACAGAAGTTCTTTCAGTGGGCAGTGAAAAAAATCTTAAAATCAGAGAGGGTGCTTATGGGGAACAATGAGAAAAGAAATGAAAGTGGAATTAGTATGATAAAATAATTTAATAAGTTCTGGGAAGAAAGTACATAACTGAACTGAGGGGCTGATGGAATGAGTTTTGGAAAGACACATCTTATGTGAAGTTGAGAATGTCTGAAATGCTTCCTGGTTCATCAGTTTTAAATTAAAATTTTATATGTAAAATTAAGTTATATTCATCAATTGCCAGTAGGATATTTAATATCTTTGTTGATATTGTTTGCTGCTCCATAGATTTACAAGAATAATACAGCTCAAAGTAAGTTGCCTTTTACCCCTCAGGAAGGAAGTCTGGAAGGACTTTTTTTTTGGTTGCTCCAAGTTGTAGCTAAGAGAGAGAAGAACAGAACTAGGAAAATAGATGCATGCTTCCCATGGGCTGGGTGTGATCCCAGTGATTTAACTGGCTCTTTAGAGGCAGAAGTCCATGGTGGAGTGAGCAGTAGCAGTGATGACTGACCAAGGAGACAGAAAAGTGAGGGAGAGGTCCTGAGATCTTAGTGCAATGAATGTCAGTGATGGGGTTGAAAGGTGACAAAATGACAGTTAATCTAGCATGGAAAGTTACTGGCTCTGAGATACACTGGGGTCAACCTGTACAGGGAGATGAGTGTCAGATCAGGCTTTTGAGCATTATGTCAAGAGATGGAAAACATTAGAGACATTGTAGCCAAGAGAAGTCTCAATCAGTTGGTCTTTAAGAAAGACCATTGCTTGACTGTATGATCAGGATTCTTCAGCAAAAACAGAACCAATAGGAGATATGTAGATGTGTATAGAAGAGGAAATTACAGGAATTGGCTCATGTGGTTGTGGAGGCTAAGTAGCCTTAGATCTATCTACCCAGGAGAGATGATGATGTCATTCAGTCTGAGGCTGAAGCCTCAGAATTAGGGTTGGGGTAGGAGAGGGAGCTGATGATGTAAGTCCTGATCTGAATCTGATAGCCTGAGAACAGGAGCCCCAATGCCCAAGGGCAGGAGAAAATGGATGATGTCTCAGCTCAAGCAGAGAGAGAAAATACTCCCTTTCCCCACCTTTTTGTTCTATTTGTGTCCTCAATGAATTAGATGATGTTCACCCACATTGGGGAGAACCATCTGCTTAAATCAGTTCACCAATTTAAATTCCAAAAATACCTTCACAGATACACCCAGAAATAATATTTTACTAGCTATCTGGGCATCCCTTAGCCCAGTCAAGTTGACATATAAAATTAACCATCACAATCACTCTGACAATATTAACTCCTCTCTCCTCCTATCCCTTTTTAAATCTACATGGAGTCATGGTTCCTTAGTATCTCCAAGAGCCTAGATCACAAAATGGATCATTCTTACCTGTGCCCATGAGGAGGGTGGGGGATGTCTGGAGGTACTGCTGAAGTGGGAGGAAAGGTAGTGATGGGTCTTGACTGAAGTGGGGGTGGGGAGGGCAGAGGAGTGGAGAGATCCAAAAGGGCATTAGCTGATAAAAAGCCACACGTACATTTACAAGGGGGTAGAGTTTTGCTGAGGACATTTAGCACCCTACCCAAGGGCAGCATGGACCTTCACTTCAGACATTTGGTTTGGTGAGTGAGGTCCTTGAGGCTGGGCTTGGGGGTGGGGATTTAAAATACATATATTTATTTAGAAAAAAATTAGACTTAAAAAATTGCAAAAGGAGTACAGAGAGTTCTCATATACCCAGCTCTCACCAATATTGACATCTCAAAGAATCATAGCATGATTATCAAAACTAGAGATTAACAATGGTATGAAATTATTAAGTCAGTGAAAGACTTTATTTGTATCTCACCAGTTTTCCCACTGATGTCCTATTTCTTTTCCAGAATCCTACCCAGGATCCCATATATAGTAATTGTATTTCATTAGTCTCCTTCAATCTGCAATCGTTTCTGCTTTTTCTTATTTTTTCATGGCCATGACATTTCTGAAGGCTACTGACCAGTCATTTGGCAGAGAATGTCTCTCAGTTTGGGGTTTGTCTGAAGTTTTCTCATGATTAAGTTGAGATCATGCATTTCTGGCAAGAGTACCACAGACATGAAGTGTCCTTCTCTGAGCATCATATCAGGGGGACATGTTATTAATATAGCTTAGTACCACCTTCCTGTTTTAACAATCATGGCAGTAATAAACACTTACAGACCTCTTTGTAAATTTGAGGAGTTGAGCAAAGAGGAAAAAGATATGTTCCCTCCTTTGAAACTGGATACATATGAGTACCTCCGAGGTGCAAACAGCTTTCAAGATTTTCAGTCATTTACTAAACCCCTAATTCACAAGGAGTCTGAAATTTACCCAATTAACCTGCATGTAAATCAGAAATTAATTCCAACAAAGGTGAAAGCCAGAGGGGGTAGAATGATTTGGAACTTTTCAAAGACCCATTCCCAGAGAACTGTCATTATTTGACCTGTCTAGTGGTTTCCCACTCACAAGACTCGTCTTTATTTGCCCGATTTGGAGCTTTCTCAGTACAAACAAGAGGCATTTGTCAAAAACAGTCAGTGGTTTGAGATGATGATAGCAAATTTACCAACCCCACCCACGAAAAAAAAACCCAATAGAAAATGCTGCAAAGTAGATGTTCATGGGAGGTTTTGAAAGGCTCTGATATATTCCTGGGAATTTAGAAGACCACATGCACATGGGCTTATGTATAAATCCAGGGCTGAGCATAAGTTCAGGAAGAACCTAAGAAAATCCTAAGCTCTCAGCCTAGCTTTGCCTAGTTTTTGATTGGGCTGGTTTACTTTGCTTATTGATTTCTAAGAAACTTACTGTATATTTTAGCCCTTTGTTGTAGTATGTATAGCAACTATTTTTATCTCAATCTGACTTTCACTTTTGAACTTGTTTCCTTTTGAGCAATGTTGGTGGATTGATTGCTAGGTGGTTTAAATTTAGATGTAGACAAATTTAGTCTTTCTTTTTATCTTGTGATTTTGCTTCCCACTCTACTGCCATGCGAGTACCGCACGCTGACCGATTGCGCCACTGGAGCGTGCAGCTTCCCACTCTAAATTAATCAAAACTGCATTCACAATTTCACTTTTTTCTTTAAACTATTTGGGGCTCCTAAATTTATTATTACTATTATTTTGAAGGTCACATATCACTTTTATTACTGATTAAAACCTATTTAGAGGATGTAGCTTTAGGTCTGTTATCCAAGGGAGACTCTAATTCTGAAGTCTAGAATTTAACAGATTTTTCCATCAGTCCCAGGCAGAAGTGCTCTCAAATGGGCTTCCCTAAACTTGAATGGGCATCAGAATCACCAGAAAGACTTGTTAACACAGATGTTGGTCCTAAGCCCCAGAATTCCTGATTTAGTAGGTTTGAGGTGAAGGCCTAGAATTTGCATTTCTAACAACTTCCCAAGTGATACAGATGGAGCTGGTTTTAAAATCACACTTTAAGAACCACTGGCTTATATCATAGAGGAACACAGATAAAATTCGTGTTTTCTGTGGGGAAACTTCTCCCAGGATAAAAAGGACAGAGCTGAGCTGAACACTTTTAGTTCTTTTCTCAAGTTTTTGTCTCACAGATGTGTGAGTAAAGAAAGAGAGAGACCCAGTGTTATGCAAATTGATCTCCCTTCATAGAGGAAGGAAACACTGGGAGAGGGGAAGAACTAACACTGATCTTCAACCTTTCTAAACTTATGTTGTTGTTGTTTTTTAATATTTTTATTGGGGAATTGGGGGGATGGGAAAAGCACTGGGGAATTGGGGGAAGGGGAACAGACAAGTTGCTGTCGTTTTGTTCTTCAGTCTAGTTGTGGAGGACGTTGCTTCACTGGCCCAAGTNTTTCTCCGACTGACTTATTTCACTTAACATAATGTTCTCTAGGTCCATCCATATTGTTGCAAATGATAAGATTTTATTCTTCTTTATAGCTGAGTAATATTCCATTGTATAAATGCAGCACAGTTTCTTAATTTAGTCAACTACTGATGGGCAATTCAGTTGTTTTCAAGTCTTGGCTATTGTAAATAGTGCTGCAAGAAACATATGGGTGCATATATTTTTTTGAGATAATTCAATCATTTTAATGGTTCAAATAAACCATCATTTATAAATCTTTCCAATATTTAATTTCCTAGAAATTCTGAATATAGAAAAGCATAATGCTAATGAAATAGCATATGTGTGGACTTATTTGTGTACCTGGAGAGTGTTACTCTCTTATCCTTAGATGAAGACTTCAATTTAAGAAGTGATGTCACCTAACAGGAATAAGAAAGCAATAAATCACAATTCAATTTACAATCATGCTAGTCCCTTTGACAATGGTTAATGAAGTCTCCAAGGATTATTTTAGTGCCAAATCAAATCGAATGCTAGTACTATTTATTTTCATAAGTTTTATGGTGTCTTGTTTTTTTCCAGTAATTTATTTATTTTTCAATTTATTTTGTTTTTAAAATATTTTTATTAAAATATAGCTAACATACAATATTATATCAGTTTTAGATGTACACCATAATAATTCAACATTTACATACCTAAAAGAGGTCACCATAAGTCTGAGAACCACCTGACACCATACCACATTATAACTATATTATTGACTATGCTCCCTATGCTGTACATTACATACCCATGACTTATTTGTTTTATACCTGGAAATTTGGACTTCTTATTCTCCTCCACCTTTCCCCCACCCCTTTAATTTTTAAATTACATTTGACATTCAGTATTATTTTATATTAAGTTCAGGTATACAGCATAGTGGTTAGATATTTATATAATTTAAGAAATGATCCCCCTGATTAGTCTAGTACTCATCTGCACAGTTATTAGCATATTATTGACTATATTCCCTATGCTTTATTTTACATCCCCATGATTATTTTGTAACTATCAGTTTGTATTTCTTAATCCCTTCACTCATCCCTTTTTCACCCTGCCCCAACCCCCTCCAATCTATCACCCCAACAAATCTAATACCCATCTGCACCATACATAGTTATTACAAAATTATTGACTATATTCCTTATGCTATATCCTACATCCCCATGGCCACTGTGTAATAATTAATTTGTACTTCTTAATTCCTTCCCCTTTTTTACTCACCCCTAAGCCTCCTCCCATCTGGCAACCATCAATACATTCTCTGTATCCATGAGTTTCTTTCTGTTTTGTTTATTTATTTTGTTAAGATTCCACCTATAAGTGAAATCACATTGCATGTGTCTTCCCTGTCTCACACTCCACTTAGCACAGTACCTTCCATGTCCATCCATGCTGCCACAGATGACAAGAACCCATTCCCTTCTATGGCCAAGCAATATTCCATTGTATATATGTACCATCTACTTTTTAGCCATTTTTCCTTCGACAGATACCCAGGCTGCCTCCACATCTTGGTCATTGTAAACAATGCAGCACTGAACATATGGATGCATATGTCCCCTGGAAATAGTGTTTTGGGTTTCTTCAGATAAATACCTTGAAATGAGATTACTGGGGTTTTTTTTGGTCACTGGTTATAATCTTTGTTTTATTTTTGTCACTGGTTATAGTCTTTTTTTTGTTTTTTTTTTTAAAGATTTTTATTGGGGAATTGGGGGATGGGAACAGACAAGGTACTGTCTTTTTGTTCTTCAGTCTAGTTGTGGAGGACGTTGCTTCACTGGCCCAAGTTGGCACCATCATTGCGCTCTTTCCCAGGTGAGGCAGATCAGTCGTGGGCTTCTGGACGGCTGCTCACAGCGGCTTGAGGGCCGCTCATGCTGGCTGCTGGCTACACATGGTAGCCCACGGCAACCCACTGCAGCAGGGGCTGCAGCCTACGACATCGCCGGGGACTCACGGCAACCCAGCTCCAGGTAGAGCTGTTGTTCAGCATCTTAGTGGTAGAGGGCAGCATCAATGGCCCTCATATGTGGGATCCGAACCAGGACCCTCTGTTGTCCCAAGCCAGTTCTTAACCAATGCACCATTTGGCCGACCCCACTAACTCTTTTTTTTTTTAAGATTTTATTGGGGAATTGGGGGGGAGGGGAACAGCATTGGGGAATCGGGGAAGGGGAACAGACAGGCAGACATACTGCTGTTCTGTTCTTCAGTCCAGCCACGGAGGACATCGCCCCACTGGCCCATGCTGGCATGATCATCATGCTCCTCCCAGGTGAGGCAATCTGTCGCTGGCCATTGGTCGGCTGTCCACAGTGGCTCCCGGTAGCCCACACCGCCACCAGTCACTCACGCTGGCCGCCAGCCAGCCACGCAGCCCACAGCAGCCCACCGCAGCCCCTCTGCAGCCCTCACCATCACCGGAGACCCACAGCAGCCCAGCTCCAGGTCAAGCTGCCATTGATCATCTCAGCTGTAGAGGGCGAGTGCCACCAGCCCTCAATGTGGGATCCGAACTGCAGCCCCACCACCCAGAGCCAGAGCTCCCAAGCGAGCCCTCAACCAGCTGAGCCACTTGGCCCACCCCTCTTAAGCTAACTCTTAACCAACTGAGCCATTCGGCTGGCCCAACTATTATTTTTAGTGACTCCATTTTACTTCTTTAGTTGGTCTATTTGGTATGGATCTTTGTTTTACATTTTAGTGATTGCTTTAGGGGTCTTTAACTATCTTTAAGTGTTATCACACGAGATCACATATAGTATTAAAATCTTATAATAGTATACTTCCATTTCTCTCCTGTTTTTTGTGTCATTATTGTCACATATTTTACTTTTATATGTTATTAACCTCACACTTTATTATTATTATTTTTGTTAGAACAAAATTGTATATACTTACTCATGTTACAATGTCTGATCTTCATTCCTTTGGGTAGATCCAGGTTTCCTTATGATGTGAATCAGATTCCTTTTGCCTCAAGGACTTTTCTTAACATTGCTTGTAGTGCAGGAATGGTGGTGTACTCTGTTAGCTTTTTATTTCTGAAAAAAGTCTTTAATTTACCTTTGTTTTTGAAAAATATTTTTGCTGGGTGTGGAACTCCAGGTTGACATTTATACCTTTAATCCAACTGGAATTCATATTTGTGTATGATGATGATTAAAGTCCATTTAGGGGGGCAACTTTAAGCCTACAATTAAATACCAACCATTCCTAAAATTGATGGAATGCTGTTTTAGCCGAGTCTTCTTTTGGCTTCTGTTCTACTCAGTGTGAATCTCCTTTTCTCATACCTCTTTCAGTACTTTAAAGATGTTACTTTATCATATTTTTTCTTTCATTGTCTCAGATAAGAAACCTTCTGTAATTCTTATCTTTATATTTTTTTACTTTATTTCTTTTGAGATTGTCTTTTTATCATGATTTTGAACAATTTAATTATGATGTACCTTGGTGTAGTTTTCCTTATGTTTCTTGAGCTTGAGGTTTGTTGATCTGTGGGTTTATAATTTTGATCAAATTTGGAAAAATTTCTGACATTACTTCTTCAAATAGTTTTCTCTATTCATTTCATTTTTTGTGTGTGTTATTTTCTTTCTTTCATTCTTTGATTTTGGATAATTTCTACATCTTCAAGTTCACTAATCAATTCATGGGGAGTATCTAATTTGATGTTAATCCCATCCAGCATATACTTTATTTTTTATCTCACATATTGTAGTTTTCATCTAAGTTCAGTTGGCCTCTATTTTATATCTCCCATGTAACTAATTTTTGAAATTTATAATAATAACTATTTAGTGTCCTTGCTTACTTATTCTAACATTTTTGTCAGTTCTGGGTCAGTGTTGATTGGTTGATTTTTCTTCTCATTATAGGTTCTGCTTCTTTGTCTGTTAGTAATTTTTGGTTGGCTGCCAGCCACTGTAAATTTTTCTTTGTTTTGGGTGCTGGATATGCTGGTATTCCTATAAATATTATGTAGCTTTGTTCTGGGATGCAGTTAAGTTTACTTGGGAACAGTCTGATACTTTTACATCTTGCTTTTAAGATTTGTTAGTTCGAGCTGGAACAGTGTTTATCCTCAAACTATTCCCCTCTACCAAGGCAAGGCCTTCTGAGTAATCTAGCAAATAGTTCTGGAATTGCAAGGTTTCCCAGTCTGTCTGGTGGGTACAGGCACTGTGTGAACTCCGGGTACTAGTTCCTCTAATTCTGTCTCCAGCCTTGAATTAGTTTCCTCACACATGTGCTGAATATTCAAGGGAGGCCCTTTGCAGATCTCTACAGTTTTTCTGTGAAGCTTGTTCTTATCTGGTATGCTATCTTGCAAAGTCTTGTTGGCTTGTAGCCTCAGCTTTGTCTCCTCAACTTAAGGAGTCCTGTATTCCTCTGATATCCCTCTCCCTAACCCATGGCTGGAGAGCCACCAGTACACTGGGGCATTCATAGGGGTCACCTCATTTGTTTCCTGTCTTTCAGACATCACTGTCCTACATTGCCTCTTGCACAGTCTTGAAAACCATTGTTTAATATATTTTGTCCATTTTTTTGTTACTTCAGACAAGAGGGTAAACCAGGACTTTGTTACTCCCTCTTTTTCAAAAGTGGGAGTCCACCTGAATGTGTAGATAATAATAGGGATAAAATGTGCTAATAATTAAAAAGGGCTTAGTCTAGAGTAGCGGTTCTCAACCTGTGGGTCGCGACCTCTTTGGGGGTCGAACGACCCTTTCACAGGTGTTGCCGGATACTTGTATGTGGGTGTATCTGCATGTGGGCTTGAAGACGGATAGAGGAGCGGTGTCTTGGTTCCTAAGACCATCGAAAATATGTGTTTTCCGATGGTCTTAGGCGACCCCTGTGAGAGGTTGAGAACCGCTGGCCTAGAGCCTGACAATAAGTACTCAGTTAGTATTAGATATCACTACTAATACTACTGCTACTACTACTGCTGCTGGTAATTTTCTCATAGGGATAATATGTGTTACCTAATGCAAAGTGCTTAACCAGGGCCTGACAGTTAGTATGTACCAATTATAATATCTCTTCTCCTTCTCCTCCTATATTATTGCTGTGGCTGTTATACTATTACTATGTGTTATTATTACTACAATCTAACTAACAACATTGGCCTCAAAAAAATATATTACAAGCTGGTAACAGAACCTGACCAACCTCTTCTGAGATGTTGTATTTAAGCACTTTTCTGAGAGGTAGAATGCATCTTTTAATCTGAGCCTAGGTGTACTGACCTAAGGGAAATCGCTGCACCATACAGCCATGATTCCTGCATCGGCCTGGGAGATGACTTTTCCTGAAATTTATAAAAATGTTAAAAATTTAGAAAAAAAATTTTAGCTTTTCTGTCATACAACCTCCTTAACAAAATTTATGCCTTCCTTCTTTCTCCCATTATCTCATCCTAATGGCTTAGCATTCAGAAGAGTGGAATAAGAAAGGAAGCTAGCATGTGCTGAGGGCCTGTAGTATACCAGAAACTCTGCTAGATGTTAAAATGGCTATTTCATTTAATTTTTGAACATTAATTTTATCACCTATAAAATGGAGATAATAGTATCAATCTTGCAGTGTTCTTATGAAAATGAATTTTAGAAATGTGTACTATGTCTTGATTTGGCATCATCTGTATTTAATAAATTTTATCTATTATTGTTATCTTCACAAAAATGCCTACAATGTAGCTAGTATTATTGTTTCCTTTTACTAATAGATGACTGTTGTTTACATAAGGCAACTGATGGAGCCAATATTTGACCCACCGTGAATGGTGACCATTCCTAAATGCCATTTACTCACTCATTCATTAGGGTTTATTAAGGTCCTCCCATATTCTAAACCTGGGGAAGACAGGTTTATGCTGTCATAAAGCACAAAGTATAGACAGGTAAATTTATAATTGTAGTAAAATATCATAGGAACATTGATGAAAATGTGTGGAAGGGAGTGATTTTACATGGCTTTTTGAGTGAGGAGGTTGTCACTAAACATTTCACTTAGACTAAGATTGAGACATGTTAGTGTTTGCCCAATAGAAAGGATAGGGAGAATTGCATTCAGAGCAAATGGAATAGCATGAATAAAGGCCAAGAAGCACAAAATAGCCAGATCATCAGTAAATATGGAATGTACAATATCAGTTGGGCTTGACCAGAAAGTGATCTGGTGAAGGAGGTTCTTGATGCCAAGAAAGGAGTTGGAATTTTATCTCATAGGCCATGGGGAGCCATTGAAGGACTTTAAACTGGAAAGTACCTAAGCCAGTTTCATAGCAATATTGTAAGCTAAAATAACGTAATTAACATATTCCCATGGTAACAAGACAGATAGTACATATTTAGGAATGAAGGACTCAGTTGCATGGTGCAGTTAGTTGATAGAGGTTTTCAAACTGTTGTCTCTGCAGGTGGGATTCTCTTTTAATGAGGGTAGCCTGGATGGATGCTCTTAGTTGGTGATGGGAGATTGTCAATGAGGAAGTGTCACTTCAAGGTGTGAGGGTAGGATTTGGCACAAATCCCCCAAATCCCTGAATCTGCAGCTCTCAACCTCACTGCAGTGGTCTCAAGTTCAATTTTTTGTTTTATTCTTTTAGCTCAAACATGATAGAGGTTTCTTTCTTCCTTTCTTTTTTTATCATAAGCAAAACACAACTGGCTTATTTCAACATTTCAAAAAAATGTTTATAAATTAACACTAATTACAACTCTCAGTGGTGAGACTGCTTCACATCTATGTTTATGAACCAACCAATTACATTTAAACTAATACATTTAATAATTACTGAATATCCTGATAGCTATATAATTTGATCAGTGCTAGGAGATCTTTAGAAATTTAACATTTAATGGGATGCTATAATTATGATATAAAGTTGGAAACCAATGAAACACAATGATAAAATAAATTACAGTGCAGTACTATACATTATTTACCAATTATACCAACTTTGGGATAGACTATGTGAACAAATAAATGAGTATATAATCTTATTACATCATAGACAGGCTTTAAACAGAAGGCTCACCTCATAACTTGTCTAGCTAATTCAGTCATTTTAAAAAAATTAGTTTCAGGTGTACAAAATAGTGCAATAGTTACACTTTTTACCCCTCACAAAGTGACAACCCCCCTGCCCCCAATCCACTGCCCCACTCCCTGTCCCCCCTCGCCGATATCATATATATCTATTACAATTCCATTGACTCCAATACCCACACTATACTCTACATCCCATGACTATATATATTAAATTATAGTTGACATACAATATTATTCAACATCAGCTTCAGGTGTACAGTGCAGTGGTCAAGCCTCTACACCGTCCATGAAGTAGTCTTCCTAACAAGACATGTGACCATCTGACACCCTATGAAATATTTACAACATTATTAATTATATTCCTCGAACTGTCTTTCATATCCCTGTGGCAATATTGTAGTTACCAATTTATGCTGTCTAATACCTTCCCCTTATCCCTCATCTCCATCCCCCTCCCATCTATCACCATCAGTTTTTCCTCTATATTTCTGAGACTATTTCTGTTTACTTTGCTCATTTATCCAATTCTTTAGATTCCACATATAAGTGAGATCATATGGTATTTGTCTTTCTCCGACTGACTTATTTCACTTAACATAATGTTCTCTAGGTCCATCCATATTGTTGCAAATGATAAGATTTTATTCTTCTTTATAGCTGAGTAATATTCCATTGTATAAATGCAGCACAGTTTCTTAATTTAGTCAACTACTGATGGGCAATTCAGTTGTTTTCAAGTCTTGGCTATTGTAAATAGTGCTGCAAGAAACATATGGGTGCATATATTTTTTTGAGATAATTCAATCATTTTAATGGTTCAAATAAACCATCATTTATAAATCTTTCCAATATTTAATTTCCTAGAAATTCTGAATATAGAAAAGCATAATGCTAATGAAATAGCATATGTGTGGACTTATTTGTGTACCTGGAGAGTGTTACTCTCTTATCCTTAGATGAAGACTTCCATTTAAGAAGTGATGTCACCTAACAGGAATAAGAAAGCAATAAATCACAATTCAATTTACAATCATGCTAGTCCCTTTGACAATGGTTAATGAAGTCTCCAAGGATTATTTTAGTGCCAAATCAAATCGAATGCTAGTACTATTTATTTTCATAAGTTTTATGGTGTCTTGTTTTTTTCCAGTAATTTATTTATTTTTCAATTTATTTTGTTTTTAAAATATTTTTATTAAAATATAGCTAACATACAATATTATATCAGTTTTAGATGTACACCATAATAATTCAACATTTACATACCTAAAAGAGGTCACCATAAGTCTGAGAACCACCTGACACCATACCACATTATAACTATATTATTGACTATGCTCCCTATGCTGTACATTACATACCCATGACTTATTTGTTTTATACCTGGAAATTTGGACTTCTTATTCTCCTCCACCTTTCCCCCACCCCTTTAATTTTTAAATTACATTTGACATTCAGTATTATTTTATATTAAGTTCAGGTATACAGCATAGTGGTTAGATATTTATATAATTTAAGAAATGATCCCCCTGATTAGTCTAGTACTCATCTGCACAGTTATTAGCATATTATTGACTATATTCCCTATGCTTTATTTTACATCCCCATGATTATTTTGTAACTATCAGTTTGTATTTCTTAATCCCTTCACTCATCCCTTTTTCACCCTGCCCCAACCCCCTCCAATCTATCACCCCAACAAATCTAATACCCATCTGCACCATACATAGTTATTACAAAATTATTGACTATATTCCTTATGCTATATCCTACATCCCCATGGCCACTGTGTAATAATTAATTTGTACTTCTTAATTCCTTCCCCTTTTTTACTCACCCCTAAGCCTCCTCCCATCTGGCAACCATCAATACATTCTCTGTATCCATGAGTTTCTTTCTGTTTTGTTTATTTATTTTGTTAAGATTCCACCTATAAGTGAAATCACATTGCATGTGTCTTCCCTGTCTCACACTCCACTTAGCACAGTACCTTCCATGTCCATCCATGCTGCCACAGATGACAAGAACCCATTCCCTTCTATGGCCAAGCAATATTCCATTGTATATATGTACCATCTACTTTTTAGCCATTTTTCCTTCGACAGATACCCAGGCTGCCTCCACATCTTGGTCATTGTAAACAATGCAGCACTGAACATATGGATGCATATGTCCCCTGGAAATAGTGTTTTGGGTTTCTTCAGATAAATACCTTGAAATGAGATTACTGGGGTTTTTTTTGGTCACTGGTTATAATCTTTGTTTTATTTTTGTCACTGGTTATAGTCTTTTTTTTGTTTTTTTTTTTAAAGATTTTTATTGGGGAATTGGGGGATGGGAACAGACAAGGTACTGTCTTTTTGTTCTTCAGTCTAGTTGTGGAGGACGTTGCTTCACTGGCCCAAGTTGGCACCATCATTG